>NC_083869.1:28069696-28372727 GCF_032452875.1 Bos javanicus
ATCTTGGCTTAAACCAAAGCAAGAGCATTGGGGAAGGAGAGAAATGGATGGATTCAAAAGGCGTGAGAGCTTTTCGTTACCAGGATGACAGCATTCTTTCTGGTTTGAGATGCAGTTATTCCTGGAGACTGGTGAACTTTATGTGTAGCCTTTGATTCCACGTTGCCAGAGCAGTGTTCGTGGTTTCTGACCCACGTGTATCTGGCTCCACTCCCTTGAGCTGTCTAGCGGTCTCTCAGCAGTCAAGGGCCCTGTTCACTGTTAGTGCTCCATCCCCTCCTTCCACTTGTCTCCTGTGAGCTGCTACACAGAGTATACCTGCCTTCCTGTTTACACTAGCACACTGTATACTTCAGTCCAAAAGTCCTCTTTCTCAGTACATATAAATCTTTTTCTATATACCTTGGCCATGCTGCCGCTAAGTCACTTCAGTCGTGTCCGACTCTGTGCGACCCCATAGACAGCAGCCCACCAGGCTCCCCTGTCTCTGGGATTCTCCAGGCAAGAACACTGGAGTGGGTTGCCATTTCCTTCTCCAATGCATGAAAGTGAAAAGTGAAAGTGAAATCACTCGGTCGTGTCCGACTCTTAGTGACCCCATGGACTACAGCCCACCAGGCTCCTCCGTCCCTGGGATTTTCCAGCAAGAGTACTGGAGTGGGGTGCCA
The DNA here is from genome assembly GCF_032452875.1 of Bos javanicus. Classification (NCBI taxonomy): domain Eukaryota; kingdom Metazoa; phylum Chordata; class Mammalia; order Artiodactyla; family Bovidae; genus Bos; species Bos javanicus. The sequence continues at coordinate 28,070,365 of NC_083869.1, forward strand.
TTGCCTTCTCCTACATTGGCCATACTTCGGAGCAAATTGTACCTTTATTCTGTAGTCATAGGGTGAGCAGATGTTAGGATTGGTGTTTTCTGCTTGTGGAATTCTTCTGAGCTTTTAAGACGTTTAATGATCTGTTTATAACTTATAAGGGAGTGTTCTAAATGGAGGCTGTGAGTATATATGTGAATCAGAAAAATACATTGAAGAGGTATTGTCAGTAATGAATTACAACTGTACATCTCTCTCAGCTATTTTTGGAGCTTTAAAAAGATCTAATCAGATGGTATTTTTAAGGAATTAAAAAATTAATAATGGATTTTTATCTAGATTATATCTTTTAGGAAAATATATGTTTATTTGGGTGTAGAGTTGCTTCAACGCCATGGAAAAGAATTTATTTTTCCTTAAAGCAACTTCTACCCATATTCTTATTTACAGATGGTATGTATTTATTTAACATTATCATATTTCAAAATTAGTTTAATAAAAATGGAATGTTGGATTCACTTTTAAACTACTTTTCAGAAATACAGGTGAAGTTGAAATTTATATTTTCGAAAGCCTTATCTCGTATTGTCTCTTCCTGTAGCCAATATGGTAGATGCTTACAAATGAATAACTCCATCTAGCTCTTCTGTAAGAGAATGAATGTTATCTCCTGCTACTTGCAAGAGATTGGTTCAGTGGTTTTAGAGGTTTCTTTTCACAAAGTTTGATTTTTTTTTTTTTCTGACTATAATGTAAGAGTTAAAATAGAGTTTGGCACATGTGTGCAAAGTAAAGTATATGACATTTTCAGAATATACTTTTGCTTACTATTAACATGAAAATAGCAGTTGGAATAAAGACTCCCTTTGTCAATTTTTGTCCTTTTACTTGAAGTTGTAATCCTGTTGAGAGTGAAGTACATTTAAATGTAAATAAAACGAAACAGTCAACAGATTTCAACTCAGAGAACTGGTTCCAGTGTTATTGCATAACTCAATAATGTAGATCTAACACAAATGCCAGTATTTGACCTTGGTTTGTTCTTGATGCTGTTCTTTGGTAATTGCCGTCATCCTGGCAGTCACTAGAGGGCCCAGCTATGGAGAGTTATGTGAGAGCAGTTTGAAGGGGCTCACACTGCGTAATCTGCTACAGTGTTTTGAATTATTGACCCCCCCCCCATTTTTATTACTATTTGTTGTTGTTCAGTCACTAAGTCTTGTCCGACTCTTTGTGACCCCTATGAACTGCAGCACGCCGGGCTTCCCTGTCCTTTACTTTTTCCTGGAGTTCGCTCAAATTCGAGTCCATTGAGTGAGTGCCCTTATTACTATTTACCTGTCCTTGAATTGGCTCTTACTGATAGGTCTGCACTAGCTCCAGATAATTGATCCTTTAGCTTATTAACTAATTTTAACCATTAGTAAAAATCTAAGCACAAATTCATGAATTAATAATCATTGGGTGTTCCGTCTCTATGAGCTTCTCAGATGCTGCAGTGGTAAAGAATCCACCTGCCAATTCAGGAGAGGCAAGAGATGTGGGTACTGCTGATTTTAAGATCAAGTCCATGTTAGCATCATGACCTAGAAAAAGCTTACTAGCAGCAAATCACTTAAGTTCTCTCCACTTTGAAAATACAATATGTGTAGGAATATACAGGCTTCCCTGGCGGCTCAGACGGTAAAGAATCTGCCTGCAGTGTGGGAAACCCAGGTTCGATCCCTGGATCAGGAGGATCCCCTGGAGAAGGAAATGGCAACTCAGTCCAGTATTCTTGCTTGGGAAATCCCATGGACAGAGGAGCCAGGCAGGCTGCAGTCAATGGGGTCACAAAGAGTTGGACACAACTGAGCAACTAAGCACAACAATACAACATTCCCTCTCTACTTTTACATATAAAACCGTTTTTGTATCAATGCAGACACATATACAATATGCTTAATTTATTTATCGCCTCACGAGAAGAACTTCCAGTATATGATGGATATCAAGAAGAGTATTATTTCATTCTACAGACCTTTCTGTCTATACCTATGAAAATTATCCAGAAAGCACACATTGGGGAAAAAAACAATCTTTGCTGACTGGGCTTTTCGTTTGTGTCGATGGCCATATGTAGACAAACCTGGGCATGTTGGCTTTATGTATCTGGGTTTGTGGATTTGCCATTATGTTTTTGGCTAGAATGTTACAGAGCACTGTTCAAGCAAGGGCATGGGAATGTGGAAGTTGGATATTATTCATCCTTTATTTCAAAAAATAAATCCATTCCCCAAACATTGATGATGTATAGAGAGGCTAGAAAATAATCATAATGAAAGAAGAACATAAAAAGAAACACATGCTGGTTTTACTGTCTTCAGTGTTATAAATGATTTTCTAAAATGAATCATAGCTAAAAGCTAAGATCCTTTTTCTAAAAGCTAAGATCCCTTGTAGTTAATTTAGGGCTTTGGGAAGGTGTTTATATTTTTACTGTAAACTTTTATGTTTGGTTAAGACTTGTGATGACTTTCTGGTAGAAAATATAACTTGATATGCTGAGCTTTTGGACTGGGCTTGCTGACCTGTGATGAGGGCATACTCTGAAGTGTAGGGAGCGGTAAGTGGCAGGAGTGCCCTGGTGTGTGGCTGAGACAACTCCATCACCATTGTGAGGCCCGCCAGGAATAGAGATGTTCATAAACTCAAAATTTATAAGCCATAATGTCTTATATAAAATAAGGGTGATTTTTTTTTCCCTTTCAGATTTTGGGGTAAGTGCTTTCTTAGCAACAGGGGGTGATGTTACCCGGAATAAAGTAAGAAAAACATTCGTTGGCACCCCGTGTTGGATGGCTCCTGAAGTCATGGAACAGGTAAAAAAAAAAAAAAAATAATAATGTTTTGATTGACACAGTATAGTTGTACATATCATTACTCCACTAACATTTCATTCAAATCAGTCGTTTTACTAGAATGCATCATGTAAGGTTTAATTCCCGATTGCTGAGCCTCAGCAAAGTAATATCAAAGTTGAGCACACAGAGCCGTGGACTTCTGACATAATGTTGAGCCCCCCGCCCCCATCATGTGTAACATGCCTGCCATGTAATTGTGTTTTTTTCCTGCTTCCTTTCTTAGGTGAGAGGCTATGACTTCAAGGCTGACATGTGGAGTTTTGGAATAACTGCCATCGAACTAGCCACAGGAGCAGCGCCTTATCACAAGTATCCTCCTATGAAAGTAATTACTCTCGGAAATAATATGTCGGGTTTGAAGGATGATTTAACAGAATCCATTCGCTAATTCTCTTTAACATAGTCATTTTTTCTGAGGCCCAAGGAGAATTAATGGAGGGATGCAGCTGAGTTAAATGCTGTCTGATGTTCTCAGTGGACAGAGTGGAACAAAAGCAGCCTGGTCCCCAGCCCTGAAGCCTGCTTTACATTCATAGCACAGAGGAATGTGGTCAGATTGTCTGGTGGAGGCTGAGAGCTGTGACAAATGCTGGCCATTACTCTCTGTATGGTGGAATACCCCAGACTCCCCAAGAAAAATCTAAAAATAGATTATAGTGATATCATCTTTACAGAGGATTTCCAGATTTTCAGGCCTTTTTTTTTTTTTCCTTTTCCATGATCTATAACATTTCACTCTTGTTCTCATAGTGTCCTGTTGGTAATTCATCTGAAGTAAGGGAGCCCAGTGTTTTTAGGAACTAACATACATTTGGATACTACTTTTAGATTTTTTTGTTATTCTTTTAACTGGCCTACATCATCATTTCTGTTAGTTTTGAGGCGGTGGTATCAGGACTGTTTTATCCAACTGGATTTTGTCTTGAGGCTGAAATAGCTTGAGTGGAAATTATGAAGGTATTTTACAGAGAATATGGTGTATGTTTGTTTCAACTTTTTTCTAGGATTTTATTGGAAAAGCTCAGGAGGATTAGAAAAAAAACAAAGCAGGATTAAAAAAGTTAAATAATCTTACTGATTAAAAAGTTAATAACATTCTTGTTGGAGATAATGTTGAAGTACAAATAAATAAAGAAAACAGCCATCCATAATCTCATCAACCACAGATAACCCCTATTAAAATTGTAGCATAGTTCATTACATTGTTTTCTCTATATTTAATATACATATTTTTAATGTAAATAAGATTCAGGCATGTACACACCTGATTTTGTTAGCTGAAAATTTAAAATTGAGGTGTAAACAATGGAAGTGACCTTTCGGGGAAAAAGTACTGAAATAACTCTGAGGACTTTCCTTCTATCTGGTTTTTCTCTATTATTTTTTCTTAGGTCTTTTTTTTTTCCCCCTTACTTTTTAGTGTTTTCCACTTGAATCCATCACATTGCTAATCCCAGCCTGAAGTCCTGTAGGACTTCTTCAGATCTGACAGATTTTCCACTTTTCTTCGGGTTGCTATTATCCTCTACAAACAATAAACTGTCACTTTAATCCTTCATCTTTTCCCACGTCTGAAAGCACTTGAAGAGAGTCTTGGCTATACAGTATTTGCATAAATTAAGGCTGATTTATGCATTAATGAGTTTTTTTCATTTTATAGATCAATAGTTTGCTACAAAGTCTACTCTTTTTTTTTTTTTAAGCAAATAATTTTGACGTTAGTGTGAAAGAATGGAATTTTTTACCTTTCCGATGTGAAAACTGTATTTTCATTTAGTTTTGTCCCTTTCCAGAAGCAGCATGGCCTTTTCCTGGTTATGGGTTTTAGCAACTCCGTTGTATCCTGGCTATCTTTCAGTGTCTCTGTTTTGCCAAGCTGTTAAGCATTTCTGTATGTTTTTTCATTAAGAAAAAGAAGGAAATCGTGTGTTACCTCCTGGGATGTTGTGGATTTGTTTCTAAGGCTGGTAATGTGTTACAGAAGCCTTGAGCACGGGCAGTTCCTTACTTGGAAACAACGTGTAAGCATGAACATTCCCTGCTGCTCTGGACCTCTCTCTTCCCCCTCCACCGCCCCCTTTCCCAGACAGAGCCCCTGTCTGCACTAAGCTGGTGCTGGAGCTGTGAGGCTACGTGCTCCCGCAGGCTGTGTGAGAACCAGTTCCCAGGAAGCTCTGCCCCGGCCCCTTTGGGAGATCACATTAACACATAGAGCAGATTTTGTAAGTTTTGTCAATGGAATAAGAAAAAAGGTTAAAGGGCACGTGAACAGCTTTGCAAAGGGAACTGAATACTTTGAATATACATTTCTTAGAAAATGAAAATCATGGGGAAGCACTTAATGTGTACCTACTGGAGGAGGGTCTTTGAGACTTTGATGAAGAAAACTCATTTGTAGCAAGCAATGCCTGTCCTGAGATCATGTCTTCCCATTTGTTTCTGCTGCAGGTGTTGATGTTGACTTTGCAAAATGATCCACCCACTTTGGAAACGGGAGTAGAGGATAAGGAGATGATGAAAAAGTATGGCAAGTCCTTCAGAAAGTTACTTTCACTGTGTCTTCAGAAGGATCCCTCCAAAAGGTATGTGGAACGGAGTGACAAGTGAGTGGCCATGGCTGGGTGGAGTCCTGACGAAGCATGGTTTGTGGATGGGGAAAAGGCTGTGCCCGGATGGGACTTCTAGTTCAAGGAGATCCAGCTCTGGTCCCCGAATTTCCATTCAGCCTGTTAGTAGAAGCTTGGATCTGAAAGGGACAGAAATGAGCGAGGACCAGGGAGAGACAGAGGGAAATTTTCAGTGTTAATAAGATTGGCTGTGCTTGTTAGGTGTGGGCTCTGTCAGCAAAGGAAATGAAGTAAAACAGAAATCAGAAGCAGTTGGCAGCGGCACATTCAGAAGCTGAGCTAATATTCTGCACTGTGTAGGTTGAGCTGACCTCTCAGGATTTGAATATCCTGCCAGCTCCAGTCTAAACCAGGCAGAGCTATTGAATTTTGCATGAGCTTCTTTTGAGTTGCAGAACAAGTTGTTTGTGCTGTTTTAAAAGATTATCAGTAAAGAAGATTAACATTTTTACATTCAAAAGATTAATCATATAAACAGAAGCAAATGGTTTTAAATTAACTTTAGTATTTCCTCTTTAGTCTTGGGACTAAATACCCTGCACTGTGGTATGTCTGTTTTCTGAGTTTGTCTCTTCCTTCTCCCTTTCTGTGATTTTGAAATATCCTGAGTAGTGAAGAGTAGAGCCCAGTGTCCTTTGTCACTTAGAGAAGGTTCATGACAGGAAGGGAGCACACTCCTTTGCTGAATAGCCTCCCTTTGTGGTACTTGGCTGTGTGTGGCTTTGTCCTCACACACCGTTAAATGGATTACACACCTGTGGAGGCTGCTGAGAAGTTTCTGGCTACCCTCATCCATCCAGCACTCTGATTTGATACTCATATTCCAAAATGTCGAAACTGGCTTCTCTTCTGGAACTTTCTTTTTCAGGGCAGGGCCTGCTTTTCGAAGGATTCATTCATTTTTAAGTTCTTGGTGAAACTTGAGCCTTTGCTTTTACACAGTGATCTACTGTTTGAGTTGGCTACCTTTCTCTAGAATAAACACACTTTGCATTATGTTACCTGTTCTTTGCAGTGACTTCTTTTACGTTCACTGAATTTGCCTTGAAAGAAGAAAAGGACAGTGAAAGTTGCTCAGTCGTATCCGACTCTTTGTGACCCCATGGACTACTTAGTCCATGGAATTCTCTAGACAAGACTAATGGAGTGGGTAGCCTTTCCCTTCTCCAGGGGATCTTCCCAACCCTGGAATCGAACCCAGGTCTCCTGCATTGCAGGCAAATTTTTTTATCAGCTGAGCCACAAGGGAAGCCCAAGAATACTGGAGTGGATCTCTATCCCTTCTCTAGCAACTCTTCACAGCCCAGGAATCAAACTGAGGTCTCCTGCATTGCAGGTGGCTTCTTTACCAACCGAGCTACCAGGGAAGCCCTTGAACTTGCCTTGAAGCTTCTCTGTGCAGTCACCTTTCTCTTGAAGCCAGGTTCAAAGACTCTGCTGTTAAGCATCTTGAAATCATTTATTGTAACAGGGATGCAAGACTTGCTTACTTTCTTCTTGTATTTGGTGTCATCTGCAAATGTAAGTTTTATCTGCAAATGTAAGTTTTTGGCAAGGAAAACAGAACTTGATCCTGCAAACCCAATGAGAGAAGAACTTGTCCTCCCCTTTAGCACTAGATTATAACTGATGGTCTTTGTGATTCTTAGTTGAGACCCCACCTAGTGGTAGTGATAGGTAATCACAATTCCAGCTATGTTGATAAAAGATTCTGGAGGGTAGAATTGTTGGGCTTCCCAGGTGGCTCAGTGGTAAAGAATCCTCATTCCAATGCAGAAGACACGTGTTTGATCTCTGATCAGGAGGATCCTCTGGAGGAAGAAATTTGGCAGTCCACTCCAGTATTTTTGCCTTGATAGTCCCATGGACAGAGGAGCCTGGCAGGCTACAGTCCATGGAGTCACAGAAAGTCAGACAAAACTGAGCGACTGAACATACACACAATTGTTAGTGTACTTACTGATATGAAAATATATCCCTTTAGGAGACTCATAATTTTGTCAAAATAGACCATCATACTTTATATTTAACATTCCGTCTATTTTTCTCAATAATCTTGAGTGTTTCCAGGTTTAATTTGTTATATGAACTCAAATGTCAGGTTCCCATCACCCCACTAAACAATAACAACAAAACTGTTAGAAAAGACATGTACAGCAGATATTCAAAACGTCTTTCCCTCAAAGTACTCTCTTAGTAACGGTATTGATTTACAAAGTATGAATAGTTTAAGGACTTTTTAAAAGGTATTTTTCTCTATGACAATCTTCTCACTGTTGTACAACTGTCCTCTATAACAGAGTATTATTGGTGCATAAACTTCCCAGGTATTTCATTCTTGTAATGAAAAAAACACAGTGTAGGAAGTTTGGGTAAAAATGATTTGGGAGATGTGAGGGTAGAAAAAAACAGTATTATGATAGGATGCAATTAAAATATGTATTCATGACTGAATTAATAAGTAAACATTTAATTGTTGTGCAAGTCTGAAAGTGTGAATATTTCCTGTCTTCTCTGCCTTTGCTTATATTGTCCAAATATTTTTCCTCTTCTCCTCTCCCCTTTCCACCTGTCTTTCACCGCTTAGTTCAAAGGCCCCATATTCTCAAAGTTAGATACATTTGGGCGAGAGTCCTAGCCCTTCTTCCTCATCATCTGTATGCCTCAGTTTCCTTGTCTGTAAAATGGGCTTAATAACATCAGGTCGTAGTGTTGCTATGGGGATGGGACAAGATAATGCATTTAAAGCAGAGAACACAGTGCCTGAGTATTTCTAAGTATTCATGAAATTGGGATTACCATTTTCTTTCTTTCTTCATTATTTACCTGTCTTTTCCTGACCAGCGGAGTCACTGCAACTTCTGGTTTCCTACTTCCTATTTGAGGATATGTCTCTTGTAGCACTTACTGCACTATGTAGATTAATTGACTTACATATCCAGTTTCCTCATGAGTTCCTTAGGTTTTTAGAAGGAGAGTCTGTGTGTCTCATCTTTCTGTCTCTCTGTCTTTCTGTCCACAGTGACTGGTCTGCATTACATACTCAGTGGTATTTCTTGAACACCTGGAAGCAATGGGGAGCTTGCAGTTTGGGGATGATTTAGACTCACTGAAAAGAATTTCAGAGCCAAACCAGATTGTAGTGGGTTGAGAGAGGGGTGAAGGCAGGAATTTTGATCCTTATATTTATTTCTGTTGCCAGCATATAGATCCTCTGCTTGTGGTCTAAAAGCAGTTAACTGGTACCAACACCTTGGTTTTACTGAGTGCCTTTCTTTAGCAATGAGTGAAAACATATCACTGGGTAACAGTGACCAGACGGAATCATTGCAGTGTGAGAGCCCTCAGGCTAGCTGAGAAGGAGCTGTGCTTTCTGTCAACCTCAAGAACTCTTGGAACTTCCCATTGCCTGAGAGCTGGGTGTCAGAGTTCTTTGCCTCATCCAAGTCTGTGCCCTGCATTTGCATAGACAAAGATTTGCTTGTATTTGCATAGCAGAACATTTTGCTATTCTTAAAAAAATCCTTTCTCTTAGAGGCTACATATTTTATATGGATGGCAACTATAAAAATAACTAGCATTTTTGGGGCACATTTTTCCATCCACAAAGGAGTGGATGTTGCATAGATGAATCCATTGGAAGCAAATAAAACTTAAATATTTCTTTGGGAGTGGGGGCAGGGTGAGAAATACAGCTCTGCCGGAGGTGAATGTATTGTTAGAAGTTAAGATACAAATTTTCAGAACTATTTAAACTGTATCATATTCATCCTGAATCCTTTGAACATTATTTTAAGTCTTGGTGGACTTTGGCTTATCCACATGTATTTGAATCCTTTAAGGGATTTTCTTCTGAGAATGTTGCTGCTTGCAGACTCCTTCCGCATTGTTTTTAAGGATTTAAAATCGAATCATTATTCAAAGCCTGGGACATCATTACAGTTGCTGGTATAGCAATTTAGCATTTCTTGTAATATGCTGTTTGCTTGTAATATTGTATTGCTTGATAATTGTTAGTGGCCTTGTAAGACATAACAATGCTTGCAGAATTCTTTCTACTGTAGTACTCGGCTAAGAGGCAGGCAGCATTGATGGTTCCTGCATTAACCCTGCACTGGTCATTTCCATGGGCTTCCCAGGTGGCTCAGCGGTCAAGAATCCGCCTGCCAATATAGGAGATGTGGGTTTGATCCCTGGATTGGGAAGATCCCCTGGAGAATGAAATGGCAGCCCACTCCAGTATTCTTGCCTGGGAAATCCAATGGATAGAGGAGCCTGGCAGGCTGCAGTCCATGGGGTCGCAAAGAGTTGGACACGACTGAGCACGCACACATAGTAATCTCTATAACATAAGCCCAAAACGTGAAAACCCTAAAATCAAATGGGCAACGTGCATCTCGATTTTTCTCATACCTTCCCTCACTTTCTTCCCTTCCTCATTTTCATCATTCCTCCTACTTTTCCAAACTTTTTATGGAGGCAGTTTGACATATGTAGAATTCAACTCCAAAGGGATCTGCTATTTAGCTGTTCTCTTTTATAGAGTCAGGGTTACCTATTATTTAAATATTAATCCTGTTAAAAAAGGAGTGTGGCTTTTTAAACGACTTCTCATTTCTCATGTCACTGTGCTTCTGTGTCTGTTGATGAAGTTAAGAGTAGAGCTCAGAGAACAGAGTTTTCTCTTCTCTTCAGCATGCTTTTCCCCTTGACAGTCTTGATGACCTCAGAAATGACCTTGCTGGGGAAGGAAACACAGTCCCAGGCCTGTATCTCCAGGTTGTTGTTGTTCAGTCACTCAGTCATGTCCAGTGCTTTGCAACCCCGTATTGTAGGCTCCTCTGTCCTCCACTTCTGGAGTTTGCTCCGATTCCTGTCCTTTGAGTTGGTGATGCCATCTAAGCATCTCATCCTCTGCAGCCCCCTTCTGCTTTTGCCTTCCTTCATCTCCAGGTATATCTGGCATTTCCCAGCCTTCTCTTTACGTGGGTCCTACACTTGACCTTGGTAAGCTAAAGCGAGGAGGTGGGGGTTAAGGGGAGAAAGAAAGGAAGGCATTTGTGACTTTGCTCCTCAGTGCCTCCATCACACGCAGATACACCTCTTTCCTTTTGTTTCTTGTTAGCCTGAGTCTTGTCTTCATTACATCATTCTCCTGTTCTCTACTATATTGAATAGATGCTTAGAATTTGGTGCTAACTCTAGTTCCAGAAGTTGTAGTTTGGTGCTCAGATGTCTAGTAACATCACTTTTACCCTGTATTTGATTCTGGCATGAAATTGAGCTGTAGCAGTTTTGTGGTCTGTGTTAGGCTTTGGGGCTATGAAAAAATGAACACTGTGTGGTCCCTTCCTTGGAAGGGCTTGTAACCTAGTGAGGTGGAGCAGGGAGATACAGAAACAGATAATTGCAAAATGAGTGTGGGTGGATTGGTGTGTGAGCAATGAATTCTACTTGTAGGAGCTGGGAGAAGTATCTTTGAAGATGGATGCCATTTAAATGGGTTCTTGATGGATAAGCAAGGGTGTGCCAGTTGGTTACAAACAATTCTGAAGCACAGCAGTGTGCTTGGCCATGAAAGAGCAAGGCGTGGGTGAGACCGTCACTGTGTTTGGAGGATAAGTTGGTGTGGGGCATGATTGGAAGTGAGGCTGGAGGAGTTGGGATCTCAGGACACTAAAATCCTTTAGGAGGGATAAGAAAATATTTTTGCTTAGAAGCCAGCTAGGGAGCAGTGTGGATGGTGGGTTGGAATGAGGAAGAGAGAAGTGGCAGAGAGACCAGCCAGGAGACTGTGTCAAAACAGTAATGACCAGAAAAAAAATGAGAGTGTTAGTGGCTCAGTCGTGTTCGACTCTCTGTGACGCTATGGACTGTAGCCTGCCAGGCTCCTCTGTCCATGGAGTTTTCCAGGCAAGAACACTGGAGTGGGTAGCCATTCTCTTCTCCAGGGAATTTTCCCAACCCCAGGATCCAACCCAGGTCTCCCACACGGCAGACAGATTCTTTACCATCCGAGCCACCAGGGAAGCCCTTTGACCAGAGAGAGTGGAGGCTTTCAACCAAAAGAGTAGCCTTGAGCTCCTTCATCATCTTAATTTTCTTAGGTTTCTTTTCTTTTCACTTTGAAAAATTAAATCTAGGTTATTTTGTACGTGTCTTGGTTTTTGAAATTTGGTTTCACAGCGTAAGTTGCCAAACATACCCAGTCCCTTGTGTAATGGTTCTGAATGTTCTCTCAGTAGCCGTCTCCTTCCCACTGACACAACCCATGTGTTAGGATGTTCTGACCATCCTCTCCCTGCCCGACAGCATAGTCTCTTATCTGGCAGATTGTAAGCCGATGAGGGTGGTGTTTATGCCTTTCATCGTCATCAGAGTGTGCCTAGTATTAGCATGATACCTGACAAATAGCAGGTGTTCGTTGCATACTTACTGAGAGAGTGAAAGGATGAATTTGCAGTTGCTGAAAGCAAAAAACTCTACCAGTGATCTCTTAAAAGTAGTCTACGTTAAAAAAAAAAAAAAAGCAACCAAAGTTAAATCACTTGAGTTATCCTTTTTAGTTCTAGTTGCCTGGTAAGCAAAGAACAGAAACAAGGTCCAAGGTAAAAATTGCTGAATTTGAATCGACTTGCCAAGGACTATGGAACACAGAATGTAAAGTGTGGCCCGCCTGTCATGTAGACCTTTGTTTACTCAAAGAAATTAGCAATTAGAGGCTGCTGGTTGCAATGGCTATGGCCGTTTGGGGTTCTTTATTAGGTACTTGTAACCAGTGTTCCACTTGAAATTGAGGAAAAGCACAGTAACAATTTAAAGAGAAAATGTCTTTGCACAGAAATGCAGTCTATGGCCCCTGCAGACTGTCACAGTTCACCATTGCACCGAACGACGTTCCCTAATTCTTTTGTATGCTGGGTCCCTGGAAACATTTTAGTGGGGCTTCCTGGTTCAGAGTCCTGGTTTCCAGTCTCTTCAAGTGTGAGGGCTCCCTGTAAACTTGGATTCCGTAGCACAGTAGTCTTAGGCACTTCAACAATCACTGCCTGAGAAGAGACCTAATGATACTCAGTCAGGCTTCCTTCCCCCCTCCCAGTTTTTTATTATGAAAAATTTAAAACATACAGAAAAGATGATAAAATAACAGTGTTTACGTCTTTGTAAACTCCTAGATTCAACAATTATTCACCTTTCTCATATCTGCTGTCCCTATTTATCTAAATTTTATTGGCTGAACAGAAAATAAGGAACAAACTTACGACGTCAGCATGCGTTCCCTCCAAATAAAGACACATTCCTCCATCACCAAAATACTTTTCCACGCTGAAGTAAATGAACAGAAATTTCCTAAAATTGTCCGCTGCCTAGCACATTCACCCATCTCTGTTTCTCAATGTCTCTTGTAGCTTCTTCTCCTCTTAAAATTCAAAACTCAGGAGAGGGTCACACGTTGATTTTAGTTTTATGTTTAAATCTGTTTTCATCTAAAACAGTCCCCTCACGCCTCCCCTTTTCTTCTACGACACCAGCATTTTTAAGAGAGGAGCCCAGTTATTTTGCTCTCTGTCTGTCCTCTAGGTTTATGTGATTCTTCCTGCATGCCTGCAGGACCTGTTGATGAAGGGAGTGGTTCTTTGTGGAAGAGTGCCAGTTATTTAATGTAGAAGGAATGATAGAAGTAGAAAAATCAGTGTCCTGCCACCTCCAATGAAATAATTATTTAAGGCAAAGATGCTACAACCAGCAGGTGAAAGATTCTCCAGGACCGGATATGCATATCATGGCAAAGTATTATCTAACAGAAAACTTGCTGGTTGCAGTGGGGCAGACTTACCTTGGAGAGATCTCGGGCCTGGGGACCAAGTGGTTCAACATAACATCTGTCCCAGTGAAATAACCTATCATCATGTGCCTCCCAGTGCTGCAGTAATTACAATGTGCATCATCTATGAAGTGTTCTTCCCCCAAATACTTGTGTCAGCCTAGCCAGTCCTTTAGACCCAACTGTCAGTTTATGGAAAATACAGGACAGAGAAACAAGTGACACATGAGGAAACAATCAGACTAGTCTCGTAATCTTTTAAGTGACTTTGCATTCTATTAGTCACTGTCACATTTATGTTTCCTTGAAAAACAGTAGTCCAAGTACACTTTAGACAGGGTGACTCGGTGGGTGGATAGAGCCTGTACGCATGCGTGGTCCCCTTGCAGCCGCCGCCGCTCATGGAGAATCGTAGAACACTGTGGACATAGTTTCCTTGATAGGGTCACACTGCCGCTTGTCCTGCTTCTGAATAATACAGGGATTTAGCTCACGGACGTGTCAGTCTGCCACCTTTTAGAAACCCTGCATTCACTTAGTGAAGTGTGGGGATGGAGGATGGAAAGCTGATCATGCCCCACATATTTAACTTACAGGAGTGTGTGTGTTTTGCAGTCGAGGTGTTTGAAAAGAACTGGAAAATCGGCGCCAGTTTATTTGGTGCCGGCTTACGATGAATTTAGTCTGTGGTGTGCTATTCCTGAAACTGGTCTTCCAGAAAGACTCTAGGATTAAGTTGTTTCATCAAGGCAGTGTCTTTATTGAGTGGTCATTGTTTCAACTCTAATTTATTATTGATCTTTCAGGCCCACAGCAGCAGAACTTTTAAAATGCAAATTCTTCCAGAAAGCCAAGGTAACATGCTTAAAAACCCAAGTAAATCTGCTATTTTTAAATCACTATGAATTTCAGTGTATCATATTTGATGTCAAACATTGGGAATATTTGTTTTGCAGAACAGAGAGTACCTGATTGAAAAGCTGCTTACAAGAACACCAGACATAGCCCAAAGAGCCAAAAAGGTAAGCGCCATGAGCACTCTGGCCCCAGTGGGAGCCTCTCCCGCACCCAGGGAAGTGGAGCCTGTAGAAGAATAAGAAAAAAGATTTCCACATAGTCAGGGTGTGTATTTAGAGATTACTGGGTTAGTGATTACTCAGATAACTGCATTTTGCCTTTTGGTTACCTCAGGCTGCAGCTATGTGTTTGGGTGTAGAAACAATGTGAAACTCAAAATGATTTCATTTTTCCATTTATTGGCTTTGCTTAAAGAAGTTCGGAGGGGAGGGGCTTGTGTTGAGACTAAAACACTGGAGAGGTAAAATATCTTTGAATATCTTTTTTGGGGGGTGGATTTTACCAAAGATGAACAGTCATTTGTAATCAGCTTGAAATGACAAAATGAAAAACAAAACTTTCATTTTTAATGGTTATTTTGAATATCTGAGTGACATAGTTTCTTTTCTCATAAAAGACCTTGATTTTTTCTGTAGTCTATGCTATGTTAACTAAATTATGTTAATAATTACCTAAAAAACTGGATTTAAAATTTTTTTTAAAAATGGTATGTATGTGTGAGTGTATTTATGTTTGACCCAGAGTTTTTCTTGCTTGTAATGACAGATTTTATTATGGTATGAAACTTAACAAAATTTAACCTCAGATTTGGTTTGGTTTAGTTTGATTTTAAAATTGTATTAGATATTTAAATTTAAAATATTGATGTAGGCACAGATTTAGAAAGGGGAAGGTTCTTTTTATTTCCTTTTTACAATTAATACTTACAGGGGAAGTTGACATGAATCTAAGTTGTCTGCTCTGTAAATAAAATTGGCCAAGAAATACATGCATGAGAGGTTGCATCTCAGGATACATAAGTGTTAGTAACTTGGACTGTTAACGTCTAGACACTGCTTTTTCTAAATCACTGGGTATGAAATACATTTAGCTGATGCTTTCAAATTGCTTTAAATATTAGATTTTAAAATAGACTTCAAGAAATGACCCATCTTGTGCGGGTATCTGAGCCCGTCTCCTAGACCTGCAGAATTCTTTGGAATGGGCTGGTTCTCAGGCTGTGAGTCTGGGCAGGTGATGGGGGATCACTATCCTGACTGTGGAGATGTGAACCAGGGCTGGTCTCTGGGATGGCTCTGAAGGAAAAGTGAAAATTTAGCAATATTCCATCAGAGTGACTGGAAAAGGCAATGGCACCCCATTCCAGTACTCTTGCCTGGGAAATCCCACGGATGGAGGAGCCTGGTAGGCTGCAGTCCATGGGGTCGCTGAGGGTCAGACACGACTGAGCGACTTTGCTTTCATTTATTACTTTCATGCATTGGAGAAGGAAATGGCAACCCATTCCAATTTTCTTGCCTGGAGAATCCCAGGGACAGGGGAGCCTGGTGGGCTACCGTCTATGGGGTTGCACAGAGTCAGACACGACTGACGTGACTTAGCAGCAGCAGCATCGGAGTGAGACCTCCCAAGGGGCAGCATAGAGAAGCCAGAGCTTCAGTTTGAGGCAACAGAAAGTCGAGAGTACCCACCAGAGTGCGGGGACTCCGTCCAGAACGCTTAAGGAGGTGCCTGGAGTGTTTGCCTGGGGTGTTGGGGTCTAGCATGGGGTCCTCTGATCAGATAACTAGAATGTCAGCCACAGGTGAAGAAAGCTGTTAGAAAGCCACTAACTTTCACAGTGTGTGCCCCCAAAGGCCTTTGCTTCGGTTTCCCTCTGATCTCATCCTGTAGCTGCTCCCAGAAGGGCTTTCCCAAGCCTGCGTCCTGCCCAGCCCTCCCCCTCCCGCCTCCAGCTCGGCTCCTTATACAGCGTGTTTCCCCTCCCAGACCGCACCTGCCTGTGTTTGGTGCTACTCCGTGAGCCGCCTGACCTCAGGACCCTGGGCTGCTTTTTGTATCAGACGCCACCTTCTTTGTCTTCTGAGTCCTCTCCATGTTTCCCTCTGCACCGTTTCTTGGAATGTTTCCTCCTGTTTTTAATTGAACATTTGCAGTAGATTTCTGTTAATAACTACTCTCCTACACCCATTCCACCTTGGGCACTAGTGCAAGATTAACTGTCTAAGCATGTCACTTAATTGCTCAAACGTGATTTCCAAAATTAAACAAAAGCAAATAAATGGGGGGAAACAAGTTGCCTATCAAATAAAGTGCAAGCTCCTTAGCCTTAAATTCATGGCACCATTTCAACTTCCTGCCTTATACCATTGACCCTTGAACAGCACGCCAGCCCTCTGTGCAGTCTCAAATCTGAGCGTTAATTTATAGTTTGCCCTCGGTGTATATGGTTCCTCTGTACCTGCAGATTCACTGAATTGTGGATTGTGTTGTACTGTAGTGAACACTGAAAAAAATCTGTATGTGAATGGACTTGCACATCAAACTTGTGTTAAGAGTCAACTCTATTGTATACCAAACTTAAAGCACCTCTAGTTCTTACTACATAACCCGTACTTTCCTTTGACACTCCATCAGCAAAGACTGTTCAGGCTGTCACTTCCCTTTTTTTAAAATTTAGATTACATATTGTTACATATTATTGTGCTGTGCATTCCAAATTTCATTTTGAATGTATCTTAAATAACAAAGAGCTCCTTTTGGGAGATGATTTTCCAACCATGTCTTCTGCCCTTTTGTTTGCTCCTTGATCTGAGACTTAAACCTCAGGGCTTGTCATTCATTCCTTTGAAAGGAAAATGGCCACACATTTCAAAGTCACACAGAGTCACACAGAATGTGAATTAGTTCTTTAAACATCATAATAGAAAAGAGAAGGGCCCCATAGTAATGTTATTCTGACTCTCCAGCTTCATTACGTTGGCTGTTTTCCTGTCATAATTCTCGTTTTACAGTGTAAGTTGGTTCTCAACTACACGCCATTCCTTGCCCGTAGGTTCCATGGCAGGTATGCCAACCAGGACAGCATCCATCAGAATGCGTGTCTTGTTCATAGTAAGTGCCCACAAGTGTTTGTTGACTCAGTGAATGCATGCTTCAGTGGGCCAAGGAAAAGCCATTTGAAACTCGTTTGTCACTCTCTTGAACCTCTCAAATGCTTGGCATATACTTGTTCCTGGGCTTCCTGTTAATAATAAACCACGCTCCTTCTCCTGGGCTCGTGATGTTGATGAGCATCCCTGCTGTTCCTCATTCGAAACCCCTCATGTGGGCGTGGCCACTAGGAAGTAAATACTATTTTAATCACTGTGTGAATTGAAAACCCTTGTGGTAAGATGACTCTCTACATGTAGGTTCTTAAAGTGTTTAAGTAAATGTAATTTAAAATCAATACAGAGGAGCCGCTAGTGCTCTCTGTGTTACACTTTCTTGGACTTGTCTTGATTGGCATCTTCTCAGCGGTCTCCCTTCCTGTGTGCTGTGGTGCCCCTAGTTAACTGTACTCTAGTTTCTTGGTTGGGGATATGTTCCTCACAGGCTACTCTTTGTTAGTCCCTTGATTTTTGTCTCCTCAGTTTGTTGTTTTTAAAACAGAAACAGTTCATTGATACACCAGTGTTTACATGACAACTGGGTGTGTTGACCAAGCTTTGGACATTTTGGGAACCAAGCTGTTTGAAATTCGTTGTCATAAACCATAATCTCTGCTGCTCCTCCCTTATGGTAATCCAAGTTAAGAGCTGTTTTTCAATACGTGTTTTTTGTAACATGAACAACCCTCATATTTAAGAGAGAGAGGGACTGGTATTGTAGCTGCCCTTAGGACTGCCCATGGAGCCCATCAATGCAGTCTTTTGATGTGAAAGAAAGAGGCTTCTCATATTCATGATTGCCCCAAATGTGAAGCATTCGTTGAGAGCCACATAATTCCACATGGGTAGGTGATCTTGTCTGCGTCCAGAATGACTCCTCTAAATCAGGAAAAGCACATTAAAAAATAGAGACAGACCAGTGCGTCTTCTATGGTAATTTAGTGACATAAAATGATTTTGTTTTTTTGGATGTAAAAGTAACTTCAGAAATTAAGGATATTTGTTTTTGTTTTTTTCCCCTGGAAGCAGAGTATTTGGTCCATTCGAGGTTCTTTTGCTGAAAGGTAGTGTTGTTCAGAAATCAGTTTTATTTATTTATTTATGTCTGTGTTGGATCTTTGTTGCTGCCTGTGGGCTTTCTCTAGGTGCAGGGGCCTCTGGTTGCAGAGCATAGTCTCTAGGTGTTCGGGCTCAGTAGCTGTGGTGCATGGGCTCAGTTGCCTCGTGGCATGTGGAATCTTCCCAGGCCGGGGATCCAACCTGTGTCCCCTGCATTGGCAGGCAGATTCTTAACCACTGGACCACCAGGAAGGTGCTTAATTTTCTTTCACCTTGATTTTTCTGTCTATGAAATGGAAATTCTTTCTGACCTCAGGAATGTGGAGAAGGGGGTAATGAGAGATTTGGTGTTTCTGGACCATCAGTTCAGTTCAGTTCAGTCGCTCATTCACGTCTGACTCTTTGCGACCCCATGAATCACAGCACGCCAGGCCTCCCTGTCCATCACCAACTCCCGGAGTTCACTCAGACTCACGTCCATCGAGTCAGTGATGCCATCCAGCCATCTCATCCTCTGTCGTCCCCTTCTCCTCCTGCCCCCAATCCCTCCCAGCATCAGTCTTTTCCAATGAGTCAACTCTTCCCATGAGGTGGCCAAAGTACTGAAGTTTCAGCTTTATCGTCATTCCTTCTAAAGAAACCCCAGGGCTGATCTCTTTTAGAATGGACTGGTTGGATCTCCTTGCAGTCCAAGGGACTCTCAAGAGTCTTCTCCAACAACACAGTTCAAAAGCATCAATTCTTCGGCGCTCAGCCTTCTTCACAGTCCAACTCTCACATCCATACATGACCACAGGAAAAACCATAGCCTTGACTAGACCAACCTTTGTTGGCAAAGTAATGTCTCTGCTTTTGAATATGCTATCTATGTTGGTCATAACTTTCCTTCCAAGGAGTAAGCATCTTTTAATTTCATGGCTGCAGTCACCATCTACAATGATTTTGGAGCCCCAAAAAATAAAGTCTGACACTGTTTCCACTGTTTCCCCATCTATTTCCCATGAAGTGATGGGACCGGATGCCATGATCTTCGTTTTCTGAATGTTGAGCTTTAAGCCAACTTTTTCACTGACCATAGGACATTGTAAATTCTAAATGAGAACATGCTAATAATGACCCAGGAGGACAGAGTAAGTGCAGCTGTATAACTTCTTAGCTTATTCCTTATCCTCGTGCATGAGAAGAAAAGGCTTTATTTTCTTCTCATGTGGCTTTTTTAGGGGCCTGTCTCCAGCTGTCTTTTGGTGTTTGAAAGCTTGGCCAAGTATTGTTCCATCATTAACATTCCTGGAATCGCTGGGTGGAAAAGGTGTAAATCATTCTGTTAGAATCAGATGCAGATGCTTAGAACTCTTTGCACTTTCTGCAGGAGCATCTGAGTATCAGAGTTGGCTGAAGTCTTTGCTTTATGTTTGTGAAATAAACCTTGGGTCCCCACACACTCACACTCATATTCATATACTTGCTGTGGCTAAAGCTCACTGATGGCAGGACAGGGGCACCCTGTCTAAATGCCAACTGCTTAGCTAAAAAGTATGTTGGCCAGAGAAGGGATGACTGCTTAGCTAAAAAGTATGTTGGCCAGAGAAGGGATGAAGTGGGGAAACAAAACACAGTGTATCTTTTTAATATGGTTGTCTGTGTTTTCATGGGGAGTAGACTCACTGGAGGATTTATGGTTTGAATATTCTTAATTATGAAATTGAGAAGTTAAAAATGGTGAGTGATTATCAGGAGGAAGGGGGTATTTTATCACTACTACATTTGGGTGAAGCCCTTGTGAATTCAAAGAACTCGGATGGTGTTTGTGGGTACCGGAATTTGTTATATCAGGCTCTGAGATTGGTTTTATATTAATGACCCAAGGCTGTTGGCTCCATGTGGTCTTTCTGTGTATTTAGGAATCAGTAGGTAGGAATATTATAGTTCACATTTGAAACTTGACATGTATTGATAACTGGTACTGTTTTTACTTTTTATTTTGAAATAATTTCAGACTTACAAAAATGTTAGCAGAATAGTATAAACATTTCTCTCTATTTTCTCTCATGCTTTCTTTTGGAACGTTTCAAAGCTATAGACATGATGCCCTTTATCTTTAAATATACTTCAGTGTGTATTTTCTAAAAACAAGGACATTCTCTTATATCACAGTATGATTGTCAACATCAGGAGACTAACTGGTGCAAAACTATTACTTAATTTTCAGATCTCATATAAATTCTGCCAATGATAGTTTGCCTGGTGTAGGACCCAATCCAGGATCGTATAGTTTGATCTTTCCTTTAGTCTTCTTTAATTTGGAACAGTCTTTCTTTTTCTTTTACAACTGTGACACTTTTAAAGAGTAAGGACAGCTGTTTTGTAGTTTGGGTTTGTCTGGTAATTCTTCATGATTAGATGCAGTGTATGCATTTTTGATGGGACTGTCTTATAAGTGATGCCATGTTCCTCTTGGCGTATCATATTACAAGGCACATGATGTTGATTTAATCCTTTACTGGTGATGTTATCACGTGCTTAAGGAGCATCTGTCAGCTTCTTCACTGTAAACACAATTAGCTCTTAATAGGAAGGACACATTAATATTACATTCCCTCTTTATATTAAACATTAAAAGGTAAAGTGAATATTTACTGGGTCGTTGGTCCTTTTTCGAGGAAACATTTCTGCTTTGTGGCATTGTGGTTGTACATTCAGAGGATATAAATGATAGGAGTTCTCTATAATTTCCCAGCAGCCTTGCAGACAGTGAACATTATGCTAGCGTGTGGTGTTCAGATCGAGGTGAGTGGTGGCAATGGTGCTGCTCCAGCCTCTGTACCAGGTCTGGAAGCGGAAGCATTTGAATCGGTGACCTTTGTTGGCTCTGCTGCCTGATCTTTCAGATGCAGCCAAGGACACTGACATGGTGCTGCCCTGGGGGTGAGAGGATCTGCCCAGGGAGTCTGGTGCTGCGTTTGACTCACACTGGGCGCTCCATTCAACAGTGGCTGCTGTGGATATCATGTATTGATAAATAAGGAGAATAATTCTTGTGGTTACCGCAGACAGGCAATTTAGAAATATGCAGTGAAACAGGAAGCAAGGAAAGAGGCCTTAAGGCAGGTGGGGGAGGAGGGGTGATGTGGGTGGCTGTTGCCGTTGCTCTGGGTAGAATGGAGTAAGAGCCCACGGAGGCCTGCCAAAAGAAGGAAAGAATGACCGTCGTTATTTCATCGCCATTGTCCCAATGTTCTCTGCCTCATCAAGGCGCTGGCAGTGGGTGCGGGCCAGGGCATCCCTCTCCACAGCAATCCCCTCCACTGTGTGAAGTGGGGGACTTGTTTGTGAAGAGCCTAAGAACACTAGGAATTAAATACACATAGAGCTGCTATCCTTTCACACCTGTTAGACTGCTTTCAGATATGCTTCCTTATTTATTTGAAACAATTGTGCTCCAAGACAGGTAGGCAGGGCAGGTGTTATTATGTACTGCGGAGGAATGCATGAGAGCTGAAAAGATTTGCTTAAAGTCGCATTGCTTAAACAGGCAATTCTTATTTCTGCTTCGGTGCTCTTTCCACTGAATTGTACCTCAGAAGAAAGAAGAAGGAAAGGGAGAGGATAGGAAGGAGATACAGATGGAGAGGGTGGGCAGGATTAAACAGCACAAATAGGAAAGGCAGGGGCTTCCCTGGTGGCTCAGATGGTAAAGAATTTGTCTGCAGTGCAAGAGACCTGGGTTTGATCACTGGGTCGGAAAGATCCCCTGGAGAAGGGAATGCCCACCCACTCCAGTATTCTTGCCTGGAGAATTCCATGGACAGAGGAACTTGGTGGGCTACAGTGCATGGGATCGCAAAGAGTCACACATAACTGAGTGACCAACACTTTGCTGTCAGGAAAAGCAGGCTGTTGGGGAGGCACAATTGTCATTCTCAGAGCCCACAGTCTGCTGTTTAATACACATGAAGGTGGTGCAGGGGGAGTCCATGCCATTCGTGGGCGCAGGGAGAACCCTGTAAACTTCATCGTAGGAATGTGGTGAGTTTGCCAGGGTTCTTGCAGATGTGGAGACAATAATGTGATAAAAGGGCTTTGGGGATTCTAAAGGGAAGAGAAATGGCTAGTAGGAGTTTGGTAGCATTAGCAGTTGTTAACACCTGCCAGAGGCTTGGTGTCTCATTCATAACATGGGGGAGGTAATAACAACCCACCTCAGGCTTTTGAGAACGAAATAAGGTAAGCATAGGAAGTGTATAGCACAATAGTTGGCACAAAATAGTAAATGACTCTATAAATCTAGTTATTATCATAATCATGGTAAATTTTATTATTTTTATAATCACATATATGGCTTTACTGGGCTTCCCTGGTGGCTCAGATGGTAAAAAAAATCTGCCTGCAATGCAGGAGACCCGGTTTTGATCCCTGGGTTGGGAAGATCCCCTGGAGAAGGAAACGGCAACCCACTCCAGTATCCTTTCCTGGAGAATTCCATGGACGGAGGAGCTTGGCAGGCTGTAATCCATGGGGTCTGGAAGAGTTGGACACGACTGAGCGACTAACATACACACACACACACACACACACACACACACACACACACGCACACGGCTTTACTATTACAGTTTTGTTATTTTAATATCACTGTTGCTTTTCTGTAACCTTTTTCACTCCGGCCGCTGGGGATACCACTGCTACCATTGCTGTTTCTGCTGCAGTAAGGGCTGCTGCCATCACAACCACTGCTGCCAATAATGGACACAGGGTGTGCAGACAGATAAAAGGATACAGTGCAGCTGTTGGGCTTGCCTTTCAGTGGGGAATATAGTGCCTGCATCACCAGACCTGGAAAACTCAGAGAGCAGCAGAGAACAAATACTTAAGGATATGGGTGTAGAATGTCCTACAAGAATAGAAAATGTCTTGGAGCTGGTCCCAGGGGGAACGTGGGAAAGGGAGAGAGGGGGACTCATACTTACTGTGGGTCTTCATGCAATGCAAAACCCTTGGTTTACATCTATCTCGTTACTAAGTTCAGTTCAGTCGCTCAGTCGTGTCCGACTCTTTGCAGCCCCATGGACTGCAACATGCCAGGCCTCCCTGTCCATCACCAACTACCAGAGTTTACTCAGACTCATGTCCATTGAGTCCTTGTAATAATCAGTGAAGTCCTGAGTAACAGAATAGAGGTATAATATGTTAGATTATTACAGCTTTTTAAGAAAAAGCTATACATTTTGAAAAATGAATGAAAAAGAGCAACCAGGACCATAAATATCTCCTGGTTTGTGATTCTTTCATTTGCAGACCTGAAAATTGAGACCTAGGTTGGTTGGGCCCTGACCAAGTTCATGCTGTCATATAGTAGCCAAGTCTGAAGCCAGGCTCCCAGTTTGCTACCATTTTGTCGCTTCTTTTAGTTGATAAAGAGGGAAAATGGGTCTGAATTTTTGTAAAATTGCTCCCCCTCTTCTTGGAAGCTTATCATTAATTTATAAATGTTGAAATTTATACATTATCAAGAAACCAGAGAAGAAATTAGGTGATTTCAAATACTTGATGGGTGGATGTTAGTTTTGTTCCAGGTCTGCCCAGTAGAGGGCAGCAGTAGGTTTTAATTCTGTGTGGTTATGAACTGCAGGCTGGTCCAGCTTGGTTGACGGTCTCAGGTTTGGTCAGAATCGCTAAGTCTCTTCAGTCATGTCCGACTCTGTGTGACCCCATGGACTGCAGCCCACCAGGCTCCCCCGTCCCTGGGATTCTCCAGGCAAGAACACTGGAGTGGGTTGCCATTTCCTTCTCCAATGCATGAAAGTGAAAAGTGAAAGTGAAGTTGCTCAGTCGTGTCTGACTTAGCGACCCCATGGACTGCAGCCTACCAGGTTCCTCTGTCCATGGGGTTTTCTAGGCAAGAGTACTGGAGTGGGGTGCCATTGCCTTCAGAATAGAAGGATCTAAAGTATGTTAGGTCTCTTCTGAGCTACTAGGTACTAGTACTGAGTACTAGGCACCGCTATCAGATGGTTTTGTTTTGTTTTGTTTTTTATTGGGCAGGAGGTTGAAGGGTGATGGTTTAGGTATTTCTTGTTATTACCACTTCTCACTTTAAATTACATTTCCTGTTAACAAATCACAGTAATCTGACATGCATTTTATATAACTCATCTCCAAAAGACAAATCTCAGTTTTGAAGATGATTGTATTTTGTGGTCAAATTAATACAGTTCTGGGCGATGAAGAAATTTCCAGAAAGTTCAGTGGTCCCTGCAGTTCTCCTCAGAGCCAGATCAGTAAAGAAGGGGGGAGTCGAAGTGCATAACTGGGAAGAAGTGAACAGAACTCTGTGTGTGTCACCACATACATTGTGGATTTAACGTAAATACTCCTGATGATGTAAGTAGGTTTGAGGATGCATGTTCAATTACTGCTTTGTGTTTCTTTCTGTATTCCTCTTGTTTAAGAACAGCCATTATGTGAATATGGGCTGCCCAGGTGGCTCAGTGGTAAAGAATCCACCTGCCAAACAGGAGACCTGGGTTTGATCCCTGGGTCAGGAAGATCCCCTGGAGAAGGAAATGGCAGCCCACTGCAGTATTCTTGCTTGGGAAATCTCATGGATAGAGGAACCTGGCGGGCTGCAGTCCATGGTGTCTAAAAGAGTCAGACACAACGTAGGACCAAGCAACAGCGGCAGCAACTGGGAATTTATTGTATTGAGGAGCTCATGTTCACAGGAAGGAGATTGGTGATTGGGGGGTGTTACTTTTCCTATTTTAAAGCTGAAAGAACAGTTGGCCAAAGGTTAAAGTTATTGATTTAACTGGACAGATGTTCCCAGAGTATAAGGTCATTGTTTTCATTATTTAAAAAAAATTTTAATTCGTTGCTTTTAGGCAGGTTAGAATGAAGTCTCTTTGGCCAGAAAAGTGCTTTAGGCCACCAGAGGGTGCCATCAGAATAGTTAATTTCCTCAGAATCTGGACAGGAATTGCTTCCCAGCGTGTAAAAACCCTTGTAGATGTTTTCCTTTTGCTCTATGCCTGATATAAGGAGCTTGACTGGTGTTTATGCTGTGAGTGAATTAGGCAGAACGGAGGATAGAGCAAAAACGAAGAGGAAAAAGCATCATACATCACTTTCAGTTCAGTTGGTGAATTGAATTTAAAAATTCATACATTCTGGGTAAGTGGCCTCTTTCTGGTGACATTTGATTTAGAGCAGAGAGGATCCACTCTGGAAATTGTGATTTGCTAATCCCACCGGCCTCATTTAAGGGCGAATGTTTGTATTTTCAGATTGAGGTATCTTTTAAAAATACCAATGGCTTAAGAGAGCATTTTAAACTTTTGCTCATCTTGGAGATCCACTTTTAGAAATTTAAACATAATGACATTCTCAAAATATTATCAGAGATAGTGTTCATACAGATGAATTTGTAGAGAACTGATTGTTTTCTGTTACCAGAAATGAATCGGCGGAATCAATGGCCTTATTTCACATCCAATTGGATTTCTGAGATCTGTGTGTTCAAATGCATTATGTGCGTCATTTTTGCCTTTCGGAAATTTGACGACTTTTTCCAAAGCTTGTGTGCATCTGCTAACTTTTTGAAACTTAATTGGCATGCGTGTGCCAGGAGAAGAGCCCTGACTGCCTGCCTGTCTAGTATTCACTGAGTGTTACTGATAATATACTGACTACCATTAAGAAAGTTTGTCTTTATTCACTGTTACAACTCACACTAATACCATTTCTTTTAAAAGTAGCTGAACCATGAGGAACAGAAAGGAATTTGGCTATGGTTGCAGAAAAGCTAGTATAAAAACTTGGCAGATGCCTTTTTGAACTTGTGAGAATTCTAATATGATTGTTCCTTCTCCCTGGTTTAAAACGTCAGTGGCCTCTTGTCAATTACAGGGTAAGTGTCAAGTTCCTGCCACTGATTAAGTTCCATGTTACTTGTAGGGTTGGGCTTCCCTGGTGGCTCAGTGGTAAAGAATCTGCCTGTAATGCAGGAGACGTGGATTCAATCGCTGGGTGAGGCAGATCCCCTGGAGAAATGGCAACCCATTCCAGTACTCTTGCCTAGGAAATCCCATGGACAGAGGAGCCTGGTGGGCTCCAGTCCGTAGGGGTGGAACAAGCATGGCTGAGTGACCAAACAATGACAACAACACTTGCAGGGTTAGGGCCACACAAAGCTCCTGTGATCTGTGTTTGGCTGCCTATCCAGCTTTTCATGAGCCACTCACCATCTCACCCTGGACACAGTCTTACAGAATTATGATTCTTCTACTTTCCAATCAACACACTCCTGAAATCCCATGCGTGTTTTTCCATGAAGGTACATGTACTGGTCACTCTGTTTTGGCTTCTCCTAGCACTGTCACCTCCTTAGTGGAGCTTTCTCTTAGCAACACCTCCGCCCCTCAGCCCGGCACTGCAGACAGTTCATCCTTCCTTCACTCCTCCTGCTCTGGGCCTTGTTGCGCTTGGCATCATTGGTAGTTTATTTCCTTCCACTTTTGCCTTCTAGACTGTGAGCTCCTTGGGTGCAGGCATGGTGTCATATTGTCCCCCAGTTCCCAGCATAGTATCTTGGTCAATCAGTAAGTATCTTTGGAATTAACGTTTGGCAAGCAAGGTTGTGAAGTTACGATGACAGACTTTGTGGGAGTTGGTGTGAGAGCATGAGCGGGGACAAAGTAAATCTGCTTTTAGTTTTGCAGGAGAATTGTTAAGCTGTTTTTCAGTTGGTGCTCCATCCTTGTATTTCAAGTCTATGACTCGGAGTTTATCTGATCTTAGGTTGAAAATCCTTTGTTATCTCCAATTTGCTGAGAGTCTTGGGTGAGCCAATTAATTGTATTTACCTTTGCCATCTTATCATAAAATGGAATGGTTAGATTTTATTGTCTAACAGTTATGTATTATCCACTTTGGACTATTCGACAGCAAAAATGTAGTCCCTGGCACTCAGCATATTTCCATATTGTAATTTTCCTCACCCAGTCAGTATGCATATAAGGTTTCCTGTTACCTGAAGCCACATCTAATTAGGAATATATTTTGAAACTACATTTAAATTGGTTTTTAGTACTCTTTCATTCTGGATTACCTGTTACTTATTTCCTCATTTTAGGGGAAATAATTAGATTGCACCCTTACATCATGATTCTGTAAATCTTTAAAACAAGGCCGACATTATGGAGAAGGGAAGGTGAACGAGACAGAAAATGACAGAATTTTGTACTTGGTTCAGAACAAGAGAACTCCTTTTCAGTGGAAGGAATGCACTTGTTTTGCCCTCTTTCCTCCCTGTGCTGAGCTGTGCTTAGTTGCTCAGCCATGTCTGACTTTTTGCGAGCCCCATGGACTGTAGCCCACCAGGCTCCTCTGTCCATGGGATTCTCCATCCAAGAATACTGGAGTGGGTTGCCTTGCACTCCTCCAGGGGATCTTCCCAGCCCAGGGATCGAACCCAGGTCTCCCCGCATTGCAGGCACTTTCCTCCCTAGCCTCTTACCAAGTTGTTTAATGAAATGAGAGGCCAGCAGAGGGCGTGGTATACATGCTTAAAAAATCATGGAGAGTCGGGTGTAGGGCTCTGCTTGTTTTATGTTAATCAAATTTGACTGGCATAATAGAGATGGATGACTCTTTTTTTTTTTTTTTTTCAATTGAGTAGTATTTTTAAAAATTTCTTACTTTGAAATTCAGTAATTTTAAAAGGAATTAAAATTCAAGAGGCCCAGTTGCGGTTGTGCTTTGATATAGGATTTTCTAAGCTTCCCATTAAAATTAGTCCCACAGATTCAAATACTGATTTAAAAAAGTATATAATAACTTTAAAAAATTGTTTTTCCTTACATACACACATACAGAAAGGAAAGGAGCATTTGTAGAACTTACAAAGCAATAACAAAGCTAAGAGATTCAAACAACAGCCTTTAATTAAACCCAAATTTAAAAGACCATTTGAAATTGTTTTGATTGTTGTGCAACCAGCTTGCTGGCTGATTATATCAGTTGGGGAGGAACTGGGAAGGTCCTGCTTTTTTTGTCCAGACCAGAAGGACCCCTTAGGGAATAGAACAAGGTACTGAGTGGTGGGCTTTTCTCTGTGACTTTATGGAAAGCAGAAGGAGGTAGATGACGGAGAGAAGGAAAGAGGAAGATGAGAAACCAAGCTTGGAAAGAGGCAGAAAAGGCCCGGAGAGGGGAAAGCATTTGGTCAGGAAGCAGGGATCCATGGAGGTCTGTGATTGAAAGTTCACGACCAAGCGTAGGCTGAGCAGACAGGCCCCAGCCTGACCCTGGCTCTGGCGCTCACTCCAGGGTAGCCTGGAGCATCCACTGAGCGCCCTGTGCTGCATCTGTGAAATGCAGACTGTTCAGGGGCTTCCCATTGGTGGTCCAGGGTGAAAACCCGAGTCCTTCATCAGGCCTCTAGGGTTTGGAACGGTCTAGTCCCTGTCTCACCTTTAGCACTTCTCTTGCATCCTCTCCTGGTTCTCCATGTGTCTGCTGGCCTGAGGCTCTTAGAGGAGCTGCTTGCCCCTGTGTTTGGAGGTGTTAGGCTTTCCATCCTTAGCTGACCTCAGTCTCAGGTCCATCATTTCTCCAGAAAACAAAATTGGAATTACGCTGTATTTACTGCTCTATGATCTACCTGCATTTTCATTTAAGATACCTGTGGACATTTTTTGGTGTCAACATAGATTTATACAATCATTTTAAATGACAGTATTATATTCTGCTACAAGAATGACTGTGATTAATAATGAGTTATTTCTTGATGGACAGTTAGATCGTTTCCTTTTTTGTTGTTGTTGTTGTTGTTGTTGTTAACCATACTGGAATGATGGAGAAGGAAATGGCAATCCACTCCAGTATTCTTGCCTGGAGTGTTCCGAGGACAGAGGAGCCTGGTGGGCTACAGTCTATAGGGTCACAAGGAGTTGGACACGACTGAGCAATTTTCACTCACTTCACATACTGGAATGAACATCATTGTACAAATGAACATCATTGTACGTGTGTTACTGCGTGTGATATTACCTATTTTCTTAGGAAATGTTCCTAGGGGTGGTCGAAGAGTATATGCCTTATAATGATCAATGTCTGGTGGCTTATTGATGTCTAAAGTGGGAGTCTTTGTAGTTGAAATCTTACACTGAGCCTCAGGTCTCTCATCTGCAGGGTACTATATTACTTACACCATGCTTAGTCCAGTACCTAGTGTTTGATATTCAGTATTATTACTTATTTACTTTTGGTATTGAAATGTTTTCCCTGTACATTTATTTTCAGTCTTTCTTAGATCTGCAGTCAGCTGTTTTGTAGAGAGCGTGAGAGAACTTCCAGCAGTTTTGCAACCTTGAGACTTTCAGTAACTTTAGGAGAGATTAGAATTCACCATGATCGATAGAGAGCCTATTATGGAGGGCCCAGCTTGGGAACCTAAAGTCTTAGAGCCATTAAAGGTAGTTCAGAGAGAGCTGTTGTTGGTGAGAAGCATGACAAGCCCTATTCTTCTTCAGTCTGCTCTTGGGTAAGGAATTATTTTCAGTGTGGGGACGAGGCCGAGCGTGCCTTGTTACAAGGTGTTTCTGCCCGTTATTCTGTCACTTCGATCTCTTCTGTCCAGAACAAACAAATGATAAACCAGCTGCCAGCCTGTGAGTAACGATCAAACCATTTCCATCAGCCCTGGGTTTATGGTTTGGAATTCTCGTTATGAGGTCTGATGTCAGGCACTTGCACCTTACCAGGTGCCGGCCATGCCCAGCATCTACGCTGAAGGGTGGTACCACACCGTTTGGATATTGAGCTTTGCCTCTTTTTTTTTTTGGCTTTTGTTATATACTCATGTCCTAGTTCAGATCCCCTATGATCTTAACCAAATTATAGCTTTTAAAATTGTAACCCCCATTTTTTTCTGTATCAATTGCATAGTATTATTATTTTTTAAATAATTTTATTTATTTATGGCTGTGCTGAGTCTTTGCTGTGGTGTGGGCCCATAGGCCCACTAGGACCACAGCCTTGTCTAACTCAATGAAACTAAGCCATGCCCGTGGGGCAACCCAAGATGGGCAGGTCATGGTGGAGAGATCTGACAGAATGTGGTCCACTGGAGAAGGGAATGGCAAACCACTTCAGTATTCTTGCCTTGAGAACCCCATGAACAGTATGAAAAGGCAAAATGATAGGATACTGAAAGAGAAACTCCCCAGGTCAGTAGGTGCCCAATATGCTACTGGAGATCAGTGGAGAAATAACTCCAAAAAGAGTGAAGGGATGGAGCCAAAACAAAAACAATACCCAGCTGTGGATGTGACTGGTGATAGAAGCAAGGTCCGATGCTGTAAAGAGCAATATTGCATAGGAACCTGGAATGTCAGGTCCATGAATCAAGGCAAATTGGAAGTGGTCAAACAAGAGATGGCAAGAGTGAATGTCGACATTCTAGGAATCAGCAAACTGAAATGGACTGGAATGGGTGAATTTAACTCAGATGACCATTATATCTACTACTGCGGGCAGGAATCCCTCAGAAGAAATGGAGTAGCCATCATGGTCAACAAAAGAGTCCGAAATGCAGTACTTGGATGCAATCTCAAAAACGACAGAATAATCTCTGTTCGTTTCCAAGGCAAACCATTCAATATCACAGTAATCCAAGTCTATGCCCCAACCAGTAACGCTGAAGAAGCTGAAGTTGAACGGTTCTATGAAGACCTACAAGACCTTTTAGAACTAACACCCAACAAAGATGTCCTTTTCATTACAGGGAACTGGAATGCAAAAGTAGGAAGTCAAGAAACACCTGGAGTAACAGGCAAATTTGCCCTTGGAATACGGAATGAAGCAGGGCAAAGACTAATAGAGTTTTGCCAAGGAAATGCACTGGTCATAACAAACACCCTCTTCCAACAACACAAGAGAAGACTCTATACATGGACATCACCAGATGGTCAACACCGAAATCAGATTGATTATATTCTTTGCAGCCAAAGATGGAGAAGCTCTATACAGTCAGCAAAAACAAGACCAGGAGCTGACTGTGGCTCAGACCATGAACTCCTTATTGCCAAATTCAGACTTAAATTGAAGAAAGTAGGGAAAACCACTAGACCATTCAGATATGACCTAAATCAAATCCCTTATGATTATACAGTGGAAGTGAGAAATAGATTTAAGGGACTAGATCTGATAGATAGAGTACCTGATGAGCTATGGAATGAGGTTCGTGACATTGTACAGGAGACAGGGATCAAGACCATCCCCATGGAAAAGAAATGCAAAAAAGCAAAATGGCTCTCTGGAGAGGCCTTACAAATAGCTGTGAAAAGAAGAGAAGTGAAAAGCAAAGGAGAAAAGGAAAGATATAAACATCTGAATGCAGAGTTCCAAAGAATAGCAAGAAGAGATAAGAAAGTCTTTTTCAGCAATCAATGCAAAGAAATAGAGGAAAACAACAGAATGGGAAAGACTAGGGATCTCTTCAAGAAAATCAGAGATACCAAAGAAACATTTCATGCAAAGATGGGCTCGATAAAGGACAGAAATGGTATGGACCTAACAGAAGCAGAAGAGATTAAGAAGAGGTAACACAGAAGAACGTACAAAAAAGATCTTCACGACCCAGATAATCACGATGGTGTGATCACTGACCTAGAGCCAGACATCCTGGAATGTGAAGTCAACTGGGCCTTAGAAAGCATCACTATGAACAAAGCTAGTGGAGGTGATGGAATTCCAGTTGAGCTATTCCAAATCCTGAAAGATGATGCTGTGAAAGTGCTGCACTCAGTATGCCAGCAAATTTGGAAAACTCAGCAGTGGCCACAGGACTGGAAAAGGTCAGTTTTCATTCTAATCCCAAAGAAAGGCAATGCCAAGGAATGCTCAAACTACCGCACAGTTGCACTCATCTCACATGCTAGTAAAGTAATGCTCAAAATTCTCCAAGTCAGGCTTCAGCAATATGTGGACCATGAACTTCCAGATATTCAAGCTGGTTTTAGAAAAGGCAGAGGAACCAGAGATCAAATTGCCAACATCCGCTGGATCATGGAAAAAGCAAGAGAGTTCCAGAAAAACATCTATCTCTATGCCAAAGCCTTCGACTGTGTGGATCTCAATAAACTGTGGAAAATTCTGAAAGGGATGGGAATACCAGACCACCTGACCTGCCTCTTGAGAAATCTGTATGCAGGTCAGGAAGCAACAGTTAGAACTGGACATGAAACAACAGACTGGTTCCAAATAGGAAAAGGAGTACGTCAAGGCTGTATATTGTCACCCTGTTTATTTAGCTTCTATGCAGAGTACATCATGAGAAACGCTGGACTGGAAGAAACACAAGCTGGAATCAAGATTGCCGGGAGAAATATCAATCACCTCAGATATGCAGATGACACCACCCTTTTGGCAGAAAGTGAAGAGGAACTCAAAAGCCTCTTGATGAAAGTGAAAGTGGAGAGTGAAAAAGTTGGCTTAAAGCTCAACATTCAGAAAACGAAGATAATGGCATCCGGTCCCATCACTTCATGGGAAATACATGGGGAAACAGTAGAAACAGTGTCAGACTTTATTTTTCTGGGCTCCAAAATCACTGCAGATGGTGACTGCAGCCATGAAATTAAAAGACGCTTACTCCTTGGAAGGAAAGTTATGATCAACCTAGATAGCATATTCAAAAGCAGAGACATTACTTTGCCAACAAAGGTTCAACAAAGGTTCATCTATTCAAGGCTATGGGTTTTCTAATGGTCATGTATGGATGTGAGAGTTGGACTGTGAAGAAGGCTGAGTGCCAAAGAATTGATGCTTTTGAACTGTGGTGTTGGAGAAGACTCTTGAGAATCCCTTGGACTGCAAGGAGATCCAACCAGTCCATTCTGAAGGAGATCAGCTCTGGGATTTCTTTGGAAGGAATGACGCTGAAGCTGAAACTCCAGTACTTTGGCCACCTCATGCGAAGAGTTGACTCATTGGAAAAGGCTCTGATGCTGGGAGGGATTGGGGGCAGGAGGAGAAGGGGACGACAGAGGATGAGATGGCTGGATGGCATCACTGACTCGATGGACGTGAGTCTGAGTGAACTCTGGGAGTTGGTGATGGACAGGGAGGCCTGGTGTGCTGCAATTTATGGGGTCGCAGAGAGTCGGACACGACTGAGCGACTGATCTGATCTGGGCCCATGGGGGCTATTCACTATGTGTGACGCATGGGCTTCTCATTACAGCGGCACCTCTTGTTGCGAAGCACAGGCTCTAGGGCACTTGGGCTTCAGTAGTTGTGACACGTAGGCTCTAGAGCACAGCCTCTACGGTTGTGGTGCCTGGGTTTAGTTGCTTGGCAGCACGTGGGATCTTCCTGGATCAGGGATCGAACCCACGTCTCCTACATTGGCAGATGGATTCTTTACCACTGAGCCACCAGGGCAGTCCCATAGCATGTCTTTTAAAAAGTATAGGCTTGAGATTATACTTCCCCCTGGCTGCCCCCTGGCTGATGTTAAACCTTGGGGGAGTCACTCAGGTTCTGGGAGCATTGCTTTTCTCACCTTCCCAAACTTCAAGAGTTTTGTGACATTTAAATGTGACAGTTTATCCTATCAGATGCTTTTATAGCATCTGTAACATAGCAGGGATTCATTACTGCCTGTGCCTTCATCTCCTTCCCTCGCTGTGCATCAGGGGACGTTTTGTAAGGAAGGAGGGTGTATTCCACGAGTGAGCAGGAGGAAGTATTTAAATGTCATGTGAGGATTGACTTTTATTTTCTCAAGGAAATTAAAGTCTAAGGTTAGTGAATTGGATCCCTCTGTTTCCTTCCCTCTTCCTGTCTCTGTAGAACCTCAGCTGCTAACCCTTGTTCTTCAAATAAAACTGTTCTTCTGACAACACACGCAGTCTTTCTAGTTTCCTTGAGGACTTCAGATTACTGAAGTTTGACTGGAACTCTATTATTTGTTCCTGTTTTAATATTACAATTTCTAGTTCCTGTGTTTACTTACGAAAATTTAAGTTACAGTTGGAAAGCTTCCCTATTTAATGTATTTTTAACAGCTATAATGAGTTTATCTGTTAGAATAAAGTAAAAGTTTTGTGAAATAAATGACTTCTAAGCCAGCCTCCCCCGCTGAAGCTTCCTGTGATAGGATGGTACTTCCTGGGAGCCTCTTGCTTTTCTCTTATTCACCACCTTGAGTGATATTCTTGGTCATTTTTCCTTACAGAAGCTTACTACCTAGTTGATCTGATACCCAGATACCCAGGCTCCTTAACCAGAGATCAGCATTCAGTGGGTCTGGGGCCCTGACCCAGGACTTTGCAATTTTCATAAGCAGGTCAGTCAATGGTTATACTGGGGATTGAGACAAGTCTTCTGGTCTGTCTCAGGTTTGAAAGGAAATTATATTGCTAAGCTCACTTCACAAAAAATTAATAGTCCTTCCCCCTCCGCCCCCACCGCCAATTATTTAGCCACACAACTAAAATGCTCCTTTTTCTTACTCACCTTTGGGGTATGTGGTCCCTTCCTCTGTGTCATTTATACTCTGAACTCTGCTGGAGCAGCCCCTTATGGTTGTTGCTTGTAGGACCTATCTTAGCAGCATCCCATCACTTGCTCACTGGGCTATCCCTGTGAAGCAGGGCTTCGATGTCTTCTTAAACTGGTGTCTTGTGGTGTTGCTTAATAGATCTTGTATTCCCTATTCAAGTGGGCCTTCTGTCTTGAGAGTGCTCTCATTTTACTGGCGTTATTAGGTACCAGTT
This sequence comes from Bos javanicus, assembly GCF_032452875.1. Lineage (NCBI taxonomy): Eukaryota > Metazoa > Chordata > Mammalia > Artiodactyla > Bovidae > Bos > Bos javanicus. Next base: position 28,105,558 of record NC_083869.1, read on the forward strand.
TCTGCCTTCCTCCTAATGCTGGTTTCTTCAGTGCATAATATAAGAAGGTGTGGGGGCAGTCTCACATGTTGAGGTGGCAGGATGGATGGATGAGCCTTTGGCATACCCACGTGCAGAGTTGTTGGGGAGTTCATATCTGGGCAGTGAAGAGAAGGTCAGGAAATAGCCGTGGGCTCACACTATAGGAGAGTTTCTAACAGTGGAAACTGTCCAGAGATTAAATAGACTGGAATTAAAACCATGAAGGACCCACAGGACTGGAAGAGACCCTAGCTGTCATCTCCACCAGCACTTCCCGACCAGTGGCCAGAGCACAGCAGTGGACGGTGAGTGGGTGACCGATGAGCCAAGCTCCTGATCACCCCATCACTCAGGGCAGTTGAGCAGGGCTTGGGATGGCTGGTGTTCTGGGGCCAGTTGCTGTAAATCAGTCTAGCATGTCATCCCGTGAGCTGTATAAATATTGTTATTTTCTACATGTGCCATAAGGTGACTAGTTTGTGATGTAATCATCCAAACTACTGAATATTAAAATTCTGTGAACCATCAAAAAAAAAAAAAACCAAACAAAAAACTTCATCTGGAAGTTTAAAATTTTGGTATAGGAGATTTTGAGAAAGCTTTGGAGTTCATGGAGACTGCTGGCCTGAACCTGTCCTCCTGGTGTAGAGACCAGATATTGAGTTCTCTGGAGATTTAATGGATTTTTCAATCAGTGACCAAGATCTGGATCACTGCTGTTGGCTGCTGGTTTAGTGCTATTTCTTTTTCTATTGGATATACTGAAGCCAGCTGACGAAAATAAGATGAATTAGTAGGTTAAAGCTTCATTGAGGAGCAGGGACCGTCTTACTTGGCCATCTTCACTGCTTACCGTGTTCTGTGACAAACTCCCTGCTTCGTAGATGCTGGCCAAATGAATGAATGTGGTGAGATTGATTTTTGACTCCACTGGGAAGTTGGGCTAGATGTCTTTCAACCCTCCTGTAATGACTATTTATTTCTTATTTCTTACCAGTGTTTGGAGGGAACAGGGCAGGTTTGTTTGTTTCTGTTGGAATTGAGCATGGTGCAAGGTCTGACATCACATGTTACATTTAAACTTCCAAGAAGCTTAGAAAATACAGAATAATATAAAAGGGGAATTCAAATAAATACTGAAAACTTCCCTTTGAATTTATAAAGGGAAAATCACTAATTTTTGGAGTGAATTTTTCTTATTTTAGAGTATATTTTCCCCTTACTGTGTGCATCTGAGAAATAAAATGAGTATCCCAATAATGGGATCCTACCTTAAGCATAGATTATACTGCATTTCTGGGTTCAAAGAAAGTGAAGACAATTATATAAGGATCCAAAAACAGGGGAAAAGAAACAGCTGGAGGTTGAAAGGTAGGTGGGTGTGACCTGTGAGGGTGAATGACTGTATTAACTCTGCAGCAACAAGGGAAGAGAGCTAACCCATGTTTGTTTAGCCTGTGCACTGAGTTTAATTTATTTTGAAGTTTGACAACTAAAAGTTGAGCCCAGGACTCCTGAATTTAGCTGATAAACTCCTGACTTGGAAGGTGGGTAAAATGTAGTTGGTGCCTCTTGATTTCTGGTAGAAGCAAACACAAATACTCTTTGAAGGAACACTTTCCTCCAAATAAAAATAAAACATTAAAAATAAGTAATTTAGCTGCCACCCCAAAGAAATTCAGATATGGGAATTATATTATGCTTTCTATTTAAAAAGACTATATATGAAATATTTAAAGAAATAGAAAATAGAATCCTGAAAAAGAACAAACAAAATATCAAAAATGATCAGCAGATCTGAAAAATAAACATATTTTAGATATGAATTTTATAACTGTCAAAGTAAGAGAAATAAACAAAAATTATCAGTGGAAGGTCTTAGATGAAAAAATTTTTGAAAATTAGACACAGATGAAAAAACAACTGGTAAACTGAAGAAATTACCAAGAATGCAACACAGGCAGATAGAAAGATGAAAATAATCAGACAGAGAGGTTAATAATTCTGCATTTAAGTGCTTTACAGAGGCCCACAAACACGTATATGCCACACACAAAGTATCCGTTCAATTCAGTTCAGTCGCTCAGTCGTGTCCGACTCTTTGCGACCCCATGAATCGCAGCATGCCAGGCCTCCCTGTCCATCACCAACTCCCGGAGTTCAGTCAAACTCAGGTCCATCGAGTCAGTGATGCCGTCCAGCCATCTCATCCTCTGTCGTCCCCTTCTCCTCCTGCCCCCAATCCCTCCCAGCATCAGAGTCTTTTCCAATGACTCAACTCTTCACATGAGGTAGCCAAAGTATTGGAGTTTCAGCTTTAGCATCAGTCCTTCCAATGAACACCCAGGACTGATTTCCTTTAAGATGGACTGGTTGGACCTCCTTACCGTCCAAGGGACTCTCAAGAGTCTTCTCCAACACCACAATTCAAAAGCATCAATTCTTCGGCGCTCAGCCTTCTTCACAGTCCAACTCTCACATCCATACATGACCATTGGAAAAACCATAGCCTTGACTAGACGGACCTTTGTTGGCAAAGTAATGTCTCTGCTTTTTAATATGCTGTCTAGGTTCATCATAACTTTCCTTCCAAGGAGTGAGCATCTTTTAATTTGATGGCTGCAATCACCATCTGCAGTGATTTTGGAGCCCAGAAAAATAAAGTCTGACACTGTTTCCACTGTTTCCTCATCTATTTGCCATGAAATGATGGGACCAGATGCCATGATCTTTTTCTTTAAGCCAACTTTTTCACTCTCCTCTTTCACTTTCATCAAGAGGGTCTTTAGTTCTTCTTCACTTTTTGCCATAAGAGTGGTGTCATCTGCATATCTGAGGTTATTGATATTTCTCCCGGCAATCTTGATTCCAGCTTGTGTTTCTTCCAGTCCAGCGTTTCTCATGATGTACTCTGCATATAAGTTAAATAAACAGGGTGACAATATACAGCCTTGACATACTCCTTTTCCTATTTGGAACCAGTCTGTTGTTTCATGTCCCGTTCTAACTGTTGCTTCCTGACCTGCATACAGATTTCTCAAGAGGCAGGTCAGGTGGTCTGGTATTCCCATCTCTTTCAGAATTTTCCACAGTTTATTGTGATCCACACAGTCGAAGGCTTTAGTCAATAAAGCAGAGATAGATGTTTTTCTGAAACTCCCTTGCTTTTTCCATGATCCAGCGGATGTTGGCAATTTGATCTCTGGTTCCTCTGCCTTTTCTAAAACCAGCTTGAATATCTGGAAGTTCACGGTTCACATATTGCTGAAGCCTGGCATGGAGAATTTTGAGCATTACTTTACTAGCATGTGAGATGAGCGCAATTGTGCGGTAGTTTGAGCATTCTTTGGCATTGCCTTTCTTTGGGATTGGAATGAAAACTGACCTTTTCCAGTCCTGTGGCCACTGCTGAATTTTCCAAATTTGCTGGCATATTGAATGCAGCACTTTCATGGCATCATCTTCCAGGATTTCAAATAGCTCAACTGGAATTCCATCACCTCCACTAGCTTTGTTCGTAGTGATGCTTTCTAAGGGCCACTTGACTTCTCATTCCAGGATGTCTGGCTCTAGGTCAGTGATCACACCATCATGATTATCTGGGTCGTGAAGATTATTTTTTTGTATAGTTCTTCTGTGTATTCTTGCCACCTCATACTATCTTCTGCTTCTGTTAGGTCCATACCATTACTGTCCTTTATCGAGCCCATCTTTGTATGAAATGTTCCCTTGGTATCTCTAATTTTCTTGGAGAGATCTCTAGTGTTTCCCATTCTGTAGTTTTCCTCTATTTCTTTGCATTGATCGCTGAGGAAGGCTTTCTTATCTCTTCTTGCTATTCTTTGGAGCTCTGCATTCAGATGCTTATATCTTTCCTTTTCTCCTTTGCTTTTCGCTTCTCTTCTTTTCACAGCTATTTGTAAGGCCTCCTCAGACTGCCATTTTGCTTTTTTGCATTTCTTTTCCATGGGGATGGTCTTGATCCCTGTCTTCTGTACAATGTCACGAGCCTCTGTCTATAGTTCATCAGGCACTCTGTCTATCAGATCTAGTCCCTTAAATCTATTTCTCACTTCCACTGTATAATCGTAAGGGATTTGATTTAGGTCATATCTGAATGGTCTAGGGGTTTTCCCTACTTTCTTCAATTTAAGTCTGAATTTGGCAATGAGAAGTTCATGATCTGAGCCACAGTCAGCTCCCAGTCTTGTTTTTGCTGACTGTATAGAGCTTCTCCATCTTTGGCTGCAAAGAACCTAATCAATCTGATTTCAATGTTGACCATCTGGTGATGTCCATGTGTAGAATCTTCTCTTGTGTTATTGGAAGAGGGTGTTTGCTATGACCAGTGAGTTCTCTTGTCAAAACTCTATTAGCCTTTGCCCTGCTTCTTTCTGTAATCCAAGACCAAATTTGCCTGTTACTCCAGGTGTTTCTTGACTTCATACTTTTGCATTCCAGTCCCCTGTAATGAAAAGGACATCTTTTTTGGGTTTTAGTTCAATACATAAAGTATAGTTATCCCTAATGTCTTTTAGGACAGATGCTTTCTTCTTTTAAGTAGGCAGGTAAGTGAGGTGAGTCATCATTCTGGAAAGCTCCAGATTCCTAAAACCTTTCAGAAGATTTTCCTATAGGAGGTTCAGTCCAAGACCCATGGGTTCTTAAAAAACTGATTCATCGTGTTGTGAAATGATTCATCTGGGAATTAAAATGAGAAAAAAGCAAAGTGTAGAATATCTGACAATAAGACCTGAGGTTAAAATCGTAGTCACTTCTGATGTTCTGTTTAATTGCCCTGAAGTTAACTAATGGTTATTTTTAAGATATTTTGTCAGCTGTGCCATTAATGCTGAGTAGATGTATATGGTAAAATAACTGAGATAATTTTTTTATGTTTAAGGCTGTGTTACTGTGAAGCAACTGCCCTTCTCCAGATGATCCATCTGTTGTCAAAACAGTAGATTATCAAAAAATGGTTCTTTAATTTTTCTGAGTGAGTTTTGTATTATGTATTTATTCCATGTAATTCTGGATTATAGTTTAAGCTTCAACCTAGATGTAACTTAATCTGGATATAGTTTGTTCTTCTGAGTGTTAGTTCTAACATATGTATAGCTCTCGGAGAGGAAGTACTGGTAACAGCAATAATAGTAACACGAATAATAACCATGATAGCTAATCTCTGTTGAGCTTAATTTAGGCAAATACTGTGCTAAGTGCCTGACTGATATTTTCTCATTGTATCATTACAAAATCCTTACAAGGCCGGTACTATTCTGTCTCCATATTGCAGATGAGAGACTGAGGTGCATAGAATGTAAGTAATTTATGGGGAGTCTGACAGCTGTTAAAGTGTAAGTGTAGGGATGTGTATAGAGGCAGTCTGACTCTAAAGCTGATGCTTAAAAATAGTGTTCATTCCTGCCTCCACACTATATGTTGTTACTTTACAAATATATTGGCGTCAGGATCTATTACTCTTTTCAAGGTCTGTTCACTAAGACTGCACGGCAACACTGCCTTCCATGAAACCATCATTGTTCTTTAGAGGAAGATGCAATTCTTATCTTGAATTTCAGTGCTAGCCTGAGGTTCTGGAATCAGCACAGCCCTTCAGTAGGGCCCGGCCGATTACATTTCTCCCAGAATTGGAGTCATTACTCACACAAAGTTTTGCCCTTTTGGTTATGAAGCCTGCAAATCCTGGCTTTAAAAATCTCAATTAAATGTGATCATGTCCACACAATCCCTCTCCAACATGACTGGTATTTCTTGTAGATATAAGCTCCTCAAAGAAATGGCGTTTGCTTATTTAAAATTTTCCCTTTCATTTTCCAGGTTTTACAGCTGCACTCTGTCAGCTTAAGCTTGCATTTGAAATTGACTTTAAAAGCCCAGATTCCCTTTTCCAAGACCTCTTATTTCTAAGCCAATTAGATAACATCATACTGTGGGGATTTTCTGAAGTGTGCCCACTGAAACAAGGCAGCCACCTGCCTTTCTGAGGTCTAATCTGCTGGCTTTCATTGTTTCGTAAGATGACTTCAGGGTACCGACACGGTCTGGAGCTGTGTGCAGATTGCTCAGTCGTTGAGTTATGTTGTCCCTAGTGGAGCCTAGGCCACATGTTGTTCCTACTGAATATCAGGTTGCAGGAGAGCATGGGAAGCGGTCTGAAGTTCTTCGGAATCACTAGGGTGGACTGAGTTCCCTTTCATTCTCATACTAATGAGTTTTCTGGAAGTTATAACGAAGGAGCACTTTGAACATCCAACCTACGTAACCTCTGCCAGAGTCACCTTTTTAAAATCGTTTTTCATATGTTGTTTATCTGCCCAGTGTGAACACACAGTCCCAGTTTTCACCCGTTTTAATGCAGAAAGGCAACATGTTATACGGTTCTTTATCTTGGGTTTTTTCACTGAATTTATTCCCATGTGTGTATACAACTTCCCCATCCTTTTGTATTGCTACCTAATATTCTTTTACAAGACATATGATTCATTTATCCAGTTCCCGATTATTGGAAATCTGGATGCTTGCAAACTTTTGCCATACAAACATCGTTTCATTAATTTTTTGTGTATACATGTCATGTTTGCATGTATTTTAAGTTTTTCTGTAGGCTAAATACTCAGAAATACAGGGTCAGAGGGTGTATGTGTATATATCGTGGGTAGATATCACCCAGTCATCTTCTAAATCATTGTGGTTTTTAAAACTCTTATCTCTCATTACTCTGCAGTCAGGATGCTAGGCTTCAGCTAAACTAATTAGTGGTCCTGGTAAATAGGATAAAGATTTTCACCTGTTTCCTAACTTTCTCAAAACATCCTTTCCTTCTATTCCTTCCACTCTGAGGACTGAGTTCAGCTGCTCAGTCATGTCTGACTCTTTGTGACCTTGTGGACTGCAGCATGCCAGGCTTGCCTGTCCTTTACTATCTCCTGGAGCTTGCTCAAACTCATGTCCATTGAGTTGGTGATGCCATCCAACCATCTCATCCTCTGTCACCCTCTTCTCCTTCCACTCTACACCTTCACAAATCCTTCCCAAACACTCAGGAAACCCTTCTCTCTTATGGGCTCACAGTTGCACAGTTTGCTGTTGCTCTTCTTTTCTGATTTATGGCATGTGCACACTCGACTCCCTTTGAAGCTCCATCTTATGCTGCTTGCAACTGAATTGCTTCTTTTGCAAAGTCTGACCTTTCCAGCCAGATTATCAGCAGGTTGAGGGTTCTTAGCTTTCATTTTCACATTTTGTGTACTTCTTACTGCCTAGGACAGTGCTCTGCACATTGTGGGCTTCTTTTCTAAGCTTCTGACAAAAACAGATACAGTGTTTCAGTTAAAAGCTAATAACATCTGCTTTTTATGAGAAAAAAATGAAAAGCGCCAGATGTAGAAAAACTCCCTGACCTGTCACTGCCCAGTGATAACTACTCTTGACGTGTTGTTACACATCCATCCTGCTTATGAATAAATATACAGATAGATGTGATGTACCATTTTACACATGACCTCACACTATTCCAGTGATGAAGTACCTTGGTTTTCTTCAATAAAAAATTTGTATCTTCTCCCATGTCACCTGGTAGCATTCTAATTGTTAACAGCTGTATCGTAGTTTCTACACTCACACAGCTTAGTTTATTTAAGCAGTACTGAACTGATGGACACTTGTGGCTTGTAGTTTTCTCTCTGGGTCAATGCATCTGTCAGTACTAGTGTGATGATCTCTTGAGATAAGGTAAAGTCTTGGAAATGAAAGAACTGCATTAAAGCATGGATATACCTTATGGGATCTAAATAATTACCTTTAGAAGAGAAGAAAATTTAAAGCAGTGTTGAATATTTTCCTAGACACCTGTCAAATTCTAATAGTTAGCTGTGGCCTTCAGTACAGCATTCAGTCATCAAAAAGTATCATGAAATATTAGACATAAATCAAAGGAAAAAAATCTCAAAGAGGTACTCCAGGAGAAACAACCTTTGCATGTATTTGTGAGTGTACAAATGAATCATTGCTCTCTGCCTTTCTTCCTGCTGGGCAGTGAGTACCTGTCTTTCTCCTTCCATAAACTATTTAGGGAAGCTTGTCTAATTTAGAATATCATAAAAGCATTTTCTCTCCTGTCAAGGTACAGAGAGGAGCAGTGTTTTCTGTTTCTTGGAGAACAGTTTGCTTAGGAAAGTACACAATCTGATGAAAGAGGCTGCAGCTGTGGGCTATTTTGAAGCTTACTTGAAAACACTTTGGTATGTTTATTTCTTTACTACTCCACTTGATTTCAGAAAAGATTGAGATATTTTGCAAAGATGCAAACAATTGACCAGATAAAATTTATTTGGTAGATGACTAAAAGGAGGTAAAGGGAAACTGAGGGTAAGAAAGTACATAGAAAGCCAAGAGTAAGGTTAGTTCACGAAATACACACAAGATGAAATTGCCATCTTTGATGTTCTAGAAGAGTTGCACGTGGGCAGTTTGGTATGGTTCAGTCACAAGATTAAGTCCTGTGTACTCACTCCAGTTGGCCTCAGATTTGGCCTTGAGCTGGCACGTTGGGTTGTAACCTCATCTTATTATGATTAGAAAACAACCCTCCTACTCAGAAGAAGTTCAGATGTTACTGATTTGGGGGCCCAAGTGACAGTGCACCTAGAGAAGAGACTTACGCAGTGTGAATTCATGAGGCCAGAATTTCCCAGCTGGAAAGACCTTTAGGAGGTCATCCGGTTCTCCCTCCTTAGGATGGTGTGAGGCCTTGCAGATGTGTCATGCTCTCAAGGGGGCTCTGCGGGGCGCCGAGTCTGCACACGACCAGACCTTCAGCCAGTTGCTTCTGCTCTCCAAGCCACAGTTTCTTTGTGTACCATACAGGAGTGAGGGCTGGTTCTTACCTCATGGGATCGCCATTAGGATTAAGTGAGATGATGCGAGAGGGGGAGGTGTAAATCAGAACAGCAAGACCCCGCCTGGTGCCCAGGAGGACGGCTGTAACCAGGGACAGATGCAACATGCTTTAGTGAGGATGTGGGGCCATTGGAAGCCTCAGACACTCCTGGTGGGCATGTAAAATAGGCAGCTGCTTTGGGAATTCCTCAGAACTTAACACATGATCCAGAAATGCCACTCAGATATGTGCTGAGGAGAAAACACCAGAACTTGTACACAAATGTTTATGGCAGCATTATTCTTAAGTGCCCAAATTGGAAACAACCCAAATGTCATCAGCTAATGAATGGAAAAAAGGGCAGTGTATTGCATGTTCTGTTTAGGTGAAATGCCCAGAAAAGGCAAGTGATTCGAGACAGAAAGTAGATGAGTGATTGTCTAGGACTGGAGGCTGTGCAGGAAATAGGGAATAACTGCTACTGGACATGGAGTTTCTTTTGGGGGTGATAACATTTGCCTAAAATTGATTGTGGTGATGGTTACTCTATGACTTATACTTTTTAAATAGATGAATTGTGTCATAGGTGAATTATATCTAAAGAGAAGGAAATGGCAACCCACTGCAGTATTCTTGCCTGGAGAATGCCATGGACAGAGGAGCCTGGCAGGCTACAGTCGATGGGGTCACAAGAGTCAGATATGACTTAGTGACTAAACCACCACCAAAGCTATATGTATATGGCCACATGCACACACACAGGATAATGCACAGCGAAGTTCTTAGTGTAGTGAAATAAGCCGTATACTAGGTAAATACTCAATAAAGGTAGGCTTTTCTTTTTCGAACAAGTGATGAAACTGTTTGAAACACCTTATCCTGGATCGGGTGGCTCCCCGGCCTAACCCGGAGCCCAGTTCTAGAAGTAAATCAGAGTTCTCTCCTTCTACAGGAGAGCAGCTGTAGAGGCCCTGTGGCTCCATCTAACATGGTCTTGGATTATTTTGACTTCAGATGACTTTCATTTGGCCTTGAACCTTGCCACTGTAAGAAGACTTTTGAGTTTCCCAATTGTGGATGCAATATAAACCTTGAAAGAGTCAGCAAATTTTTCAATTAGCCATGATGAACTGCTTGAATTGATTCATGGCTCTGTCTGCTATTGACTTTTCAGAGACTGATTAGCCTGCCTCAGAGTTCCCAGGCTCTCAGCTTTTTAATTTTTCTCCATGCAGGCTGTCTTTGGCCATTTCACTTTCCAAACTTCTCTCTCAAAATAGGCTGGGCAATCAAAAGCATTGGAGGTTTCTCCATCGTCTCTCAAGGTTTCTTGGTAACAAGTAGAGTCGGTATAAAATGAAATTTTGGTTTCCTATTACAGTTTTTTTTAATGTTTATATCATTTTTTTAAGTTGTTTTTTTTTTTTTGGCCTCTGCATCTGGATATTGCCAAGTCATTGTGACATGAAGAAATTATGAAGCTTGTTATCAACCTGATATTCTCAATCCAGTGAAAATTTTCTTTGTGTGTGAAGCATGCCAACATTTATTCACCAAGCTGACAGATCAGGGTTTAGATGCTCCCTACCTGATTCTACAGTGGGATGCCAGGAAAATAAAGCAATGGGCCTCTCCATTCTCCAGAATCTGTCAGGGCAACTTAGATTATGCTCTAGGGGTACAAAGAAGAGACAGGAGAGAATACACTGGCCACATCAGACTTTCAACCTCATGGAAGCCTCCCTGTTTGGTTCAGATGTTCGCGGTGAAGACACATGACACATTGAGAAGTGAGCCAGGGGAAGGCAAAGGGAAATCCAATCAGTTCTAGGCACCACTGTGACCTTTTTCACCCCCAGGACCTCAAGAGTAAAAGGGCAGGGCAGGCAGAACCTAGATGGGAGAGGGAACTTGCTGATTGTAGCCACGTCACTTAAACTCTTCAGACTTCAGGATGTGCGACTCCCAAGTTCAAAGCACTGGTGATTTTCCCTTCAAGGATGTGCTGGGTAACCTGATTCAAACTCAAAATACCTTTCTCCAGCATGAATGGCTAAGTAGGGTGGAAGTGGGGGGATGGTCCAGAAGTCGTCACTGTCCAGGCTGTGCAGGGACTGCACCAGGATGGTGGCTGACTGGCCAAAATCCACGAATATGACCACTGCCCAGGAGTCCACATGGTCCAGCACCCTGCACCTGTTCTAGGCTTGTCCCTAATCGCCCAGGTGGTACTCGCCAGACCGGGGGTCCTGTGATGTACTGCCAAGTCGTGCAGGTAGGTCTGCTGCTGCTCCGCCTCGGCCAGGGTGCTGAACAGGGCCTGCATGTTCTGCTGCAGAGTCTCGGTGATGTGCATGGCCCAGAAGAAGGGGGTTTGAGGGACAGTACTGGTCACCAGCAGCCCCACCTCTCTGCTGATGCTGGGGATGGTGGCCAGCCAGCCCAGGTCTCGGAAACATTCCCTCAGGAGCAGCACCAAGAAGGACCCTCTCATTTCCATGGGAACTGCAGAGAAGCTTGTCTTGGGTTTCTCTGTCTCACAGGGCTCACCAGAAGCCTTAGGAGTGAGCTGTGGACAAGCAGTGGTTCTGGCAAATCTTTGAGCAGAGGGCGTCTCCAAAATCGGCAGTGCGTGGGGCCGCTCAGTCACGGCAGGGGTCCTCTTGGGAGACCTGTTGTCGGGATTCACGTACAGCTTTCGTTTGTGGCAGTGCTTCCCATTCGGTACCTGGATTGCAAGTGCAGTCTGTGCACAGAGCCCAGATCTATGAACGCGAAGCGTGTGCAGCCATTCTGGACTCTGTGGACAGGGAGAGGGCTGAAGTCCTTTAGAAGGCATTGGATTTCCTCCTCAGAATATTATGTGTGTATATGTATTCTTCTCATATTCTTTTCTGTTATGGTTTATTATAGGATATTGACTATTGTTCCCCATGCTGTACAGTAGGGTTTTGTTATTTATCCATTCTATATATATTGGGTTGGCCACAAAGTTCCTTTGGGTTTTTCTGTAATATCTTACGTAAGAATCTGAATGAACTTTGTGGCCAACCCGGTAATAGTTTGCATCTGCTAATTCCAAACTCCCAATCCATCACTCCGCCACCTGCCATCCACCTTGGCAGCCACAAGTCTGTGCTGTATGTCTGTGAGCCAGTTTCTGTTTTGTAAATAAGTTCACCTGTGTCGTAGTTTTGATCCCACATATAAGTGATGTCATGTGGTATTTGTCTTTCTCCTTCTGACGTATTTCATCTACTGTCATATCCATGTTGCTGCAAATGGTCTACTGAGAACGTGTCCTTGATGGTATCCCAGTCAGGAGTACAAGGCATATCCACCCCTCAGGTTCAGCATCTGGGAGGCAGCAGGCCCACAGTCTTGTTGCCATGATAAACTAGCCAAGATAGCATGTGATAAAGTCCAATAGGTGTAGTTTCAAAATCACCTTGTGATAGGTGGAGATTTCTAATCTTCCTGTAAGAGGAAATAAAAGATACTAGATAACAATGATTGTGCAGACCTTGAATGAGAAAATTCAAGTGTACCTTGAGTGTATACTTAACAGTTGTCCTTTCTCATGCCCTCTTTCCTTTGCAACAAATATTTATTTCGATTATTAAAATAAGTGCACTTGATAAAAAAGATCAAACATTTGTTGATGCTTACAATATGCTAGCCACTATTCTAGGTTGGGATACTTGAAGAGTAAAGATGAATAAATCTGGTGAGGACTTCGGGTTGTCTTACACAGTTGTTTCAATTACTCTACATGAATTTTGAGAAAGGGTTAGTGTTAGCTTGCTGTGAGACTTCCAATAAATATTATAATTCAGCTTTGATGAGGCTCTTATTTTTGAGACTCTTATCCATTGTACCTATTTGCACAGCTCTTGTAGGTGTTGGAGACAGGTTTGTAAAATGAAAAGCATACAGGAAGAACTCAGTAAATGCTGAATTTAGCACCTTTATTGACCATGATTCTATCGCATATTGCAAAGCAGAATCATTGGACATAAATTCTGGCATAAATTCAAGCATTTACTGACTGTATGACTTCTTTCATTGTACTGCTCTTGGTTGGACATCTAAAGTGTGCCAGTTAGGGTCCAAGGTTCTGGAATTCAGGGATCACAAGCTGGGCAATGTGTCTGTTCTGTGGAACCTACATAAGGAGGACTCCTCTGTGAAGAGGATCTGAAAATGCATGTGATTTAGTGAAAATGTGGTATAGACACATGAATACTTATGTGCGTGTATATTTTTGGAAGGAGTATTTCTGTTTCAGATAGATATGGAAGAATTTTTGTGTCATTAAAAAGCAGTCAGCAATGATGTAGTGGGCTTCCCTTATAGCTCAGTTGGTAAAGCATTTGCCTGCAATGTGGGAGACTTGGGTTCAATTCCTGGGTCAGGAAGTTCTCCTGGAGAAGGAAATGGCAACCTACTCTAATATTCTTGCCTGGAGAATCCCATGTACAGAGGAGCCTGGCAGGCCACAGTTCATGGGATCACAAGAGTTGGACATGACTTAGCGTTACTTTCTTTCTCTCTTTAATGATGTAGTAGAATGCTAACATTTTCAAAGACGTTATCTCTGGTTGCATTGTATCACCTGGATAGTTTCGAGTGCTGGAGAAATGGTCTACTTGGTGGTACTTGTCAACTTTAACCCAGGCTGGTGTTAGGAAACCAAGCTTAGTAGGTCAAGGACACAGAGGCATGTGTTAAGACATGGTCCTACAATAATAAGTTTATAGCTTGTTCTCTCTCCCTTGTGGTCATTTGGGGCACAATTATATCCTTTGCAAGATTTTTTCTATGCTCACTGATTCAACAAAGATATTTATAAGAGTATAATTCAGAATTTAAATATAGAAAAGTTCTCATAAGGGAGTTTATCTTTAATTCAGACATTGTATCATTAATACTTTAAATCTCATTATAACATTATAACCTGAGTGCCACATCTTTCTTCTTGTATGGAGACTTTAGAGAACAGTTCTGGCCTGATGCCATCTTCATCCACTCATTTATTAACTGTGTTCATAATGATGAGCTCACATATCCAAAAATAGTCATATCAGGCTGGATGTTTCTAAGAAAATTGGTAAGTCTGTGGCAGGTTTTAAAACTCCTTGTATTTGGATAGAGTCTACAGTGATTCATTTTCTGGGGGTTCTTGAGGCTGAGGACATGCCCAATTTTTGTTTTTTTCTGGAGTAGAATTCATGACCAAGCAGCCTTTTTTGAACACCTGCTAAATCTGAAAGCACTGGACTAAAAATGTTTTATACATGTCATCTCCTTTGTCCTCATTATAACCTAATGAGGTAGGTGTTGTGACTCAGTTTTGCCGGTGAAGAGAGGGACCTTTAGGGTGAGTATTGATATCCAGTGAGTGGTTGGGTTGGAACTTAGCCTCAAATCTGTCTGATACAAAAGCCCTTTGGTTGGCAACTGCTATGTTGTGCTGTCACCTAGTGGAAAAATACTAATTTCATCTTTGTTCTTTTCTTTATTTCCCAAATTTTCTATAATGTGAATCAATTTTATATTCCAATAATCTCAACCAATATCATTAAAATGTGTATTGTAGTGAAATTAGATTAAAAAACATTCTTCTCTGTGATGTGAAAAATATAAAACTACATGAATCTTAATATTATAACCCTATATTTAACAGTTAGATAATATAATTAATGTTTAAAATAAAACATAGTAGATACACATTAAGGTTTCTGCTTCAGTTATTTTTCTTGGGAAAATAGCATTTATTGATTAAAGAGCTTTATCCCAGATAATAAAATTGATTATTTTATTTCATTGTCATCATGATTGGGACAAGGACAAGAAAAGCATTTCCTTCCTCTTTGTAGTAGACATTTATGTATATGGAAAGATTATGGGTAATTGTAAGGGAGTTTTGTGATTAAAGGGAGAGCATGGCTAGAGGACTCAGTAAAGGTTTCTGATAATAGTGGGGATTTGAGCATTTTTCCCCCCTCTTCTTTCTCTTGCCCTACCAATATAATTCCCTAGAGAAGGAAATGGCGACCCACTGCAGTATTCTAGGCCTGGAGAATCCCGTGGACAGAGGAGCCTGGCGGGCTACAGTCCATGGGATTGCAAAGAGTCGGACATGACTGAGCAGCTAAACCACCACCAGTATAATTTGATCTTAGGAGCAGTTATCAATACTATGGGAGACAAATTAATTTAGATAATTAAATCAGCTTATTTTAGGCTGTTTATTTAACCTTCCACTCCACCACCACTGGAAAGAGGAACCTGGTGGGCTGCAGTTCACGGGGTCGCGAAGTGTCAGACACCACTGAAGTGACTAAGCACACACACATGCACACACACGGAGCACGTGCCTCCCCACTCCCAAAACATCCATCCTTTTTGGCTAGTCACAGTGAATCCTGGGAGTTTTTGCCTCATTTGGTCTTGAGTAGGACCTGACAGTCTGCATTTTTAATGAAGGATCTAGGTAAGTTGTATGATCAGGCATAAAAACATGAAGAGAAGCAGTAGAAAATGAGATTTTAAAGTTGGATTAGGTCCAGAATCTTCCCTGGTGGCTCAGAGGGTAAAGCGTCTGCCTGCAATGTAGGAGACCTTGGTTCGATCCCTGGGTCGGGAAGATCCCCTGGAGAAGGAAATGGCAACCCACTCCAGTATTCTTGCCTGGAGAATCCCATGGACAGAGGAGCCTAGTGGGCTACAGTCCACGGGGTTGCAAAGAGTCGGACACGACTGAGCGACTTCACTTCACTTTAGGTCCAGAATATGAAGAGCCTTGAGTCCTAATCCATGGATTTTGGAGGTGGTGCTCTAAGGTGTGAGGAGCCAATGAAGGGCACCCTGGAAGCAGGGAGGCAGCTGTGGAATTTGGATTGGAAAAGTGGAGAGTCGTGGGCAGCCTGAAGGAGGAGCCATGGGCCAGCAGAAGCTGTTAAAGACCTTGAGGCATGAGTCAGTGCAGGTTTCAGCTAGGACCATGGCAGAGGTGTGGGGAGGAAAGGACATGAGTCAGCACTATTAAAACATCAGAGTTGAAAGATCTTGGCGAATGATGGAGAGAGGAGCAAATCACACAAGGGAGATGCTGGAAAGACACTGAGGCCATGTGGGCAGAAGGGTGGAAGTTGAGGAGGGGAAAGAGGTGCCAGGCTTGTTGCCATCTATTGGAGTGTGAAACTCTATTGGGACTTCAGTTTGAGGAAGACAGAAATGTGGGACTCAGTAGAGACCACGACCGAAAGAGCTGTATTTAGCAGTCCTCTCCATGGAGGCTGTTGTGGAGACCACGTGGTCAGGTGAGATTGCTAAGGAGGATGTTACAGGGACCGTGGTGAAGTCCTTGGGGAGCAGTAATGGGCCAGGTGGAGGACAAAGGGAAAGAAAGTGCCATCACAGGAGCCAGGAAGGTGGAAGTGGTCAGCGGTTTTGATTTCTGCAGTGAGGGGAAGGAAAATGAGGTCTTCTCAAAGGACATTGGATCTAGCTCAGTTTTAGCAGTAAGGGGAGAAGTTGGATATTCAGATTTAATGAGTAAAGAGATGGTAAGGAAGTGCTAGTGGGTAATTTTTCAAAGCTTGATGGGAAAGGGCAGTAGGAGTCTGTCATAGCTTGGGGGTTGAGAAAATTTTGAGGTCAGTGGAGACTTATGTATGTTCAGAGGCTCCATGCAGAGGAGGCATGGTGTACGACCCAGAGGACTCTAGAGGGTGGTGATTCTAAAGACACTGGCTTTTCATGTATCAAGTTCCAGGACTGTGCTGGAGTCCATAGGTAAGACAGCCATCATCTGTAAGTATCCCAAGAGAAGAATGAAAGTTGATAGTAAGGGGGGAAGGGATAGTTAGGGAGTTTGGGATCGACAGGTCCACCCTGCGATGTTTAAAATGGATAATCAACAAGGACCTACTGTATAGCACAGGGAACTCTGCTCAATGTTATGTGGCAGCCTAACAGGACAGGAGGGGAGTTTGGGGGAGAATGGATACATGTCTGTGTATGGCTGGGTCACACTGCTGTGCACCTGAAACTATTACAACATTGTTAATCGGCTATACTCCAATATAAAATAAAAAGTTAAAAATGTTGACAGTGAGATTTGAGCCTGGGCGACTCAGGGGTGGTGGCTGCACAGTCGAGGGGAGGCCTTGGACAGGAAACCACATCTGGAGCATCAGGGTCAGCACTGGGAGGGAACGATGCATGGACGCCAAGGTGTGTTGAGGAGAGCGAGGTGGCCGAGGACTTCATCGAGGACACAATGCTTTCATTGTCTTGTGGAGGATGTGTGTTCTTTTGCCAGTCAGCAAGGTAGCTTATCTCAGGTGGGGAGCCTTCCTGGGCAAATGCTTGAAAATGTATTGGAAGAGCAAAATTGTTTGTGTGATTGAAGTCGAGGAAAGTTGGAGGGGTGGATAAGAGCCAGAACAAAAAATGTCTTATGTGTCTTGATGAGGAGTTTAGGTTTTTGCGTTTTTTGCCTCCCTCCCCCCACCCCCTGCCAGCTTTGGGGAACTTTTGATAAGAATTTAAGCAGAGAGGGAATTCCCTGGTGGTCCAGTGTTTCAGACTCAGTGTTTTTACTGCCGCGGCCTGGGTTCAGTCCCCAGTTGGGGGACTATTATTATAATAAGATCCCACAAGCCCCTGCAGTGCAGCCAAAAATAAATAAATAAAAAGAATTTAAGAAGAGATGTGCAATGATCTAGTTTGCCTTTAGGAAAACCATCCTGGCCGCATTGTGGACAGTGGTTTAGGAGCAAGACTGGCTGCAGCAGCCAGGTTGGAAGGCTGGTGTTTAGTCCAGGTGAGAATCAGTGGAGGATAAAGGTAGATACTTGGAAGCAGGAGATACTTGGACGGAACTGAGGATTTGCAAGGTTTCCATGAAGATGGAGCTTGAGAGGGTGGGAAGGGAGAGGAGGAGATGTCAGGAAAAGCTGAGGTTGACTTCCTTTCTGATGTTGAGTTTGGCAGGTAGGAAACCTTTGCTGGGAATGACACCAAATGTTTAGAATGTGGTAAACCTTGTGGGATGTCTCGTCTCAAATGGAGGGAGAGTAGACCAGGGTCTGTATCTGCAGATCACGGGAGGGTGTGGCCTGGAGAGAGAAACATGGACATGCTGAGCACAAGAGCAATGGCTGAGACCAGCGTGCAGAACAAATCCCAGGGCATGGCTCCTGCACATGTGCAGAGCCTCTTGCCTCAAGCATTAATGATCCATTTTCTGAGTGCCTTCCACCTTTCCAGTCTTAGCTGTCTTCCAGGTTAGCCACTGGACTCTTAGTGGCATTAGGCAGGAAAAGAAAAACAATGATGGCATCTACATATACTTCGTTTTACTACCAATTAGCAGATGTGATGAGAGGTTTGGATCCTTAGAAGAACATCAGATCCCATAGTTAGGCTTGGATTACTTGTCAAACTCATTTATATTTCACCATGTGGCCCCCATCTAGCCCTAACTAAGGAAGCTGAAGTTCCAATTTTTTTTTTTTTAAAGTTAACCCCATGAGAATATACAACCATTATGTATCTTGGTTTCTATTTAAATTCGGTAGTTGGACAGTGTTGTCTTTGGCAAATACAAGAATTAGAATATATAGTTTTTCCGAATCTATTGCAGGGAAATCTATGTAACTTACTTTACTGCTCTGACAGCCTCTTCTTAGTACTGAATTGACAAAAATAGAATTTATGGCCCTTTTCTACCCTGAATTGAAACACAGTTGAGACTTTGCCCCAGAAATAAAACTCCTGTCTGGAGCATTTTTACACTGGAACCTTCATCGTAGCTTTCAGTTATTACTGAGAATTAATTTTCCCAGTGATATAAAGGAAGTGAGTATTCTCCCTCTGGAGGTGGTGGGTGTTCCTTGTTAGCAATAAGAAAACAGGCTCTTTCCATCTAAGTCAGAGCCTACTTAAATGGTTATGATGGCTGGCTTTTAAGCAAAACCCTAATGAGAACTATTACAGATTTAAGAGTATGGATCACATGTGGGTCTTGTTTAGATGTTGTTTTGAATAAATAAGCTGAAAAGACATTTTGGAGACAGTGGGATAAGAATCAACATAGACTGATAACTTAATTCTCCTGAGAAATCATTGGTGATTTTGTTGTTTGTGAAAACGTCATGATCGTGTTTTAAAATGTCCTTCTCTATTAGAGATGTGTGCTGAAGTATTTACAGGTAAAATGATCTGAAGTCTGAGATTTGCTTTCAGAATACTGAAGCATAAAGAGTTAGAGTGTAAAGATGAAATCTCAGTGGCAGGGCAGTTCCAGTTTAAAAAAAAAAAAAAAAGACTTAAAAGTGAATGTAGTAAAATGTAGAAGCCAGGAACAGGAGGGAGTTGAAGGTCTGCTGCTTATTTGATTTTGACACGTCTGTGGACACCAGTACTCTTTCCACACATAGAGTGACAAGGTTTTTGCCTTTCTGACCCTCGAATCAAGGAGTACTGCACTGCTGTTAGACTGTGCCATTGTGGCTGACACACCCCACCACCCAGGAGGGCTTCTCTGGTGGCTCAGACTGTAAAGAATCTGCCTGCAATGTAGAAGATCAGGGTTTGACCCCTGGGTTGGGAAGATCCCCTGGAGAAGAAAATGGCAACCCACTCCAGTATTCTTGCCTGGGGATGGAGGAGCCTAGTGGGCTACAGTCTGTGGGGTTGCCAAGAGTCAGACACACTGAGCAACTCATGGTGACTGACTGACTGACCGACCACCTGGTACTCGGGCGGTGGTCTGGGCAGTTCCTGTCTTGTCCTCCTCAGAGGCTTCAGCCACCTGTGGAAGTAACCATGCGGGGGATTCCTTGCCCCCTGTTACGTTTTTGAGACTTTTGACTGAGATAACAACTTGGGTGGGGTGGTTTGTAAAGACAGCTGGAATGGGAGCAAGTAGAGATTTCAATAGCAGGCATATTTTCACATAGAGACCTTATGATGTCATTGTTGGCTCTTTTCTCTAATCAGTTCAATTTTGAGCTGGAATCAGATTCTTCACTCTTTCAACCCAAAGTGCAAGTCAGTGCTGCGTATGTACTTTTTTTTTTTTTCATAACTAAACTCCCATCTGAAGTCTCTGCCCTTTGCAGACACAAGGATAGGGAATGGAGTCCATCACAAAGGGGACATAATTGCAGTGAACCACCACAGACTTGTTTGCTTCTTTGAATTATTCCCAGCACAGCAAGACATTAATACGTCGTCTCTGAGGCAGATGGGCCCATCCATTTTGATCATCCACTTTGCTTTTATTTGACGATTATAACCATGCTTTTCCTCTCAGGATCTTCAGATGCTTAGAGAAAAGCCCAGAGTTTTCTTGACAGCAGCTGCTGCTTTGCTTAAACTGGTAGAATAAATTAAGCCCTTTAGCTTCCTCATGTGAAGTGAAGTGTTAGTTGTTCAGTCGTGTCTGACTCTTTGCAACGCTGTGGACTGTAGCCCACCAGGCTCCTCTGTCCATGGGATTCTCCAGGCCAGAATACTGGAGTGGGTTGCCGTTTCCTTTCCAGGGGATCTTCCTAACCCAGAGATCAGAACCTGGTCTTCCACATTGCAGGCAGATCCTTTACCATCTGAGCCACCAGGGAAGCCCTAGCTTCCTCAGACTTGTCTGTTAATCATGTCACCACAACAACAGGGTCCCTGATGGCAAAGGGTAGTAGCTGTCTAAGGACATGGTAAAATGCCTTTGAGTTGCAAGTTGAGATGATCTGGCCCAGAACCTGTGTCTGTGTGTTTTAGCCAAGTGTGGCTTATTCATTCATGCATCCAACTAACAAGTTTTAAGTGTCTGTTACCTGTTAGCAGTCTGTATTGAGTGGTGGTTCCCAGAGCTGGATTTTGTGTTCATTGCAGCAAATTTCAAGTGTGCTCTGACTCTAGGGATTATGGATGTGAGAAGCTAAAAGGATTTCAGGATGTAATGGGATCTTAACTTGCCCCTCCCCTCATATCCCTTCAAGATCCCTGTGGTGCTGTATCTGCAGCTTCTGACTTCCTTCTCCAGGGGCAATGGTGAGAGAAGTATGGGGAGAAGTTCCTCCTGATACAAAGTTTGCTTTGGAAAATTTTTTTCAGGCAGCAGGAAAATGTTATTCACTCATTTAACAAACACATATTAGTTAGCCGTCACCAAAAACTCAATGGATAAGAGTTTGAGAAACTCCAGGAGATTGTGAAGGACAGAGAAGCCTGGCATGCTATAGTCCACGGGGTCACAAAAAGTCAGACACAACTTAGCAACTAGACAACAACAAAACACAAGATACTCTAAATGTGAGGACTCAGAATATATTGAACTGTGTCTTACCCCCAGGGCATGTGCTTTCAGAGCTCCAAATTGTCATGCATGTTAGAACATCTTCTTAGTATCTTTGGATTTTGTAGCAAGATACCAGGTTAAGCAGATTAACAAAAACAACAGAATCCATTACTCTGTAACAAACACAGACTCATCCATCTGGTGGAGAGAAGTGTAAAGGCAGAGTACTAAAAAGCACCAGCTCCTGTCATTACACGCCCTGTGTATTGTCATCACACGCCCTATGTGGTCGAAAGTTTGATGGTTGTTTCATTGACCAGACCAGGACTTTAATGGTGAGTCTTCATTCCAGAATTCGTTGCATAAAAATCAAAAAAATGTTGGAAATCCTAAATGGTACACATATTGTGGCAAATGCAGGTGAACCATAAGTTGACCTCATGGTCACATCAAGATTTTAGAAGGTTTCATCATTTTCGTTCTTAACAATTTAGTAGCTCATCTTACTATCACTTCCTCCCCTCTTAGAAAAGTCATATCTTTGAATATTGTTTTGAGGTAGGAGGTGGTTACTTTTACTTTCTGTTTTATTATTATTTTTTTAATAAAAAGAATTCTGTTTGCATTTTTTAACAAGAGGTATGTATATCTTTAATTTTTAAATACCTGATTTTTGACTGACAGCATTGTACATAATAATGATAAAATTACAAATGATGCCAAAAGAGGAAGAGGCAGAGGGAATGTTTCTTCACTGCTCGTGGGGTGAGCAAAACATTCTTGGCCTGTCTCTACCTAGCAGTGTATCTGATTGGTGAGTTTGGAGGGAGGAAGTGGGCACGTGTGGCCCAGCCCCTTGCCCTCCCTTTCTGAGGGAGCTGGACTGCTCATAGAGAGGTGCTATTGGTCAGTCACCGTGGCCCTGCCTGGGGGAGGTCGGAATGCGCTGGACGTGCTTGCTGGGGACAGGATAGGTAAGTCTTGTCTAAATCCAGGGGTCGTTCATCAAGGAAGGCTGGTGGCTCAACATTTAAGCCACATTCTCAAGTTATCACCTTTGTAAAAAGGGTGATGTTTTGACCGCCCCCCACCCGAACTTACTGGTCATACTTCTAAATTAGTTCAGAACTGGGTTGGGCGGGGCATGGGTGATATATATTGGGGTTCCTTAATGTACATGACCCAGTGAAAAGAAGTCCCTCTCTCAATTCAGAGCCATCACCAAGTCCTAATAAGTTCTTCTGGAAATGCTCTGTGCATATGCAGATGCATCGAGAAATGTATATATGCGAACCTCCTTCTTATGTTCAACAGTGATGAGTACTCTGTTCTACTAGCGTCTTCTTGTGTTTTGATGATCTATTTGATACTTGCTGTTGGGTGCATAATATTTTACAATATGATGTTGTATTTAGTTTACAACCAGAAAGAATAAACATACCTCCATTTGAGCCTCACGCCCTGATAAACAGTGAGAAACTGTAAAGTTCTGCTGGTGACCAATAGAGATAGCAACTCTTTCCCATTCCTTTTCTTTCCCCACACAAAAGAGGTATATCATGTATCTCACCATAAGACGACTTCATCCTCGGTAATGGAGAGCATGCTGGAAATCTGTGTAGGGATCTACTTTTTCAGAGAACCTATTCAGTTCAGTTCAGTCATTCAGTCACATCTGACTCTTTGTGACCCCATGAATTGCAGCACACCAGGCCTCCCTGTCCATCACCAACTCCCGGAGTTCACTCAGACTCACATCCATTGAGTTGGTGATGCCATCCAGCCATCTCATCCTCTGTCGTCCCCTTCTCCTCCTGCCCCCAATCCCTCCCTATTACTGCTATTTAATTAGGAACTTTAAGCTGAGTATTAGCTGGAATGTATCTTTAGGGCAGTTAGTCATAATTGTTGTGAAGGAACTCTTTGGCACTGACATCTAAAAGTTATTCAGAAATGTTTGTATGGATGTGTATATTTTTAAGCAGATACTTTGGTGAAATTATATGACAAATATTTTCTATATTGCATCCTATATAACAGTTGCTGAGTCTGGATGAGTTTCCATTCTACCAGACTCAAATGCACTTGAGTATCTTTCACGGATTGTTAATCCCTAAGCAAATTTAGGTCTTGGCAGAACATTTTTCAAGGTGCTAGCATTGCTTGTACCACTCAGAGTTCACATGAATGGTGTTTAACGGGTAACTCACCCCTGATCTTTATGTTGGCTGTCTGTACAAGGTTGGAATCCAGTCCACAGTCTGCAGTAAGTTACGATCATCCAGTCCATCTTAGTTATTTTTCTTCTCATCGTCCGTTCTATTCAGCTCTCTTTCTGTTTCATTTGGAGATGTTAACATGCGCCATTACCAAAACCCAGTGGATGCTCTTGTTGGCACTGCTCTTCTGCTAGCTAGTTTGCCTTTTATTTTTTAATACCACTGTGAGGCTGCTGGATTTAGTGTATCAGTCAGGCTTCAACCAGAGAAACAGAACCAGGAAGGTAAAGAGATTTATCGCAAGAAATAGTCTGACATAATTAAGGAGTAGAGCCTATAGGGTTGAAGGATAGGAAGAGCAGGCCACAACTCTTGGGCATGGCCAAAGCTATTGTCCACAGGCGTTGCAATTTCTTCTTCAGAGAAGCCCTAGCTCAACTGTTCAGGCCTGTCAGGGACTGAATCAGGCCCACCCAGGTTATCAAGGTATAATTTCCCTGCGGTTAAAGACAATCATGGACTTTCATTATGTCTACTGTGTCTTCACGGCAGTGCCTACATTAGTGTTTGATTGAATAACTGGTGGCATAGCCAAGTCGACACCTAAACCCGACCATCACAGTGTGTCTCTGATGCTTGTTACGGTTCTCCTGGTTTTCACGGTCCTTTCTGCCGCCTGCCTGGAGCAGTATGCTGTTAGCTGTGTGCTCTTCTTTCTCATTCCCATGCCTCCTTCCCCTGCAATTAAGTTAACTTGGTAACTCACTGCTGTATCCAGAGCATCTTCGGCTCTGCTCCGCTGCTAAACGTTTATTCTCCCTTTTTACCCTTTGGTTTTATATGATGTGTGTTTTCTCATCTATGTTATTTGTCTCACCAGGACAGAACGTTGCCATTGTTTTCTTCATTAGCTGAAATCACAGATCAGCTTGGCACCCATTCCAGCAGGAGTGTTCGTTCTCAAAGACAATAGTTGCAAAATTGGATGCTGCTTTCTTGGCTGCTAGCTGTTCTCATTGTTCTTTGTCACCCTGTCTTGGGGAAATGCCATATTGGAGGTTTGATAGGACTAAAACTGAACAAGAAATCTAATTACTTCTTGTTTTGTGCTGCTTCTTCAGAATAGCTCCCTTCCTGCTTCCAGAACATTCTCTTTCACAGCATTGCCCTTTCAAGTTGGATTTCCGAAGTTACAAAGTTCCATTATCCAAAAAGCAGCATTTATCAGATTTGATTCTTTCACATTAGAAAATGTTAAAGCATTATAAGGAAGTTGCTATACGTGTGTCCTTCACTGATCTAGCTTAGTGTTTTGAATTGTTATTATTGAATTATAAGAGTCTCTGTTTCTCTAGAATCTCTTCCAATTGCCTATAGAACATTTTAATATTCTCATTCCTTTGTTATCCTTTTACATTCTGGAAAAAGAGAATGCCAAATTTTAGCAGAACTAGGTAAACATTGAATTCCAAGAGGTCAAAAAAAAGTAATGCAGATCACTGGCAAAAGGGCCAAGATTTAGCTGGAGCCACTTGTCTATAATTGATAGAAATGGACTTTTTTCTTCTTGGTATTTTAATAAGTAATAACATAGTCAGACAGAAAAAAAATGTGGAAGTATAAATTAAAATCTGAGTGTTTAGTTGCTCAGAAAATCCACAGTCAGAAAACACTGACCAAGAAGCAAAGCATGGTAGAGCATGTTATTTGTCATGGGAAGGGGTATCAAATGACTTCCCTGGTGGCCCAGTGGTAAAGAATCCACCTGCCAATGCAGGAGACATGAGTTCAATCCCTGGGTTGGGAAGATCCCCTGGAGGAGGACATGGCACCCCACTCCAGCATTCTCACTGGGAAAATTCCACGGACAGAGGAGCCTGGTGGACTGCAGTCCACAGGGGCTCAAAGAGTCAGACACGACTGAACACGCACATGCGTGTGCACGCACACACACACACACACACTCATAGGATATCAAATATGACCTACAAAGTTTTAAAGAATTCCTGACTATAAAAAAAATGGAAATGAAATTCCATAAATAACCTCATCAACATCCTTATTCTGGTTATCTATAGAAGCTTCAGACAATAAGTCGTTTTAACATGCTTTGGTGGGTCAGGGGTTCGGAGAAGTCTGAGCAGGCTGCTTTCTGGTCCCG
The DNA here is from genome assembly GCF_032452875.1 of Bos javanicus. NCBI lineage: Eukaryota > Metazoa > Chordata > Mammalia > Artiodactyla > Bovidae > Bos > Bos javanicus. The sequence goes on from NC_083869.1 coordinate 28,131,171, forward strand.
TGCAGCTGCAGTCAGGTGGTCAAGCCCTCTCCTCATGGGTTCTCCTGCCTGCAGCATGGAGGCCTCAGGGCTGCCTGCACTATACTGCCTATACGGTGACTGCAGCATCCTCTGCTTGTATTCCACTGAGCTCGGTGGAAACCACATCACCTTCTCTGGCACTTGACTCTGTTGGTTATGGGCAAGGCAAAGACCCACCCAGGTGTAAGAAGGGGGCACTGGACTCCATCTCTTGATAGTGGGGCTGGAAGGATTCTGGAAGAACACTTGGATCAGGAGGTGTTATTATGGGCATCTTCGGGGGTGGGGGGAAACCTGCCCTGCCCTGGTCTACCCTCTGGCCACAAAAATCCACATACCTCCCACATGCAAAATATACTCTTGGGTTTCCAAGACTCTCCAGAAGTCTTGTCTTATGGCTTCAGGCTCAGGCCCAAAGTCAAGGGCCTTGTCCCAGTCATCTTCCTGACACACAGCCAGAACAAAGTAGGAGGGCAGGCTTCTTAAAGGCCTGTGCCGAAGTGGGAAAACCAGAGGCCCTGGGCCCACGACAGATGTGAAATTTGGCCTGTTGCCTGTACCTCTATGAGGGTTCTGTTTGTCTCTCGGCTCCATGCTCTGGGCTCTTGCTTCTGCTTTTTAAGTGACCCTTCATTTTTCTGAAGGAGTCAATGTTTGTAGCTGAGTAGCCTTCTCAGACTTTCCTGGCCCTAAAAGTTTTGGGATCTGAATGCTGTTTTCATTTTGTACTCTTTGTTATAATCTAACCTGGCAGTAATTTCACAGTACAAGTATCTGTAAAACTGTGGATTTTCTTGAATGTTGATAGGTTCACGTATTAGACAGAAGTCATGACCTCAAGATGCTTTGTCTACCTTGGACTCCTTGTGACACTGGCAGACCACACCCTTAGGATTCTCAGAAGGCTTATTGTGTAACGCAGAGATTCTACAAGGTCTGCTCTTAAGATCTTTAGAAAGCCTGATGTATGTGTATATGCGTGTGTGTTCTGTTGTGTAAGCCCTGTGACCCCAGGGACTGTAGCCTGCCAGGCTTCTCTGTCCATGAAATTTTCCAGGCAAGAATACTGGAATGGGTTGCCCTTTCCTTCTCCAGGAATCGAACCCATGTCTCCTGCATCTCCTGCATTGGCAGGTGGATTCTTTACTGCTGCACCACTTGGGAAGCTTAGAAAGCCTTAGGTCTGTTTAAAAGCTTCCAGGAAGCATCACCTTAGATCTTTCTAAAGTCTTAACAGAGTGTCACTGGTCACAGCCTGAATTTGATCTTTGCTCTGAAGCCGGGGCTGGGTTTGAGACTTGCTGGATGTCTAGAGAGTCTGTGGATGAGAAACCGGTTTGTGTTTAACAGTGAGTCCTTTCGCTCATCTCTCAATTCATGATTTATCACAGGCAGCAAGCAGAACCCAGGTGTCCCTTTAAGCTCTCTGCCTGGAAATGTCTTCTGCTAGATCATTAGATCCATTTCTGTTCCTGCTTTACCATAGATATCAGCTTTGCCAAACTCTGTCACTGCACAGCAGGGTCGTCTCATCCTCTAGCATCCAGTAATAAGCTTCTCACTTTCCTGTAAGCTCTCACTGATGGCCTTCTTAAAACAAGTCTTTTCTTCATCTTCCATTATCTTGCGTGTCAGGAATTCCAGAAGTAGGGTCAGAGGGGAAGCACTTTTGCTAGTACCCCAGGCACCAAGGAAGCCGGTCTGACTGCCCCTGGGCTGCTGGGATTGTTGTTACTTTAAGTTGCCTAGTTTGGGTGTGGCTAGTGATACCCCACTCCAGTACTCTTGCCTGGAAAATCCCATGGACGGAAGAGCCTGGTAGGCCGCAGTTCATGGGGTTGCTAAGAGTCGGACACGGCTGAGCGACTTCACTTTCACTTTTCACTTTCATGCATTGGAGAAGGAAATGGCAACCCACTCCAGTGTTCTTGCCTGGAGAATCCCAGGGACAGGGGAGCCTGCTGGGCTGCCGTCTATGCCATCTATGCCGTCACGACTGAAGCGACTTAGCAGCAGCAGCAGCAGTGATATGCTAGTAATACCGGGAACCATTACCACTGCTTCTTTTCTTTCCGGCCGTGGTCACCCTCAAGTCCCCGTACGTCTGCTCTGCTTTCAGAAGTCCAGATTCCACACTCCCCTTACCCCCATAGCCACTGGAAAGCCTCTGTGCTTCTCCACTGTCTGAATTCCAAGCCCCTTGACTTGCTGGACCACAGAGGCTGCCTGTCACGGGCCAGATTTGTCCCACAGACACATCATTTTTAGGCTGTGTAGAAGAATTTTACTTTCACTTGACATAAACGTGTTAACGTGAAAAAAAAAAAAAAAGGAGCATTCACATAAAAACCCAAGCTATCCACTTCTCTGGAAGAATTGGAAATTCTGGCAACACTGGCTACCTTCCTGTGGCAGCAGTCTTCTATCCTGGGCTCTCCCTCTGGGGGGGCGGGGCAGGTCCTGTCCAGACCACCCAGCTCCCTACTGGCTCTGCTTTTCATGCCCTACCTTCCCACTGGGTGGGATAAGGTCTTTACTTCCTCTGCCTGGTGAGCTCCACAGGTAGTCATCCTCTCTCCTGAGATCTCACAGCATTCACATCTTGGTTACATAGCATTCACATTTTATTGAAATTATTAGCTTAAATGTCTGTCCATCTCTGGAGTGTGGACTACTCCAAGGTGTAGGCTTTGATTTTATTCATCTTTTGTCTAGAACTTGTCACCAGGCAGGTATTAAATAAGACTTTGTTGACTGAATGAGAAAATAAGTGGTTCTTTTAAAAGGCTGAGGCTTGTTCTCTGCCCTGCAGGAGTATACAGTTCAGTATGTCACCTGTTATATGTAACACAGAGTAGAATGATATAAAGGTGCAGACGAAATACCAATTGGGAGAATTGGCCGACACTTCTTAAGTTAGAAGAAAAGAAGTAAGTAGAAATTTTGAAAGGGCAGATCAGGCTGAGATATATATGTGATATAAAAAGTAGAGTTGTGAAGTTATTTAATTTGTATAAAACTGGGTTGTGGGTGTCTGATTGAATATGGCGGGAAGTAAGTCTTGGAAAACTAATTTGGGGCAAGGTTATGGAGAGACTGAACTCATTCTGTAGGCTACAGTGAGCTCTTGTGTTTTTTTCTTTTGGAGAAAGTTCTAGTCTATGACTCATGGCAATATGAAGGATAAAATAGTAAGAGTTTAGAGGCCAGAAGATGAATTAGCAGTTTGTTTTAATAGGAGAGACAAGAGGTCAACGTTGAAGGGGCCCTGTCATCCAGCACAGTGGCAGCTGAGGAGGTAAACTTTGCAGAATATAGTGTTTGATAGATTCGGGTTGTGAGAAAGATGAAGTGTAGTCACGATAATAGCACCTGTCATGTCTTGGCTGTTTATGTGCCAGGCGTCATGTTAGGAACCTTAAATGACTGTGCCCTTTGGTCAAAATGACAGGGGTAGGGAAGTTTGACTTTTTTAAGTCAAAATGGAATTTTATTTTAAAAATGTCTTGTTATCCAGTGAATGCCCCATGCATAAACTTTATATGTATATACAAACACATGCATACACATGCGTAGTAGAAATAATACTTGTGTGTATTAGAAGGTACAGGCAGAAATGTCAACTAGGCCAGTAGTTCTGCATTTTTCACATTTTACTTTTCCCAAATATCCTATTGGATAATTAAAGTTCCAAATTGTTATAAATAAAATGAATATTATTTTTTCCATGACATTTAAATTTAAATTTGATCTGTTGTCATACTAATAATTACAGAAAGTTCGAGGACCTCACTTCATGCTTTAACGAGAAGGATCTTTATTTCTATTTTGCAGGAAAATCAATCACAGGTAAAATTTATGATCCTGTTTGTAAAGTTTATCATGTATTCCTAAATATAAAGGAATCTTGAAACTATTGTGATACTTTATTTTCTGAATCTAAAATTAGGAAAAAAAAGAGTTTTCTGGTCAGTTTGAACTTACGAGCATTTATGGAAATAGATGAAATAAAATATCTACTTATAATAATGGATTAGTATAGTTATATATAACTTAAACAATTTATATAAAATATTTCATTTAGAAGTACACAGTTTTCCTTTCTTACTTTGTATCAACAGTATTATCTAGGCTTTGACTTTCAGTATTGGCAATAACCATCAAAAAACCAGTTTTTTGTATCATGTAAAACAGTTTTTCAGAGGATACCCTTTTCACTTCTGTCTGCATTTTAAAAAATATATATCCCTCTGTGTTTCCTCATGATGCTTTCATAAGAAATGTTATCCCAAGCCATAGGTGTCAGTTTGAGAAATATTAAGATAGTTTTCTACATCCCCGTCCTTCCAGTAAAGTATATTACTAATGTTTGGTACGTAAAAATCAATTAGTGTGTTGCTTTTAAAGGTGAAATGTGAGAGGCTTATATCATAAAATTGAGATATTTGCCATTGTAAATCAAAGTATTCTCAGGAATTATTACTAAATTCATGTGAACTACTAAATTCACGTGAAATGTCATCAAATTTTACAGTGTTTCCATGAGCTGAGTCTTTTGATCAGTGGTGTGCTTGTAAACCTTGAGAACTCCTATTTTGGCCTTAAGTGGGGAGTTCAATGCCTAATTTGTACTATTTTCCAGTTTTCCTTTGTGTAAATACTCCTATGATATGCTAAGTCGCTTCAGTCGTGTCCAGCTGTTTGTGACCCTGTGGACTGTAGCCCACCAGGCTCCTCTCTCCATGGGATTCTCCAGGCAAAAACGGTGGCATGCTCCTCCAGGGCATGTTCTTGACACAGGGATTGAACCTGAGTGCCCTGCATTGGCAGGCAGATTCTTTACACCTGGGAGTGACTTAAATCCGTTAATATGTTTCAGGTGCACAGTCACTTTTGTTATATGTGTAACAGCTGGTATCAAGGGCTGGTGAGACAGACTAGAACAACAGTGGGCAAGGCGCTTCTCCAACCTGCGTGCCTTGTCAATCACCCGAGTTTGCAGGAAGGAAGATTCTGATTGGTGGGTCTGGCTTGGGGCCCAAGATTCAGCCTTTCTAGATGATGCTGTTGCTGCTCGTCTGGGGGCGAGGGGCAAGGTTGCAGCTGGACTGTGTCAGCCAGGAGCACCACCGATCACCTGTGATGGCTCCAGGCAGTGTGCCTCCGTTCCATTGGCTCGGGCTGAGCCCGCAGCTTTCCTCCAGGTGTGGGTTGGCCAGGAGTGGGCACGAGGGCATCGGGGGCTAATACGTGCAGCATCAAGAGCGTCAGCTGTGGCCTCCAGGCTTTCTATGATAGGGGAGAAGCCAGGAGGGACTGATGGGAGAGGCAGAAGAGGACAGAGGGCCCAAGAGCACAGGGAGGCCAGGCAGTAGGCATGGGATGGAGGTGCCGGAGAGCTGGTGGGCTCAGGGGAAATGTCGGAGTATAAGCTGTGGGGACAGTAAACTATTTACTACTGAAAATTTGGTGAGTTTAATTTTAATTTTTGAAGATTTGGAAGGCTCTTTTGTTTGCTTGGCCTTGCCTCAGGGACATTATAAGTAACAGTAGATTAGAAGCATGTTTTCTAGGTCTGGTTAGTAGAATGCCTGGTAAGAGAAAAGTTACTGAGTGTTGTTTTCTGCCATGCCCAGAGTATTCTCGGTGTGTGGATGTGAGACGAGTTCTTGGGTTCAGGCTGCAGTGGGGCAGGCAGTTTGTCCAGCCAGTGAAGGGGAAGTGGAATACACAATTTCCAGGGGCAGGAAAATCATTCCAAGGAGATCCCCAAATCCACTCCTGGAGGAGTTACTGTGGCACTGTAAGCAGCTGGCCAGTGTCTCTAAGACAAACTGGAATAAACTGGGTTTCTTTGGGTCACGTTCATCCTTTATTCAGGAGTTTGTTAGAGAAACATACCTCCATTTCTAACATTTAACACCTTGTGCAGAAAGTGCTTCCGTTGGCTTTCTTGTATGCTCCTGTACCCATGCTTCCTCCTGTTTTTATGTCTGGAGCCAGGTGGCAATTTGAGATACTGTATGGAGGTCCTGGTATTTATAGAAAGCTCCTGTTCCGAGCAGCAACCCTGGCAAGATGAGTCAGGCAGCTCCAGGGACTGTTTCGCTTGTCGCTGCCATTCCCTCTCCCTAGCCAATCTGTCGTAGCTCTGCTTCTGACACCCGACCCCATGGCCACAAGAACTGGCCTGGGAACCACACTCTTGTTCCCTCTGTCTGGTGGAGCCTGACCTATTTTTTGTGGGAATTATAACTTCATTTCTTTAATGGATTTTCATAAAAATACTGTTTTGAGAAAGAGAAAATAATATCACTTTCCTTCCCAGAGGTTTGGTATAAATAGAACTGCTCTGTTGTATTTTATTCCCAGTTTGGGCAATGAATGTTATTGCATGTAAAGGCTTGTCTAACCTCGCTGTTGCCAGCTCTGACCTGAGGAGTTTGTGAGCTTATGAATACCTCTAGCTATGACTTAAATTGAGCTCATTTCTCTGAGAATCATCGGGTTATTTTTTAAACCCCTGACAGAGGAAAAATTTCATTCAGTCACCTCTTGGCTTTACTAAGTGAGTGGGCCATTTAATAGAATAAGAACAATGTAACTGGCATGCAAGCATTGTTCTAAAGGTGAGTAACCTCCATTTTCATCATTGTAAGGAATGGGGCGAGATAGAAGCTTTTACACATTTTGATTTTTGAAGCATCTGTTTTGTAGATTAGTCTTCAGTTCCCTAATATATTAAAAAAAAAACAAAAAACTGTTTAAACTATGTGAAACTTAGTCGCCTTAACTCTAAAGACCTCTAAGACCTCCAAGTTTCCTGTCATCCTTACAAACTCCCTACAAGGCTGTAACTTTGTAAAATTGCTTTCTGGTCTCTTCCTTAGAGGTCAGTGTCATATAACTACACCGTGAAACCTGGGTTTCAAATTATGCTTAGAGTTTTTTCCTTTCCAGTAAACCAAGATAACATCCTTAAGGAATATATTTGTGTTCTTATTCTTGCTACACTATACGAACATTTTATGCTACATAGATTTTTTAATTGTTCTCTGTCCTAATTTCTGCATTCCATTTGTTTAATCACTGTTTATTGCTTAAAGGCCAACGCCACCATTTCTTTCAGTATCCGAGGCTATAATCCTAGACATTTTGCTTTATCTTTTGCTCTTCCAGCAAATAAAACCAAGAGGAGGGAGACAGGGTTCTAAAATGAAATAGAAGCTGGCCATTTTATTGTCTGTAGTTGGATGCCTCTTGTAGAAACAAAATGGACAGATTTTCTAAATGTAGAATGAGAGGGACCTGAACATCAACTGAATTTTAGGGTGGGAAGCTGTACTATCTGGCTGCTTTCAGAGAGATTTCCGTGGTATGCTCTTTTAAATGAGCATGTGAATGTTAGTAATTGTCAACCATGTTTGAGTTTTACAGTCTGAATGAAGGTATTTTTCTGTTTATGATCCACAATTTTACTTGTCTTCTCACTTCTTAATAGTATGTTTTGTAGTAGATGTGGCTTTAAATGCTTTCTTTTAATGTAGTCATTAACAGATTTTCCTCTGTTGCTCTCATCATGATTAGTGTTGCTAAGAAAATAATTAATTTTACTGTATACGTCAACAGAAAATTTTCTTGTTATCCCTTTCTTTGATATAGCTTTAAAATGAGCAATCTGTTCTGAAAATCCTGAAGTGCATTTCAGCATCTTTTCTGCAGTACTTTGCCAACATCTATGAGCATCATTAAAATCACTATCATTAAATAGGTCTTTCCAGTGACTCAGAATGCAAGTGGAAAAATATATATGCCAAGCACAGAAGGAGTTTTACTAAGTGCTAAGTGTTTTGAAGGTGAATTAGAAAAAAAATTTTTGAAGTGGAGAAAAATTTTTTTTTTTTTAAAAATTGAGCATAACCGTTTGTGATTATGAGTAAGAACCTTTTGGTAGTTTTTCAAGTTTCCATGTTGCAGCTCAAGACAAAGTGATCAGGCTTGCTTGTACAGGAACCACATGGTAATGCCTTCAAATCGAACCCACCCCCAAGTCTGCATTGTTTATGACTTCACATTGATCCAACGCGTGTAAATGCTTGCTTTACGTCTGAAGTCTGTGCTAGTTCCCGTGGGACTCATGAACTTCCCACAGTAAAAGTGAATAGGTTCTATTATGGAAAATAGTCTTTCCTCATGTCATACTCTTTCAAAGTCTTCCAAGAACATTTTTAGATAGCTGCTTTTTCACAGTTACTATTCACTGGCATAGAAAGAATTGAATTTGAATGGGCGTTTTCATTTTGTCCTTATACCTGTGTGATCTTGGGTCACTTCTGGGCCTTTGTTCTCCCATCTGTGAAATGAGGGGGTTTGACTGGATAGTCTCCAAAGTTTTGGTTTTTTTTTTTTTTCACTTGTGGCTTCTCTGAATTGACGGACCACAGGTTATTATGTTCACTTGCTACATTGCTTAGTTTAAATAGATCTGAGTGTGTTTTTTTTTTTTAAAGCAAATTACTTTGGTCAGAGGCTCATTATTCTCAGTCATCCTCTCCTTTGAAAAGTTTTGCCTTTTCAAACACAGACACTAGGAAAGCATACCCGCATGGACCACATCTCTATATTTTTGAGCTAATTGCTATCTAGTTTTTATAGATATAATAGATTGTTATCTATTAAGGTCATCTGACGTAGTTGCTGATTATCTTGCTGTGTTCCTAGCAATCTCACAGGCCTCAAAAGGGCTATAAGGTGTGTTAAGAATAGTACTGTTTTGTTTTGCTCAAGTAGGTTGGGCAGAATCCTGGGAAAACAATCGTGATGTCAGATTCCGAAAAAGAGCAAGGTGGCAATAGAGGGGTACTTGCTTTTGTGATGTAGGTTGTAGATGGCAGGTGCCTTAGGCTAGTGGCTGCCCAGGTCCCTCACCTTCTCTTAATCAACAGTCTGTTTGCATGCATGCATGCATTTCCTTAAGCAATTTTGAAACCTCCCTTGTGGCCTTTCCTGTGTAGTGATTCATAAAATATGAACTGAAGCCAGAGTGAAAAAAGGGTTTGATCCTTCATGGCTGACATGTGTGGTACTCTTCCAAAATATTTTGTTCTACACACATTTAGTAACTCATTTCAAGAAACAGTATCTTTGGATAGAGGATGCGAGTGGGTGGCTGTGGGTGGCTTTTGGGGGCACTCCTTGCTAGTTACCCCTGAATTCATAACCACTGAGGTTATTTTCAGGGTCGGTGTATGCTTTGTGACTCAAGTGGCAGCACTCGCAAGCACTGTTCACTTTCGACTGGTGAAGCTTTGAGTGGATTTCTTTTGATCCAGGTGAGACGAGTTCCAGGGTCAAGCGGTCACCTTCATAAAACCGAAGACGGTGACTGGGAGTGGAGCGACGACGAGATGGATGAGAAAAGTGAAGAAGGGAAAGCAGCCTTTTCTCAAGAAAAGGTAGGTCACATTGATGATGGTTAGCTGACTTGTGTCAACTTTTATTTTTGTGATTTTCTTGAGGCATGTATGTATTAATAAATATGTATTTGTTTTACAGTCACGAAGAGTAAAAGAAGAAAATCCAGAGGTGAGTGTGGTTACTTATTTAGTTCTTTGCCTCCTCTCTCGCCTTTACCTCTGCCTGCCAGTATTAGAGTCTGAGCTGTTTGGGGAAGAACCTTCAGAATTTTGTTTTTGTGGTATAGGAAAAAAAGAGGCACATAAACTCGGCAAATCTTCATGCCTTCTGACTTATTGGGTTGGCCAAAAACTTCATTCGGGTTTTTCCATAACATCTTATGGAAAAATCCAACAGAATATTTTGGCCAATCCAATACTTTGGAGCTGTGTATATTGGGGCAGATTGCTATACTCTCTGAACTTCAGCTTCTTACTCTGTCAAATGGTGGTGATCACAGTACTTATTGAATTGCTGTGAGACTGATAAAATCACTTAATAAAGCACTCAGTGGGGTTCTTAGCACAAATTAGTTGCTCACTTAATCTTAAATTCTTATGTCACTTAGGAAACAGAGTAGGCATACAGGAAAATTTCTCCTTGATTTTTGGTTTACCATAAAGCAAAATATTCAGATGGCTAGAAACTCTAGGTTGAATTTGTTGGTCTTAATTTTTAAGTCTTCTGGGCAACTTAGTAGGCAATACACACTCTTTTATCCTCTTCCCTTTGAGAACTCGGAGAGGGCAATGGCACCCCACTCCAGTACTTTTGCCTGGAAAATCCCATGGATGGAGAAGCCTAGTGGGCTGCAGTCCATGGGGTCACTAGAGTTGGATATGACTGAGCGACTTCACTTTCACGTGTTGGAGAAGGAAATGGCAACCCACTCCAGTGTTCTTGCCTGGAGAATCCCAGGGACTGGGAAGCCTGGTGGGCTGCCGTTTATGGGATTGCACAGAGTTGGACACGACTGAAGCGACTTAGCAGCAGCAGCAGCAGCTTTGAGAACTGGTTATCTTTTGATTAACTTTATTTCCTCCACTGGTTAATTATCCTAATGACTAATGATGACTGTAGTTCAGAGAACTTGCTAATTCTCCTAGAGGAAGTTTGAACACATTTAAATAGCTCCAAATATTTACAAAGCTAGTAATTAATATATTCTCAGTAAGAAAACTGAAGACTTTGGGTTACACATGATATCCATTCCAACTCTCTAAATTTAGCAGACATTTCCTTTTAATTAAAAGGAGTAAATCTTAGCATTGTGCTTTAAGTGGAAATAACCAGACGGACCATCTAAGAAGAGAACATCAGAGACACAAGCCATTCTTTCCCTTCTCATGTCTCATTGATGGGCCTGCCTCCTATTGGTAACTCCTTCAGATCCTGTTTCCCCCTTTATTTATCATATGAATGAATCTATTTTAGACATAAAATATAAGCTTTGATCAAGGAAGTTACATAGATGGTGGTAAGTCTCATAGAAGGACACACTGGCCACACACATATCCTGCCATGTTTTTGGAATGATCTTGACCTGTTGTCATGAACTCTGCCTTCTTCTTGCCCACTTTTCTGTTTATCTAGAGTGAAGTGCCGATCAAGGTTTTTCAACTAAGAGTTTCTGTGAACAAGAAGTGTCAGTTCTCCCTAGAAATAGAACACAGTAACTTGATTCGATAGCATTCTTGACTCAAAAATCATTCGTTATTGGTTCACTGTAGGACATCTTCTTTGGATGGTATTCACTGTAGTCACGCCTTACTAGTACAGACAGATGGGTACTTTCTAGATATCTATCTAGATATACTATCTAGAAACCTAGCATTTCTTTCTTCATGAGGATTTGTTAAGTTTACTTTGAGAATATCTTACTATGTGCTTGTTGAAATTGCTCTGAAAACTGATCTGTTATTTGAATAAAAGCAATATCTTTTTGGCAACTGTGTTGTCTTTGTAGCCAGGAAAGAGAGCGGTGTATGGCATGCTGTCAGTTTGTCATTAAGCATTAACCTTCTTGAGTGGGATTTGAAGTCCTGGGCACTTCACTGTATCTAGACTCATTTGATTTCCCAGTGGCATCTGTGCCCATCCTGGGAACTTGGGCATAATTAAGGAAGTGTATCAGATCAGATCAGTCGCTCAGTCGTGTCTGACTCTTTGCGACCCCATGAATCACAGCACGCCAGGCCTCCCTGTCCATCACCAACTCCGGGAGTTCACTCAGACTCACGTCCATCGAGTCAGTGATGCCATCCAGCCATCTCATCCTCTATCATCCCCTTCTCCTCCTGCCCCCAATCCCTCCCAGCATCAGAGTCTTTTCCGATGAGTCAACTCTTCGCATGAGGTGGCCAAAGTACTGGAGTTTCAGCTTTAGCATCATTCCTTCCAAAGAAATCCCAGGGCCGATCTCCTTCAGAATGGACTGGTTGGATCTCCTTGCAGTCCAAGGGACTCTCAAGAGTCTTCTCCAACACCACAGTTCAAAAGCATCAATTCTTTGGCGCTCAGCCTTCAAGATAGGCTTATTTCTGTGAAAGTATACATTAGTTTGGATGTAAACACTCCTACCAAACTTTAGAAATCACCAGCTCCACCTGCTGTTACACAACTTCCACCATTTTTGTTTGTTTCTTTTTTTTGTTGTTTGTTTATTTGCTTTTGGCAGGGCTAACATTTCAGTATCATGTGCTGTGTTCATTCTCTCCAATGATGGTTCCTGTGTCCTTTTAGCTTTTAATTAAGGTAGCCCTGTGATTTGCCAGTCACGCCAAATTGCTGTTTGGATGTGAAGCAAAAGCTATTTTTTAATTTATTATAAAGGAAATTGAAATTGTTGAATATATTCAACAAATATAAGTAAATTATATAAATATAAATGATATAGTAAATATGTGTAATGAGCATATGATGTGCACTGTTTGATGTGCACTGTTTTAGTAGGCACTGGGGGATATGTCAGTGAGGAAAACAGAGTCCTTGTGAAGCCTCCATTCTGGTGGGAGTAGATAAATTATATCCAGTAGTGTTCATAAGTAAATTATGTGGTTTGTTACAATGGAATAAGAGTAATGGGGAAAAAATCAAATAGGGTAGAGGGTGAGGTATGGTATGGTCGGAGTTTATGATTTTAAATGTGTGGGTCTGTGTAGGCCTTATTGAGAGGGACATGAAGACTTGTAAAAGGTATGGGAGAATTAAAGAGAAATAACTCTAAAGGACCATTTTATCTTGCTGCCCCTCAGACCCCTGTGACTGTCCTGTCTTTCCAGAGGTTATCAGTTTGCACTGTTTTCTTCCAGAACTTTTCTTGTTTGTTCACATACAAATATGTATGTAAAGAAATCTAGCATATCATTTTAAAAACATTAAGATCATAAAAACTATAAAGTGTTGCATCTTGCCTTATATCTTGGAAATCTTTCCACAGTACTTGCTATAGAATTGCCTCATTATTTTTAACTGCTGAGGGGTATTCCATATCACAGTGGTTTAACCATTTCTTTCTTGGTGAGAACATTGAGGTTGCTATTACAGACTATATTCCATTAACATTTTTTGTGTATGCATTTTGAGGAGTGCACATATAAATAAAGCATAAGTACACAAAATTGTGATAGAATCTGCTGACTTTGGATTTTTATAGCTGCTATTATCAAAAGCTGTGTCATGCTAAATATCTTGTCATCTATACCTCAATAAAACTGGGGGGGAAAAGCTATATACAGTCTCAGACTGTGTACCATTTACCTTTAAACATCTTTTAGAGGGAAAACGCTTAGTCTGTACTAAATGGTACATTGAAATGCCACTGTCTTTACATGTTAATAAGCTTTTCAGTAATACTTATCATTTAAATTGCAGTTGAGTTGTTTACTTGACTATAAGCCACTGGGTGCCTGGGGTGGTATTTTATTCCTGTTTTCCCTTAGCATCAGGTAGGTGTGCTGTACATTTTTGCTGGTGACATAGATACCCATGTACTGAAAATCAAACATTAAACAAATGTCTGAATACTTCTATCGTATTTATGAATAGATGAGAAAGGGAGGAAGAGACAGAAAACGTTTTATAATCGAGCTGAAGTTTAGAGAAAGTAATCTTAGTAATTCCCTATTTAGATTGAGATGCTGTAATAGATGAGGGGCATTTTAGAAATGCTGGTTTTGTGAGGGACTCTTTGGCTTCCCGGGAAGCATAAGACAGAATGTCCAGTTATTAATAGCATTAGTTGGAGAAAATCGAGAAGGCCAGAGTTGGGTATTTGCCAGAGGGACACTGGTAGATGTGCCTGGTACTGGGCCGTATTTGGAGATGAGACATTCTGGTATAAACTGTCAAGTTGCAGAGTTACACCACTTATCTACTGAGATTTATAGCCAGACTCAGTGAGAAATTGGTCCTAGTGTGTCCCTAACTTGGTTTTTTAGAAATAGCCTTGCAAAGTTTTAGTCACCTACTATTAATTATTAATTTGTAGTAAGTAAATAATTCATATGTTAGGTGACATGAAAACATGATTTGCAATCCTGGCTCCATATCAGAAAAACTGAGAGCTTTAAAAATGCAGATCCCTAGACCCAGCAAATCAAATTACAATTTGGTGGTTTGGAATGATGTCCGGGGCAATTCTGATTTATAAAAAGCTGCTCGCGTGATTCTGACATGTGGCTAACTAGGATCAAGGACCACTGACTAGGAAAACCACACCAGCTGCTCTGAATTCAGAAGTCCAGACTGGAATCCAGGAAGGTTGTGTGCTCCACGTCCCTGAAGATTTGTTTTAAATAACTGCCTATTAGAAGTCTCAAACAAGCCTCCCTCCTCCCAAACAACTGTGACCCTTCAGACATCCTTTTGGGAAAGTTGTCCTCGTTTCTTAATGATTGAAAGCAATGATGCCAAGTGGGCAGATTTGATGACAGAAGCTCTGTAGGGCCCACAGCAGGTATATTGAAGAATTTTGTCATGGAGTCTAGGCTAGGTTCATCGTTTCCAAACTCTGATATTTCGTTCTGAAGAGAAAATACATTTGGTGTGGATTTCGGGTAAGTGAGTTGCACCACAGCTTAGACACCATGTAAAAGCTAAATTCATTGCATCACTGGATGATTGTTAAAACTGCCTTTAGCTTTTTAAAATTACTTCTGATGACATTGCATTTTCCAAAAGCCTGTCCGCTCTCATGTTGTTGGTCTTATATCCATTTGTCGTGGGAGGCCAAGATTTGATTTCTCCCTCCAAATTGATTGTACCGAGCCGTAGTCATCACAGCTGGCTTTAACTTGATGTTTTTATGATATCACTTCCTAAAAGGTGTTCTTTTTGCAGGTGACTGGCTTTCTAACTAGTTGTGGCTAAAATTAGTCTTCTGTATTTCTGAGAATAAACCTTTTGCTTTGGAGTGATTTTAGGTTTACAGAAAACTTGCAAAGATAGTTTGGAGTTCTCATCCATTCCTCCTCTGTGTTCTTTCACTGTTAATTTTTTTTGTAGCCTTGGTACGTTGGTCACAACTTAAACTCATCAGTGATCTTTTGTTTGTCATCGTTTAGTCGCTGAGTCATGTCAGTGCTGCGTTATTGTCTGCCAAATCTCAGATTTTATTTGAATTTCACTGGTTTATCCACTGACATCCCTTTTCTGTCTCAGGATCCAATCCAGGGTAACACATTGCATTTAGCTATGGCCTTGTTAAAAACAGAAAATGAGAAGATTAGACAGAGACTATGAAAAATTAGAAAAACGGATGTGGTCACTTTTTTCTCTCCTTTCCAAGATCTTTTCCTCTTTCATTCAGTCCCAGAGTCCTGGCTCCGGGGCTGTGTCCAGTATTAATCTATGATTTTTCTTTGCTCTTCCTATAAAAACACTCATTTTCTCAAGTGTCCATCTTAAAGCGAACTGTTTAAAAGCAAAAAAGAAAAAAAAGCTCATTAGACAAATATATATTTTACTGTTAATGAATGACAGCTGCTTAATGTGTTAGCTTTCTTGTAAGTTTTGACATTTGAAAATGTATACCCAGAAGTCATGCCCTAAACTAATAGAATGGGATCTTTGGTGGTGAGCTCTAGCAGACTAGAGTTGGTTGTCAAGGAAGAGATTTTGTGCAGGGACACCCTCTCTCCACCACTCCTGTACATCTCTGCATGCTTCGTATACCAGTGGGGGCTGCAGACTGGTTTTTTTCTCACATGCAGGGTTATACCTACACAGTGAGGCTATGTGGTATGCGTGGGGTTCCAGCCCCCAGTCCAGCTAAGTAGTTCTCAGTGCTCCTGATGGCCCAGGAGTAAGTGTCAGGGCGGGAGATGGACCTCCCCAGGGACGAGAGAAGCTGTCACCTGTAGTAAATGCCATTAAGAATTTTCCAGATTACAAAACTTCTTTGACGAAAGGTAGAATATTCTGTAGGTGCTCATGTGGCTTTTGGTTGTATCTCAAACCTTAACTAAGAATGAACTTTTCACTGGGCTTCCCTGGGAGTCCAGTGGTTAAGACTTTGCCTTCCAATGCAGGGGGTGAGGGTTCAATCCCTAGTCAGGAAGCTAAGATCCCACATGCCTCGGGATGAAAAACGAAAACATTAAAAAAAAAAAAAACTTATTTACAAAACAGATACAGACTCACAGACATAGAAAACAAATATAATTAGCAAAAGTAGGGGGGTGTTAAATTAGGAATTTGGGATTAGCAGATACACACTAGTATATGTAAAACAGATGAACAAGATGCTACTGTATAGCACAGGGAACTATATTCAATATCCTGTAATAAACCGTAATGGAGAAGAATATGAAAAAGAATATATATGTGTAAGTGAATCACTTTGCTGTATACCAGAAAGCAACACAACATTGTAAATCAACTCTACTTCAATAAATATTTTTTTTAAAATTTAAAGATAAAGAAGATTGTGGAATCGGTCTGGAAAATTCTTTACAAGAATTCATTTGGGGTGGGCGAAGGTCCTCTGGCTGGTTAGTAAATACTGGTTAATTGTTCTTCTAAGATAATCGTTTCACCCCAACATTTTACTGTGACAAATTTCCAAAATATGACAACATTAAAAGCATTTCATAGTGAACATCTGCCCAGCAGTTACCTCAGTTCTGCCATTGCTGTACTTGCTTCATCTCACAGTCGTCTATTCATCTGTTGGTCCATCTTTGATTTTGGATGCAATTCAAAGTAAATTGCAGATGCAGGTGCACTTCCCCCTATTTCTTCATTACTAACACAAAAATAACTATTTTTTGTGGAAACATGCACACAGTTATCTTTGCAAAAGCATACAAAAATTTTATGCTCAAACTTGAGAAAACTCTTGGCACAAAGAATTTCTGATGACTTCTGATAATTTTAGAATTGATAGTAAGTTTAGGCAATAATATGTATTTTTCATTCTTTTTTGCTGCTGTGTCTCTTTCAGTTTGTCTTTCAAGTTGTGTTCCAGGGCAGAGTTCACAAAAGTGGGGCATGAGGCAGAAATATTTGGGGTATCACATTGGGGTCAGGTTTCTAGCTTAGAGGGAGAAATATAATCTCTCGCTCTAGATTCTCTTCTGGGGAAGATATTTTTTGAAGTCCAGTGCTGCAAATAAATTGTTCAAAGTAATGATTAAAAGGGGCAAGTTGTGCTAATCCTAACATCCTTTCATTAAGGGGCTCCCATCTTGAGATGAAGTTGTGCAACGAGAAAAAAAATTGGTCCTTGAGCATCTTTCTGTTATCAAGTTTAAAATACCAAATTGTCTGTGTGTTT
The DNA here is from genome assembly GCF_032452875.1 of Bos javanicus. Classification (NCBI taxonomy): domain Eukaryota; kingdom Metazoa; phylum Chordata; class Mammalia; order Artiodactyla; family Bovidae; genus Bos; species Bos javanicus. The sequence continues at coordinate 28,148,425 of NC_083869.1, forward strand.
TCACTTAAGCTCAGTGGTTCTCTAGAAGCATAAGGGTCACCCGGGCACCTTATTAAAGATGCAGATTCTCTCCTGTCTCAATGAAATTCTGAATCCTAGGCCAGGTGGTGTCCTTGGTGATCCCAATGCAGGTTGTCAAAGGACCACACTCCAGGAAATGGTGCTTTAAAATTACTTAAATTATTTAAGATTTTTGTCTCTGATAACTGAGACTTAATGTAACCACACTGACCTTAATGTCCCATTTTGGTGCCCTAACGTGCTGTCACGGTGGCTCTCTTAACAGATGGTGGTGAACGCCAGCAACATCCCCGAGCAGATACAGTCCCTTTCTGTGCAGGACTCTCAGGTACGTTTCTCTGCCTGTCATTTACGTTTGAGATGCTTTGCAGACAGATTAAAAAAAAAACAAACCTGACGTTTTAGGAAGATAGACAGTATCAGGGTAGTGCTTCCAGAGCAGGGGCTTGTAAACTCTCTTTTTTAATGGGTATGGGAAAAAAGAGGACTGTCACTATTGACCATGCTTCTCAGGGCCTCCAACCTTTAAATGATAGGTTCAAAAGCAAGAACTGATTACCAGACTGCTTCCAAAATTGCTGGTACTGTGTGAAATGGGAAAAGGATTCTACTAGGTTCCAGTCACAAAACATTATAGTTAATTGATGCTCCTGGTTGGATTTCTACGACGTTTTTGTAATTCTTTTATCCTTGAATTTCATGAGCCAGTTTATCTCTACAACTTTCCTTGTAAAAATAATAGTTCAGTGACTGTGAAATGAATTCATATTAAAAGTTATATGACAGAACTCATGTGCCATGAGTTGTGTTGGGTCCTGATGAAGGATGCTGACCTATCCAGGGTAGGGACTATGCAAACTCAGAGTGTAGGCCCCCCATTTTGATTTTGCCACTTAGTTAATAGTAAGCCCTTCGGCTCTCAAAGTGGTTATGTGCTGTGCTTAGTCGCTCAGTCATGTCTGACTCTTTGCAACCCTATGGACTGTAGCATGCCAGGCTCTTCTATCCATGGGATTCTCCAGGCAAGAACACTGGAGTGGATTGCCATGCTTTCCTCCAGGGGATCTTCCCAATCCAGGGATTGAACCCAGGCCTCCTGCAGTGAGGCAGATACTTCACCATATGAGCTGCCAGGGAAGTCCAAGAATACTGGAGTGGGTAGCCTATCCCTTCTCCAGGGGATCTTCCTAACCCGGAATGGAACCGGGGTCTCCTACATTGCAAGTGGATTCTTTACCAGATGAGCTATGCGGGAAGCTCAAAGTGGTTATACTATCAAGTATTACCAGCCCGGTGATCAAATTTCCCCCTAAATCTGCATATTCCATTTAAATTTATTTCTATTCCACCTGATCTCTATTTTATGAAATAGCTATATGCATAGGAGAGGGAGTGATGGGCTTTCATGGTTGCAGGTCAGACATCTAGTCTTTGACCTTGTTTTATAGATGAGGAAGCAAAGATTTGCAGAGGTCAAGTGGCTCATCCACGGTTGCACAACAGCTTAGAGGTGGAACCAGGATTCAGTTTATGTCTTTACTTTGTATTAAGCAACTTAGCTTCCTAGGTGGCGCTGTTGCTGCTAAGCTGCTTCAGTCGTGTCTGACTTTGTGCGACCCCATAGACGGCAGCCCACCAGGCTCCCCTATCCCTGGGATTCTCCAGGCAAGAACACTGGAGTGGGTTTCCATTTCCTTCTCCAATGCGTGAAAGTGAAAAGTGAAAGTGAAGTTGCTCAGTCGTGTCTGACTTTTAGCGACCCCATGGACTGCAGCCTACCAGGCTCCTCCATCCATGGGATTTTCCAGGCAAGAGTACTGGAGTGGGGTGCCATTGCCTTCTCCGAGGTGGTGCTAGTCATAAGTAAAGAACTTGCCTGCCATTGCAGGAGACATAAGAGACATGGATTCGATCACTGGGTCAGGAAGATTCACCTGGAGAACGAAATGACAACCCACTCCAGTATTCTTGCCTGGAAAATCCCATGGACAGAGGAGCCTGGCAGGCTACAGTCACACAGAGTCAGACACAACTGAAGCAACTTAGCAGGCAACTTAGTATAGCACCTTGAGATAAACTGTAGGGATTGGTTGAATGATGAAAGGAGATGTAGGAATAATAAAGGATCAAAAGGCAAAGAATAAAGGAAATGGAAAAAGGAATTAGGATACCTAGTATTGTATAACATGGTATAGTTGGACTCCTTTTCATATATAGTATTTGTTCTCCCAGGAAAGTTTCGAGGCAAATATTATCCCCATTTAGTAGATGAGAAAATACGTTCACAGAATGACTTGCCCACGTTTGCAAAGCTGGTCAGTGGCAGAGCCAAGTCTTGACCAAAAATTCCTTATTTTTTCTGCTCTGACGGGAAGGTCTCATGTCCAAGGATTCATAAAGTAGGAAGGGCCTGTTCCGTAGAGGCATTCATGACTGATGATCTGTGCTCAAGGAAACAGGTTCTAGGTGAGAAAGGCAAACGGCCTCATCTGCTAGGTTCCTTCTTCCTCTGCATCTTTGAAGTTTAAAGTGCCCAACCTCTGTGCATCCCCAAGGCCCAGTAGATGCCGTCCATGGCTCAGGTTGCAAGGTGCCCCTTTAGATGGCTGATCTTTCTTCTTTGGACTTACTGCAGCGTATACCAATTGTTCACAGGGCCCATCCTCCTACTGAGGCTTTCTATATGAAACATTCAGATCCACAGTTGTGATGGGAGATAAACATCATTCCAGCCTTCACACAGAGGTGTTTTGTGCCCAAATAATAGGCCTGTAATAAAAGGCCTAGTATTGAAATTTCCAGGAAGAAAGGACTCTTACGAATCAATGGTTATCATGATTTTATGCATTTGTTTCCCGAGTTTATAACTGTTGGCTGTTTTGTTTTTAAAGGGCCTACCCAATGCTAGTGAAGACTACAGAGAAGCTTCTTGTGCCGTAAACCTCGTTTTAAGATTAAGGTAAACAATGTTGTTTGTTTTGCGTCGTTTTTCCTATAGTACAATATTCTAATCTACTTCCTTAGCTTTTCGTAATATTAGCATAAAATAAAATGATCTTATTTGATTTCCTGGGATAGTCAGTGTGGGCTGTATTCCCAGGACTAATTGCTCTCTTGTAATTGTTTCCTCAAGAAGAATAAGAAAGAAAAGCACCATATGAGTGTATCTCAGTGTACCCTTCATTAAGTTTTTCTTTTTTTTTCCTTCCTTTTTCTTTCTTGGGTTTTTCTTTCTCTTTTCCCCTTTTCTTTCTTTCTTTTTTAACAATGTAAGTTCACAGTAAGAGATTTTTAATGAGTTTCTTTCACACTTCAGCAGTCAGCCTCTGACAGAAATAAACCCTGCTTGTACTACAAGTTGCCTGTTCAGAACATTCTTCAGTGACAGGTTTGATCAGCCACTGTGGAGAAATGATAGATATATTTTGAAAGAACCCTCAGTCTTCTAGGAAAGGGATACAAATATAGTATCTGACAGTCTAGTCTTTGTATCTAGTGAAAGAAAGCTTTCTATTTTGAGAATTTCTAAATATAAGGTTGATTTAATGTATATTCTTTGTTGAGAATTTGGTGTCTCATGACTAAAGAAATTTCCTTAGAGTTAACTATAAATAGCTTAACTTACCAGGTTAATTAGAACACCATCACATCTTTGAAGGTGTTTTAAAATATGCCCTCCTTTGACAATTAAACAGAACACATGGCTAATGGACCTTTTTCAGACCTGTGGCTATAAAAGTTGGTTTCATTTTCAAGGTTAGTTTCCAGCCCTCTGAATTATCATAATCTATTGGGCTGGATTATTATTACCGTAATCACCCCGTCCTTCTGATAGTCATTTACAATCTGCAGTGCATTTTCACATATTTACTGTGGGAACCTCACAGCAACCCTTGGTGTGATTTAATTCAGAGTTGATTTCCAAGTCAAGATGTGAAATTATTACAAGACTATTTCCTTATATTTATGAGTAACCTTGATTGTGATTCACAATTGGTGTATTTAGCAATCTCCAAAAAATGAAATAGCCATTCTCTTTTCATTTGACTTTGGAGCCAGACACTTTTATTTTTCACTTCATTTATTCACACATTGCACCAGTATTTCTGAGAGAGCCATTCTGTGCTGGGCTCCATATTTGTCTTTGAGACATAAGGGTGAGTGAGACTGTGGAGGTTTCAGACTAGCCCCCTGAGCATGTGCTGTTGGAAGTGCAGTGTTGGAAGTCATCCGACCTCCTGCTTCACGAATGCAGGTGTCTTTTCTTTGATGTCCCTGCTGGGTATTAACCAGCCCCTGTACATACTTCAGCTCACTCTTGTTTCCACCATCATCCCTGTGATAGTAAAAAGCTTTAATTGCAGTGGTCTTCCTGAAGATTTGGCTGACCATCCTGTTCTGGACTCTATTTCTGACCCTTAGAGCAACTATCGGGCCCTCTGGATAAAAATCTCCTGAAGAGAGTGTTAAAAAGCATATTTTGAGCCTTCCTTGGGAATACTGTATTGCTCTAGGTACCAGGACAGTACAGAACAACTGCATTCCCTCATTTTTCTGAGAAGTGTTTGTTGGTTGCCAGGCTTACTCTTCACCCTTCCTCGGCAAAATAGTTTTGGCCTTGCTTCTCATGATACAGTTCTATATCCCCCTTCTACTCCTCCTTGTTTATGGCCCTTACTGACATTTAGTCTACATCTAGTCTACATTTTTTTAATTGGAGTATAGTCGCACCACAACACTGTGCTAGTTTCTGCTGTACAGCAACGTGAGCCAGCCATTTGTATATGCGTGTCCCCGCCCTTCTGGATTCCTCTCCTATCTAGATCACCACAGGTCACTGAGTAGAGTTCTCTGTGCAGTACAGCAGGGTCTCACTGGTTACCTGTTCCAGGCATGGTAGTGTAACCTGTTCCATGCATAGTAGTGCATACATGTCAGTCCCAGTCTCTCAGTTAATCTTACCTGCCCCTTCTCCTTTCGGTGTCCATTTGTTAGTTCTCTACGTCTGCGTCTATATTTCTGTTTTGCAAATAGGTTCATCTGGTGGCTCAGATGGTAAAGCGTCTGCCTACAATGCGGGAGACCTGGGTTCAATCTCTGGGTCTGAAAGATTTCCTGGAGAAGGAAATGGCAACCCACTCCAGTATTCTTGCCTGGAACATCCCGTGGATGGAAGAGCCTGGTAGGCTACAGTCCACGGGGTTGCAAAGAGTCGGACACCACTGAGCGACTTCACTTTCACTTTCATATATTTTTTAGATTCTATATATATGCGTTAATATACAAAATTTGTTTTTCTCTTTCTGACTTACTTCACTCTGTATGATAGTCTCTAGGTCCATCCACGTCTCTACAAATAACCCAAACTCATTCCTTTTAATGGCTGAGTAATAGTCCATTGGGTATATGTACTACATCTTCTTTATCCATTCATCTGTTGATGGACATTTAGGTTGCTTCCATGTCCTAGCTCTTGTAAACAGTGCTGAAATGAACATAGGAGTGAATGTCTTTTTGAATTATGGTTTCCTAAAAGTATATGTCCAGTAGTGGGACTGGTGGGTCATGTAATAGTTCAGTTTTTAGTTTTTAAGGAGTCTCCAAACGGTTCTCCATTGTGGCTGTATCAATTTACATTTCTACCAGCAGTGCAAAGAGTCCCCTTTTCTCTACACCCTCTCCAGCATTTATTGTTTGTAGATTTTTTTGAAGATGGCCATTCTCACTGGTGTAAGGTGATACCTTATTGTAGTTTTGTGTTTCTCTAATAATTAGTGATGTTGAACATTGGGTCTAGGTGGTGGTTTTCCTGAGTTTACGGCTTAGATCACTAGTGTTACAAGATTCTCCATGAAGAAAGAGTTCCATGTTCAAATAAATTAAGAAACAGTGTGTCATATCCATCTATCACACACACACACACACACACACACACACACACACCTTTTTTTGGAAATCACAAAGAACATTAACATTAAAGGTTCTAAGAAGTTCTGCAGGATAGGAATTCATTTACCTTTGTTTACTGCAAGACCTCTTTGACCTCTAAAACTCTTTTCCATTTAACCATGTTCCTTTTAAATGTAGCACTCATATTTAAATGCAGGATTCCAGGTGGGAGCTAAGCAGACTGGAACAGTAGATATATCATGTGATTTTTGGCAATTTGGACTCTCTTTCTCCTAAATCAGCCCAAGTTTTCATTGCCTTTTACAATAGCTGTGTAATTTGTTGATGAATTTAGCTTGACCCATCAGTCAAATTAAAAAAATCTCTGTTCTTGGTTGGTTTTTTTTTTTTTTCCCCATTTGAAATGCTACCAAATCTGATTCTGAATTGCTACTTGTGTTGTAAAACTCTGTGTATGTCTTACCGTTTGTCAGTATAATAATGGACCTGTTGATTTTGACTCATTGCTTGCCCTCTGTACATTTCGCTCCTGTCACTGTGTCTGTCTTTATTAGAGACAGTGTTTGTATATACATCACTTGTCAGTTTGATGACCCTATCTTTTGTGTCTTTAATCAAAACACTGATCAATGTGTTCAACAGTTCAAGCAGGACAGAACTTTCTGGTATCTCTTAGAAACTATTTGCTTTCTGAATGACTTTCAACAATTAACTAGTATTTTTTGGTATAGTTGCTCAATCAAATCCCATTGATTCTACTGCCTTTTAGTCAACATTTAACTAGCTATTGAGAAGGCTAATGTAAAAGGATCTATTAATAGTGTTCTGAAAATGAAATGAATCAATGATACTTTCAAAAAAAAGTGAATTTTAATAGAGCTTATTTTTAGCAAACATATGTTTATGTCTAATTGTTTACAGGATATTTGTTTATACTAGTGTTTTTCTTTTGAGAACTCACAAATCTTTCAGAATATATTGTTGGATTCCTTCAAGGGCACTCCTTATACAGTAATGAACAGTGTGGGGATTAGGGGCACTGACTCCCAACAAAGTAGAAAATCCACTTTTAACTTTATAACCCTCTGTAGACACAGTTCCACATCTACAGATTTAATCAACCACAGGCTATGTAGTCCTGTGGTATGTTGGGAAAAAAAATCCACATATAACTTGACCAGCACAGTTCAAATCCCTGTTGTTTGAAGGTCAACTGTAATTTGAGAAGTAGCCTTTGAAACTTAAAAGTTAAATGCTGTTAAGTTTTTGAGATCACTCTGTGCTGATGTAAACATAAACAGCAGATACACTCATTCATCCTATAGATGTTTATCGAGCACCTGCCTTGTGCACGCCACTGTTCTAGGCCTCATGATGCAACAAGGGAAGAGACAGAAGACAAATTTCTTGCCCTCCAGGAGCTTACATGTTAGAGGTAGGGAACGAGTCCAATAGGAGCATTACTGATATGATATCTCGATTTCTCTGATGGAAAAGCTGCCATCAGGAGGCTAGAAAGTCTGATGGTGCTATTCTCTATTAAGGAACGCATGTTAGTTTTCTACTGCCGTGTAACAGGTTACCAAAAACTTTGTGGCTTAAAACAGTGTCAATTTATTATCTCACAGCTTCTGTAGGTCAGAAATCCAGACATAGTCTACCTAGGAGACTGTAGGAGAGTGCCATGTCTCACCAGACAGCAGTTAAGGCCTGTTCACCTGGAGCTACGGGCTTCTTTCAAGGTCATCTGGGTGTGGGCAGAATTCAGTTCCTTGCAGTTCCTTCCTTGGCTCTTGTAGGCCAGCCCCAGTCTAGACAGTTAATAGCGTGACTGCTTTCTTCAGAGGCAGCCAGAGACCAACTCCCCTCCCCTCCAAGGGCTCAGTCCCTCTGTTAAAGATTTTTCACCTAATTTAGCCAGTCTCATCTAGAATAATCTCCTGTTTTAAAAAATATTTATTTGGCTGCACTGGGTCTTGGTTGCAGCTTGTGAGATCTTCAGCTGTGGCATGAGGGAACTAGTTCTCTGATGAGGTCAAACCCGGATCCTCTGCACTGGGAGGGCTGAGTCATAACCTCTGGACAACCAGTGAAGTCTCTAGAATTAATCCTCTTTTTGATTAAGTAAAAATCAACTGATTTGGAATTTGAATTATATCTGCAAAATCCCTTCACTTTTGCTATAAAATGTAACATAATTACAGGAGTGAGAGTCCATCGTATTTAAAGCTGTGGGTCAGACTCAGAGGAGAGGATTACACAGGGCACTTACACCAGGGGACAGGAAGGTTGGAGGCCATTATAGAATTCTACATACCATAAAAGTGCTGTCTAAGTAAAGGGATATTTGAGCAGACCTCTGACAGAAGTGAGGAATCAGCCGTAAGGTTGTGTGGAGCAAGCGACTTTTAGGCAGAGCAAAGCTGATTGCAAAGATTCTGAGCAGGAAGCATGTCTTAAGCAGTTATAGAAACAGCCAGGGAACTAGTGTGGCCAGAGTGGTAGGGAGTGAGGTCAGAGGATTATCAGGGGCTGAATCATGTAGGGCCATATACCCTGTGGTGAAGACTTTGGATTTCACTGTTTGTGCATGGAAAACCATTGAAGGTTTGTGAGCAGAAGAGCTGCATGATCTGAGTTAAATTTTAAAATAAGCACTGTGATTACCTTATGGAGAATAGATCCCATAGAGAGACTTTAGGGTAGAAGCAGAGAGCCTGTTGTCAGGCTATTGCTGTGGTGCAAAAAATGATGCTGTGACCTGGACCAGGGTGGGGAATAATGGAGGTGGTGATTAATAAACAGATTGATAATCTGGAGACTTCTGGATGGAGGAGAGAGAACTCAGAATATTATTCAAAATGCAAGTCTGTGTACCCAGTGAGGCCAGACACTGGCATTTGGAACATAGTAAGGTTTATTGCAGGACCATGCAAGGAGATGGGTGCCTCATGTCTTAAAAACCCGAAACTTCTCGAAAGCTTTCAGCAAAGACCTTTTATAGAAAAGGTGAGGGAGGAGGTGTCATTAGTTGTTGCAAACTTCTTGGTGTCAGATTCTTTGTACTGGAGGTCAGGTTTGGTAGGGTAATGAATGAATGTTAGTCCGTGTCCTGACAAGAAAGGGACAGCTTTCCCCCTTCAGGGTCCAGATCCTGACTAAGAGCAGGCTGATCTCAGTTGGCAGCTCCCTGAGGTCCAGGTCCACAGACCTGCCCAGCTGTCATTGCTGAGGAAGCCAGGAGCCCAGGACCCAGCTGGTCCTCAGGTTCCCCGGGCCACCTGTATGGTCCCACAGACTGTATCCTTTGCAGACGGCCACTGCCATTAGGTCTCAGAGGCAGGGATGGGGAAAAGGTTCGCTGTCACCTCAAGGGCTGGACCCAGGCAGTGGGTGGCCCTGATGAGGGCTCTGGAGCTCTGCAGGACACAGCCCCAGCCTGTTCCCTGGGCTCCCCAGCTCACCTGCTGGTCCAAGGCTGAATGAGCTGGAGGGCCCCAGGGAAAAGGTTGGGATCTGCGTCTTAACTCACTCTCCATCTCACAGCTACCACTCCCCGGTTGGCTGAATCCCCTCACTAACTGTGGCTTTTTGACAGTTGGTAGCTTGTGGGCAGGGCCCACTGCAGCAGGGACCAGTGACTGAGCAGGACCCCCGGTGGTCACTCATTAACACTTTCTTGTGGGAGGGGCCTGTAGCAGCACTGACCTGTGCCTGAGTGGGACCACTGCCTGGTGAAAGGGCACAGGGGAATGGCCTGCAGCAATACCTGCACGCTAAGGGCTGTCCTCACTGTGCTCTAGTACAAAAAGATTACTCAGGGTTTGGGCCTGAAAGTACAAATGAGTGGAGTTGCTGTCTCCTGAGATTGGGAAGGGAGTGCAGGTTTGGGGCAGAATCAAGAATTCAGTTTTGCATGTTCAGTTTGAGTTGTCTAGTGGAGATCTATGTAATGATGTCAAGTAGGCATTTGGGTACATGAGCTGAGATTTCAAAGGAGATATATTTCTGGGCCAAGATAAATAAATTTGAGAACTGTTTGGTGCATATAGTTTTTAAAGCGATAGAATTGCATGAGCTTACGTAGGAGGGGAGTGGTGAAGAGAAAATTGGTCTTGCACACTCAGGTGGTGCATGGATAAGGAGCAGTCAGCAGGTGGGTGAGGACAGGCTGGTGAGGTCAAGGAGAGAATGGTGACTCATCTGGTAAAGAATCCACCTACAGTGCAGGAGACCTGGGTTCGACCCCTTGGTTAGGAAGATCCCCTGGAGGATGGAATAGCTATCCACTCCAGTATTCTGGCCTGGAGAATTCCATGGACTGTATGGTCCATGGGGTCTCAAAGAGCTGGACACGGCTGAGTGACTTTCACTTTGCCTTATACTTTGTCAAGCCAAACAGAGGAAGTATCTCAAGAAAGAAGGAGTGGAAAGCTGCATCAGTTGTTATTCGTAGATCAAGTACAATGGGAACTGAGAATTCATTATTGTATTTGGCAAAAGGCAGCACATTCTTGACCTTGGCAAGTTATTTCAGTGGAGTGCTGGAGACAAAAGCCTGATAGTGTTATGGAACATCACCAAGTCTGTGTGCCCGATGCACAGTAAGGCCAAACAATACCAAAACAGTGGAGTTTGGAACAGGGAAAGATTTATTACAGGGCCATAGAAGGAGGTGGCCCTTCCATGGAAGGAGATGGTTCTTAAGGCCTGAGCCCAAAGCTACTGAAAGCTTTCAGCAAAGCCTCTTTAAAAGCAGAAAGGTGAGGGAGGGGTGTGGTTAGTTGTTGCAGACTTACTGGTGTCAGATCCTTTGTTTTTGAAGTCAGGTCATGATCAAGTAACAATGTTCCTGTAAATCTCTAGCAAATGAATGTTATTCTCTGTCCTGACAAGAAAGGGCGAGATCCCACGGTACAGCTTTCACCCTCCAAGGTCCTGTCTAAGAGGCAGCAGAACCCACATCCTGCCCAGCCGTCGTCGCTGAAGGAGCCAGACGTCCAACCCAACTGACCCTTAGGCTCCTCAGGCCACCCAAAAGGGAGAGACCAGGAGGTCCCATAGACTGCGACCCAGGCACACTGCCTCTGCTCTTAGGTCGCAGAAACCAGGATGGTGGCAAGGTTCACCACTGCCTCAAGGCCTGGGCCAAAGATGGTGGGTGGCCTTGGTGAGGATTCTGAAGCCCTTTAAGACACAGCCCCAAGCCTGTTCTCTGGGCCCCCCAGCTCACGGGCTGGCCCAAGGTTGGGTGAGCTGGAGGGCCTAGGGGCGAAGGTCAGGATCTGCCTCTTACCACACTCTCCACCTCATGACCACACTCCACTGTTGCCTGAATCCCCTCACTAACTGTCCTTTCTTAACTGTTGGTTGCTTGTGGGCGGGGCCCACTGAGGCACTGACCAATGGCTGGGCCGGACCCATTGCCTGGTAACAGGCTGTGGAGTGATGATGCAGAGCAATGGCTTCTGTGCTAAGGGCTTGGGCTTACTGTGCTGTGTTACAATACTGGGTTCAGGGCAGAGTGGCAAGATAAAGCATGATGTAACAAAGATAGATGACTTACGAGTATGGATGACTCTTCTAGAAATTTTCTATACAGGGGAGCAGAGAAATGGGATGATAGCTCAATGAAAATAAAGGATGAAGGGAGGTTGGTTGTTTTTAAAGCTTGTTTAATGAAAATGATCCAGTAGAGTAGGAAAATGAAATAAGAGAAGGGACATTGGTAATCCTAATGTCCTCAGATGGATGGGAAGCAATGATGACCAGGCATCAGAGTAGATGTCAGCCTTAGACAGGAGAATGGAGAGATGACTGTTCGACATGCAGCCACAGTGATGGGAGGGCAGGCAGAAGTTCAAGGAGATTGGTGGGTTTAGGTACAGACTTGTAGAAGTCTTTTTCTGTTGATTCTGCTCTTTCAGTAAGGTAAGGAATGTCATCATTGACAGAAATGAATGAAAAGATGTTTGAGGTTGGAGAGATGAGGAGATAGTTGTATAGGAGACCTGGAGAGTAAATTCACCAGGGAAATGTTGGTGGGATGAATAGGCTGCACCAGTGATTATCACTTGAGGGTTCAGTTAAGTTCAGTCGCTCAGTCGTGTCTGACTCTGTGACCCCATGGACTGCAGCATGGCAGGCCTCCCTGTCCATCACCAACTCCTGGAGTTTACTTAAACTCATGTCCATTGAGTTGGTGATGCCATCCAACCAGCTCATCCTCTGTCATCCCCTTCTCCTCCCACCTTCAATCTGTCCCAGCATCAGGGTCTTTTCCAATGAGTCAGTTCTTCACATCAGGTGGCCAAAGTATTGGAGTTTCAGCTTCCAGCATCAGTCCTTCCAATGAACATTCAGGACTGATTTCATTTAGGATGGACTGGTTGGATCTCCTTGCAGTCCAAGGGACTCTCAAGAGTCTTCTCCAATACCACAGTTCAAAAGCATCAGTTCTTTGGTGCTCAGCTTTCTTTATGGTCCAACTCTCGCATCCATACCTGACTACTAGAAAAACCATAGCTTTGACTAGATGGACCTTTGTTGGCAAAGTAATGTCTCTGCTTTTTAATAAGCTGTCTAGTTTGGTCATAACTTTTCTTCCAAGGAGCAAGCGTCTTTTAATTTCATGGCTGCAGTCACCATCTGCAGTCATTTTGGAGCCCCCAAAAATAAAGTCTGTCACTGTTTCCCCATCCATTTGCCATGAAGTGATGAGACCAGATGCCATGATCTTAGTTTTCTGAATGTTGAGTTTTAAGCCAACTTTCTTCTTTCACTTTCATCAAGAGGCTCTTTAGTTCTTTGCTTTCTGTCATAAGGGTGGTGTCATCTGCGTATCTGAGGTTATTGATATTTCTCCCGGCAATCTTGAGTCCAGCTTGTGCTTCATCCAGTCCAGCATTTCTCATGATGTACTCTGTATATAAGATAAATAAGGAGGGTAAACAATATACAGCCTTGATGTACTCCTTTTCCTATTTGGAACCAGTCTGTTGTTCCATGTCTGATTCTTAACTGTTGCTTCCTGACATGCATACAGATTTCTCAAGACGCAGGTCAGGTGGTCTGGTATTCCCATCTCTTTCAGAATTTTCCACACTTTGTTGTGATCCACACAGTCAAAGGCTTTGGCATAGTTAATAAAGCAGAAATAGGTGTTTTTCTGGAACTCTCTGCTTTTCTGATGATCCAGCGGATGTTGGCAGTTTGATCTCTGGTTCCTCTGCCTTTTCTAACTCCAGCTTGAACATCTGGAAGTTCACAGTTCATGTGCTGTTGAAGCCTGGCTTGGAGACTTTGAGCATTACTTTGCTAGCGTGTGAGATGAGTATTGTGTGGTAGTTTGAGCATTCTTTGGCATTGCCTTTCTTTGGGATTGGGATGAAAACTGACCTTTTCCAGTCCTGTGGCCACTGCTGAGTTTTCCAAATTTGATGGCACTTTCACAGCATCATCTTTTAGGATTTGAAATCACTCAACTGGAATTCCACCACCTTCACTAGCTTTGTTCATAGTGATACTTCCTAAAGGCTCACTTGACTTCACATTCCAGGATGTCTGACTCTAGGTAAGCGATCACTTGAGGGTAAAGATTGTGAATTTCAACTGAATCAGTAGCTTAGCTCCTGAAATAGACATTATCCTGATGTCTGAATATAAAGACTTCCCTGGTGGCTTAGCGGTAAACAATCTGCCAGCAATGCAGGAGACGCACGAGACACTGGTTGGATCCTTGGGTTGTGAAGATCCGTTGGAGCGGGGCATGGCACCCAACTCCAGTATTCTTGCCTGGAGAATCTCATGGACAGAGGAGCCTGGTGGGCTACAGCCTATAGGGTCGCAAAGAGTTGGACACGACTGGAACTGGGCACGCACACACACCCAGAATATAAGTGTGCACGTGAGTGTAATTACCGTTGAAATGGGAACAGCATATAAAAACACTCCTAGAGGATTCTACAAGCACACCCTTGCAGGATTTAGAGTGATGGCTTCAGATTTAGAGTATGAATCATGGAGCATATATGGGTTATAGAGTTGCCCTCAGTGATCTCTTGTGTGCAGGGTGAGTCTCCTGCCCTCTTCTGTTACCACCAGCACCCCCTTATAGGTCTGAATTCTCCCAGAACCTTCAAAGTTGCATGCGCATAGCATGTCAAAATCTGCAATCTAGAAAGCAGCACAACATTGTAAAAATTAAGCCACAGCAGCAAAAGTACAAGGAGAAAATCTGCCATCTAGTGTTGGTCCCCGCCAGCAGGCCCTTTGTTCTGAGCCCGACAAGCTGTTTGTCTCTCAAAGCAGCCTGTGTGGGGAAGCTAAAAGATTGTTCTGGCCAAGTGTGGATCAGATTTGAGAAAATCCGTGTGCTGCTTTGTACCCTTTTCGCATTTCCATCTAGACCTTAAGATTCAGACATATGTATGTGGATCATTAGACGGCACATGGCTGCTGGGTGTCAGGAAGCAGTGTGCCTGCCTGCCTTATCCCCTGAGATGACTTGAGCATGAAATGTATGTGTGTCATGCTCCACAGGCTGGTGAGTAGACATCAGTTCAAGCGAGCATTTCATCAAGTATTAACTAATACTATATGGGTTCTTTTTCACCTCTTAAAAAGGTGACTCTTCCTTTTTTACATAGCATTTTATAGACCTACCTGCTGGGAATATGCTTCCTTCCTCCAAGATGCCAGATAAAGCTCACCTTCCTGAGAAATTCTTCTCAAAGCATCACATTCTGTAAATTAAAGACAAATTCATTTTAGCTACTAGGAAAACATTTATTTATCAGTTACTCATTTCTAGTGATCATAGGCACATAGGCAAAAGACTGAGAAGACAAAGGTTAATATCTTCTTTGGAAAAATACAATATTGCTTTAATTTGCTTTTTTTTTTTTTTAATGTTTATTTGGCTGCACTGAGTTTTAGATGTTTAATTTGCTTTTTAAACTGAGCCGTTATATGTAAGGTTGGAGAGAAAGGATTAGACCTTAGATCTCCATGTTAAGTGCTGGAGATAGTTAACATGTAGGTTTTTCTTTTTCTTTGTATGTATTTTTCTGCTTCTTTGTCCATTGTGTGTAAGTAAGTAAGTAAGTAAATCGCCCGGACGTGTCTTACTCTTTGTGACCCCATGGACTGTAGCCCACCAGTCTCCTCTGTCCGTGGGATTTTCCAGGCAAGAGCACCAGAGTGGGTTACCATTTCCTGTATGGTAATGTCAAAAAAATTGAGTATCATAAAATTAGTGTAAGATAAGGAAATCCTGTTAAACACATCACTGGAGAAAATTACCAAGTGAGCTACCTCATAATTTATATAACTGTCTGTAGATGCGATTACAGTTTCTGTTTCGAGTTAGGCATTGCACAAATATTTTGTCACTAGTATATTTTTCATAAAGTAGAATAGTCATATTTGACATAAAACATGTTTTTGGAGTCAGGCTCAGTGATATGGAAAAATGATAAACTTAGTCAAACTGTTAATTCCTTTGTGTTGGATGCTGTTCATGGTTTGACAGCTCAGCCCCGTGGGTTGCAGTTAGTTTAGCTGAAGGCAACTGTGACAGTTGCGACACATATGCTTTGATCTGTTCCATTAATTTGCTAATAATGAATTTACCTGGTTATTAATCAGCAATACCATTCGACCTTGATGGGTCAATTAAAGACTGTACACCAACAAAATAGCTTTCTTGTTTGTAGGGGGAAATGAGCTCTAGAATTGGATATTTATTTTACAGAAATCCTTTAGCATGACAATGTTACTGAATTTGACTTCCTAATATTATTTTAGTTTTTCTATTAACAGGTAAACATGGATATGGGTGAAGTATAGACTTAGCTTGTTATAATTTCATACAAAAGCTAACACTGTTAAAAACAACTTTGCTCACCGTTTTAGTATCAGTATGCCTGAATTCTAATTCCATGTTATCATCATGCAGCAGGAATTAGAACTCTTAAATGATTCTCTAGCCTAAAATCGGGTTAATTGCATAATTCTTACTAGTCAAGTGGTTGGGAGGCTTGATTAACTTTTCCCCCAAGGGTTAAATAGTCTAATCATAGTTTTCAATTGTGGCAGTGCTTTTTAGTATGTGCTCTTCTTCCCCCCTCAACAAACTACTTATTTACGGCTTTCTTGTGCAAGGCTTTGTTGGAAATCCAAAGATGAATATGACAGGGTTTCTGCACTCAAAGAGTTTACTGTGTAGGCGGATAGATCAGACCCTGCACAAATGACTCTAACACAAGGTAGAAAGTAATAAATGGCATAAGAAGACTGGTGAAAAGAAGAGCTCTGGGTAGTTAAAGGAAGGCAAGGGCCCTTTTGTCTAAATGTTATCTTTGGGTTCCTTGTTCCCATAGTAACCAGTGTTTATTTTTTTCAACGTTCACGTTTTAAGAAGAGTAATGGTTGGGTTGAATCCAGAGAGACTGTCAGGCTCTGGTCTTTGGTATGGGCTTTAACAGACTTAAATGATTTCTGACAAGACTACATTTTTAAGTAGAGTGGTATGGATTATTATGCAGGCACCAAGTTATTACAAATTCTATTCTTTAATATGAAAAATAATTAGCATTTTACTTTATTTTTTGAAATATTCTCCTCTGATCATTTCCCTTCCTCTGAGAATTGGAGTCACTGTTGCACATCTCGGCTATATTGTAAGTGAGGTCCTCCAGAAAGATGGGGTTCCTACCACGGACCAGGCACCAAGATAAGCACTGTGTGTGCTTTGTCCTGTTTAATCATCACAGAACCTCTACAACTTGTTACTAATATCTCACTGGTGAAAAACTAAGATGTAAAGTCATGGGGGTTACTTGACCAATATCTTCCAGTCCAGATGAAGCAGAGATGGGTCTTGAATCTGGGTCTGTTGAACATGCTGATCAACACCACTTGATCCTGTGGCCGTGCTCTATTCAGCTCCATTCTGAATGCTGTTAGAAACTCGTGTTCTCATAGGATTGTTATATTTACCTGTCTTCTCATTGACATTTTACCTAAGTAGTCTTTTAACAGTTTTTCACGATAGGCTCATCATTAAATATTGTGACAGGAATACCTGAAAATATTTTGGAGGAGACACCACAGATGATGATGAAAATAGCAGTTAGCATTTCTAGTGTCTTAAAATTTTAAAAGCACTGCCGCATCACTTGCCTGATTTAATTTTTCCTTTCATCCTGTGTTGGCTACTCACAGGTGGCAAAGAAAGATCAGGGATGTTAAGTAACTTTCCTGCAGTCACAGAGACAATACACTTAGGCTGGAGACTGGGTGTTTGGATTTAATCCAGTGTTATTGATGGTGTGGTCCAAGGAGATGGTGTAAGTGTAGATGGGTAGTGCAGGCTGTTGGTCTTGCATTTACAAAATCCTTCTGCTGGTAAATGTGCTAAAGGAAGGTTTGTATTCAGGAAAATTTGGTCAAGTAAGGGAAGAAAAATAGAAGAATGAAAAACCATTCATTGTGGGATGTGTGTGTTGTGGGTGTGTGCATAGTCACGTTTGCTTTTTTGAGACCCCATGGACGGTAGCCCACCAGGCTCCTTTGTCCATGGAATTTTCCAGATATCCCTGGTGCCTCCCGCATTTTCAGACAGATTCTCTACCACTAGTGCCACCTGAGAAGACCCATTGTGAGATAATGCCCTTTTTTCTGAGAGCAAGAGGATGTTTGTGAGTGCAGATACTTTCAGCAATAGGGAGTGTGTAGAGTTCTTTGTGCTCAGTCCCCTCAGTTGTGTCTGACTCTTTGCAACGCTATGGGCTGTAGCCTGCCAGGCTCCTTCCTCCATGGAATTCCCCAGGCAAGAATACTAGAGTAGATTGCCATGCCCTCCTCCACGGGTCTTCCTGACTCAGGGATCAAACCCAGGCCTCCTGCATTGCAGGAGGATTCTTTACCCACCGCTAGAGTTCTTTACTTTCAAGCAATATATGGGCATCTTAGAAATTTAGAAAATGAAATTAAAAGAACAAGAAATAAAGTCTTCCATAATCTTATTATGGAATCTCATAAGAGATACCCAGAGATACATCATTATTAGCCTCTTGACAAATATTCTTCTACTCTTTTCTACACTTATGTTAATTTACACTTAAATTGTTTAATGTTATATTTTATTTCACGTAACACATAGTGTTTCAAGATCTGCTTTGTTTGTAATGTCTTTGATATCTTGTCATATCCATGAGTGTAAATCTACACAATCCTTTTAAATAACTTCCTTATATTTTGACTGAATGAATCAAAACATATTACTTTAAAAGTATTATTTGATATTTACAGAGTTCTCGGTTCTTCAGAATGGCAGTATATGAAAGCTTATATGTGCAAAAATGACGGTTGAAAACTGCCCAGTAGAAAAATCCCCTCTAGCATTGGATTTAGACCTTGCTGACTTTGCCAACAAAGGTCCGTCTAGTCAAGGCTGTGGTTTTTCCTGTGGTCATGTATGGATGTGAGAGTTGGACTGTGAAGAAAGCTGAGCACTGAAGAATTGATGCCTTTGAACTGTGGTGTTGGAGAAGACTCTTGAGAGTCGCTTGGACTGCAAGGAGATCCAACCAGTCCATTCTGAAGGAGATCAGCCCTGGGATTTCTTTGGAGGGAATGATGCTTAAGCTGAAACTCCAGTACTTTGGCCACCTCATGGGAAGAGTTGACTCATTGGAAAAGACTCTGATGCTGGGAGGGATTGGGGGCAAGAGGAGAAGGGGACGACAGAGGATGAGATGGCTGGATAGCATCACTGACTTGATGGACATGAGTCTGAGTGAACTCCGGGAGTTGGTGATGGACAGGGAGGCCTGGTGTGCTGCGAGATTCATGGGGTCGCAAAGAGTCGGACAGGACTGAGTGACTGAACTGAACTGACTGACTGAGATGCTCTCAGACTTTGATAAACCTGGAGAGACATAGCTGAGCAAGCCGAGTATCAAAGCACATGGGGCGGGTTGTGGCTCTTGGTCATCAGGAGACGTCACTGATCACATAGTAGCTACCTTACTCTGTTAAATCTAAGTTCTTAGGGTTTTAACTAAGCCATTGCACTGAGAAGCCACAGAAATGAGTGATTTCTGGGTGTAATGTGCTCACAACAGTAGAACATAAACACCAGGCTCTACTTTGCAGCTGTTCTTTTGGGTTCTTCCCTCCAATGCATGTTCTTTAAGACATCCTCCCTTGGTTGCTTGCTGTGAGCAGCCTGGGGTTAGAAGAAGTGACATGTGGGGCATATAACCATTAGAGGAGATGAGAGATTTGCCTTTATTGTCTTAGAGCCTTACACACCGCTTAGCATGTGCTAGACCCTTAATATTGTACATGTGTATTGCACAAATGCCAACTGAATGATTCTTAACATTTTCCACAAACTTTTAATATCACAGTGCCTCACAAGTTTTTTACGTATGTATATGGCTAAAGATCGGACAAGGCAATGGCACCCTACTCCAGTACTCTTGCTTGGAAAATCCCATGGACGGAGGAGCCTGTTAGGCTGCAATCCATGGGGTCGCTAAGAGTCGGACACGACTGAGCGATTTCACTTTCACTTTTCACTTTCATGCATTGGAGAAGGAAATGGCAACCCACTCCAGTGTTCTTACCTGGAGAATCCCAGGGACGGGGGAGCCTGGTGGGCTGCCGTCTATGGGGTCGCACAGAGTTGGACAGGACTGAAGCGACTTAGCATAGCATAGCATGGCTAAAGATGTTATAGTGGAACAGTAGTTTTTGATGTTGTAGTGGAAATGTGTACAAAAATACTTTCTTTTTTTTTTTTAACTAGATTTCTTCTATAAAAATTCCTAAGTAAAATAATACTTTAGGTATAATCTCTAGTTTATTTTTTAAAATACATACAGGCTACATACTATAAGAATTGTGAGATTGTTTTTGTGGCAGAGATATGAACAGTCATGCTGAATGAACATCCCTGCAGTTTGGGTTTTTTTTAGAATACATACAGACTGTATGCTATAAGAATTGTGAGATTGTTTTTGTGGCAGAGATATGAACAAAATCATGCTGAATGAACATTCCTACAGAAGTATCCTCTGCCTTTCCTATGTGTCCAGCTTGGATTACTTCCCCAAGGGTTTGTTACCAGCATCCTTTGACTGTACTGCCCCTGGGTCTCATGACCAGTTCTCAGCGTGTGAGTTTTGAAGTGTTGGCATGAAATGCTATTTCCTCCAGACCCTTCTCTAGTAGAAGTTTCCCTAGTTTTTAAAAAAAAAAAAAAAAAAAAAAAGATGTCCTCAGTCCTGCGTGCAGCTTAAAGGTGGCAGCCAGCATGCCTCGGTGGAGCTTACCCATGACTGCAGTTCTGATGCAGAATGTCTTCAGGGCATTCCTCATCCAGCCTCCAAAGGGCAGGGAATTGTGCAGTATCCCAGGCACCATCAGTGCCCGGAACCAGAGCCCCCGATCAGCCTGTGGAGGGTTAGCCCCTTTGCTATAACTCTCTCTCACTGTAAGTCCTGCCATCCTCTGGTCAGCAGTCAGTCAGTCTTGCTAGACTGACTGCATTTCTGGGACTTTCACATTTTCTGTGTTCTCCTGCTTCTTCTCTTGAGCTTTTTTTTTTTTTTTTTTAATGTCATCACACAGATTGGCATGAAGAGAAAAATGTCTTAAAAATAGTGAGTACCTTAAATTTTGGCATCATTTAAGTCAGTGTTAATTACCTGATACCTTGGCTGCAAATAGCCCAAAACTTTAGCAAACAGCTACGTATTTTAAGTTCTCCTTTCTGTCACTGGGCAGAGGCTGTCTCTCTTATCCTTTTTTATATTCCACCTTTCCTAGCTGCTGATGAGGTAACCTGCTGCTCTTAGCATTCTAAAAATTCTCTCCAGTTTTCTCAGGGAAGGGTGTCTCTTAGGACTCGTCCTCTTGATCAGAGCTGAATAATTCTGAGGTCTGTTTGCAAAATTATTTCAGTTCTCAGTTACCATATCCCTGGAGATAATGAACGGTAAGATTTCTTCCTCGAAATGTTGAGTCTTGGAAAGGTAACAAGCATATTTAAGTTTGGGGCCTTTCTTTGCACTAACATTTCTTTCCCCATTGAAACCAGACTCCCTGGAATATACTTTCAACTTATTTTGCAATTCCCAGAGTGCTAGAGTTCTCTGTTCCCCTTGGTAAAATTCACATAGTTGTTAGCTGGTGGTATAGTGGGAAATCTCTGCTGTCCAGTGAATTGCATTGGTTGGTCTTTGTATTAGTTTTCTATAGCTGCTATAATAAATTACCACAAACCTACTGGCTTAAGACAGCACGAATTAATTATCTTATAGTTCTGCAAGTCAGAAGTCTATATGGTCTCACTGGGCTAAAATCAAGGTGTCAGAAGGACTGTGTCCTTTTAGGAGCCTCTAGAGAAGAATCTGTTTCCTTGACTTTTTTTTTAAGACTTTATTTTTCAGAGCAGTTTTAGGTTCAGAGCAAAATTAAGAGAAAGGTATGAAGATTTCCCATTTATCGCTTACCCCCAACAGTGTGGTACATTTGTCATGGCCTGTCAGCCTACACTGACACATCCTTATTCTTCTAAGTCCACAGTTGTATATTACAGTTCACTCTTGGTGTTACACATTCTGTGAGTTTGGATAAACGTATAATGACAGGCACCACCATTATAATACCATATCGAGTGTTTTCACATCCCTAAAAATCCTGTGTTCTGCTTGCTAACCTCCTCCCACTTGCCTGGCAACCACGGATCTTTACTGTTTCCATGGTTTTGCTTTTCCCAAAATGTGCATTGGAATGTGCATTTAAGGTTTCTCCATGTCTTTTCCTGACTTAATAGCTCATTTCTTTTTAGCGATGAGCACTGTGCATTTTCTGTATGTTTCATAGTTGGTTTAGCCATTCACCAACTAAAGGACATCTTGATTGCTTCCAGGTTTTGACAGTTATGAAAGAAGGTGTTATAAAATATCCGTGGGCATGGTTTTTGTACAGACAAGTTTTCAATTCCTTTGGTTAAACACCAAGGAGCATGATTGCTGGATTATGTGGTAAGAGTATGTTTAGTTTTGTAAGAAATTACCAAATTGTCTTTGGCAAAAAGACTATCGGGACTTTGACTTACTCAGAAATTGGAGTTTGTTTTTCATGCTGCCTTCAATATGTCACTACCCAGCATTACCTGTGTTTCCTAGGCGTTAAGTGGTGGCTGGGAGGGAACTGGTTAACTCAGGGAGTCTTTGCCTTCTCCAGTTCACTCGGACAGACCTGGAGTATTTTGCAGGGCTTGTTTAACACCGTTTCTCCTTGACTCAGCATAGTTGACAGTTCGCAGAGCTTCTGGGCAAGTGCCTGACTGTTTATAAGACACTCAGTCACCATAGGTTATAAGGGCTGTCGCTAGTCATTGGTTTTGCAAGTGGTGAGAAAAATCATCTTCTCAAAAGCATGATGCATTGGGTTGTTGCAGGAGCTGATGAGGGCTCCAGCCTAGTGTGAGAGATGCTGTTGATGGTGTTAGATGGGTAAAGGAAGGTGTGTGCCTGGGGGTTGGAGGTGGCCTTGTGCAAATGGCTAAACTTGGCCCAGTGTTTATAAAAGAAGATGAAAAACATTGATTTACCTGAACTTGAAAGCACAGACTTGAGAAAGAGGTAGAAAATGCCCACTAGATTTTAGGGAACCACAGCAAAATGAAAACCCATCGCTCAATAAGGATCTTAATTTAATTAGAAATTTGGCTGCATAGAGCAACACAAGATTTTCTTTTGAGTTCCCAGCCTCTGGGCCACGTGGAAATCACACCATTACACAAATATAGACACTATTCTTTTTTAAGATTTTTCAGAAAATAGAACTCTACCCTTTCCTCTGGCAATCTTCGTATCTTAGTGAGTTGTCCCAGTGAGGTATGTACTTAAGTAACTTTAATCTCCAAAAGAAAGTATGAATTTTGGTGGAGTTTTAATGAATTTGGACACTGGAGATGCTTATAGCATCTTTTGGCATGCTTATAGGCAGGTACACCTGGCCACAAAATATTTATGTAAGTCTTCTTTAGAACCCTCAGCTCATTTTTATTTGCAGAAATACATCTTTTATTAAGGAAGAGCTGGAAGGGCTTCCCTGATAGTCTAGTGGTTAAGACTCCATGCTTCCAAAACAGGGGGCACAGGTTCGATCCTTAGTTGGGGAACTAAGTCCCCACATGCTGTGCAGTGTGGCCAGATTTTTTTTAAATAAATAATAAAAGAATAAATATTACTGGAGGGCTTCTGCCCTGGGTAGGAAGGGAAACCACTTTCCGTGACATGGGGTCAAGGGTTGCTCCTCTCACATCCACTGGTTTGGGGCCCTGTGTCTGTGCTGGTCATGTAAGTCAGCATGTACTTCAATGGGTACTTGAAGATGACTCGTCCATGGAACTTACTTCATGAAAGTTCCCTACATGGAGATTTGCTGACTTTCCAGCTGATTGCTTTTGTTGTCTTAATGGAGAACCTCTGGGGGTTCAATCAAATCAAACTGTGCCCATTTGTCTGGAGTTGGTTCTAGATTTTCATGCAGTGGAGTGGATTTCAAGGTTTGCTCAGTGAAAAAGCTATTGGAATTTCTGTACTTTGATTCATTCTCTTTTTATGGCTTGATTGAACCATTTTGCTCCCTCCCTCAAGTAGAGAGCTTTCTTTAAGAATGTTCAGATGAAGTATTAGTCCTTTAAAAGGCTTAAAATGAATGTTTATTACCACAGCAAGAGCTATACCATTTTAAATGCTTACATTGTAAATCACACCAAGGATCCTCATCAGGTTGACCTTTTGACTGCATTAGGCTAACTGCTGTGTTGCAGGAAAGTGTAGTGTTTGCCTAGAGTCCTTTGAGCAGTATCCAAGTAGCTAAGATAAATCTTTTTCCTTTCTCAAAATATTCTGTTTCCCTTACCATCCCATTCTCAGAAAATCTAAAAGAAAATAAGGAACTGAAAAAGGCAGGGCTGTATATTTCAAATGGGTAACCAACAAGGTCCTACCGTACAGCATAGGGAACTCTGCTCAGTGTTACGTGGCAGCCTGAATGGGAGGGAAGTTTGGGGGTGAATGGATACTTGTATATGTATGGCTGAGTCCCTTTGCTGTCCATCTGAAACTATCACAACATTTTTAATCTGCTATGTACGTGCGTATGTGTTAAGTTGCTTCAGACACGACTGAACAGAGTCCTGTCTGACTCTTTGCAACCCCATGGACTGAAGCTTGCCAGGCTCCTCTGTCCATGGAATTCTCCAGGTAAGAATACTGGAGTGAGTTGCCATGCCCTCCTCCAGGGGATCTTCTCAACCCAGGAGAATTCTTTACCCTCTGAGCTGTTAGGGAAGCCACCTGCCCCCCAAAAAAGCAGAGGCTAAAAGATATTTAATAAATCATTCCTTCATTCGGTTTGTTGAATAATCAGTATTATCTGGGGTAAAAATGGAAGTTTTAGTTTTCTTTAGTCACCAGTTTCAAAGAGCACTGTTCAGTCTTCCTTTCCCATCTTACAATGGCATCTTGGTTATTAGGCCATAATTCTCTGGTGAGTCTAGTCTTAACTTCAATCTTCTATTCATTTAACCTTTATGTCTCCTCCCCTCCCCCACCAGCCTCCTCTGGCTGAGCAGGGGTCACATTCCACTCTTTCACCTTCTTCCACTCTCCCCTTTCTGTGCTGCTTTCTCCTCTTGGATGTCAGTGCTTCTCAAAGACTGACTGGCTGCCAGTGTTCTCTGTACCAAGTGTGCAAGGCTGACTCTGGCGGCTCGGATGATAAAGAATCTGCCTGCAGTGCGGGAGACCCAGGTTCGATTCCTGGGTCAGGAGGATCCCTAGAGAAAGGAATGGCAACCCACTCCAGTATTCTTGCCTGGAAAATCCCATGGACAAAGGAGCCTGGTGAGCTACAGTCCAAGGGATCACAAAAGAGTCAGCCGGACACAACTTAGCAGCTAACAATTTCACTTCACTTTGACTCTTTGGTGAGGACCCTGCTGGGAGACTCTGAAGACTTCTGGCCCAGCCCCTTCTTCCCTTCACCTGGGCAGGTGGACAGGAGGTCCTCAGAAGTAGGATCATAGCAAGATGCCTTGGCTTTGGCCACCTTCCACTTGACTCCTTTGGCATACCAAGAAGCACGAGTGTGGACATAGGCTTTACAACTGCTCCTTCTCTCCCCTCTGCTGTGTCTTACCAGTTTTCTTCTCCTTGCTCTGGTAGTTAGGGGGTAAGGCCAGATGATAAATTTGCCCCATAAGCAGATAAACATGTGGGGAGTGAGATGCCAACCTTCCCTCCTTGCAGGCACCTCTGATGTGTTAAGTGATGGTCTGGGAGACTCCTGCAGTTGGCTTGGCTTGGGGTATCCCATCTCTCATCCCAGCAGTAATTCACCACTGGAGAGTCTTTGTCATTTGGCACCCTGACCCTCAAATTTTATTTATATAGATAAGGGTTGATGGAGTCTGAGGTCATGTTTGGTGCTAGCATAGCAATTTTTGCAAGTTATTAATAAGCATTGGAGTGCTGACCTCTAATATTCGTGGCTCTATTTGGAATATAGGGTTCCTGATGCCTTAGCATCTGAGAACCAATGCTAGGGTAACAGGAAAAGGGGCACTCAGCATCTGCTGATATCGTCATTCATCTCCACGTAGAACTACTTCTGGGCAAATGACGCAGGGAATATCATGAAATATAACCCTGGGCCTTTAAGGATCATACTACATTTTAGTTTAAGGAAATAAAAATATAAACATAGGGAATATTAAATAGCTGTATCAGGCAGCATGTGGTGAATTGCTCCAGTAAATGTAATAAAAGGATAGATGGTATAGTTTTTCAGGTATTAGTGTCCACTGGAGTAGCCCCCAAGGCCACATCTCTGACCCATGGCAGGGACTGTGGGAGGGGGTGAGTGAGGAGCAGCTGAGTAGACTGCCTTCCTGCTGTGCTGCATGGCTCCTCACTGTGCTCTGAAGATTGCAAGGAATGGGAGGAATGGAAGAGGAAGTGTGAAAAGGTACTAATACACAGTTCTAAGACTAACTTAATTAAAAAAAAAAAAACAGGTTGAATTTTGAAATTACATTATATTCTTGGTTATAACTTTTTTGGGGGAGGGTTTAATTGTTCAGTTCCATCGCTCAGTAGTGTCCGACTCTTTGCAACCCCATGGACTGCCAACATCTGCTGGATCATGGAAAAAGCAAGAGAGTTCCAGAAAAACATCTATTTCTGCTTTATAGACTATGCCAAAGCCTTTGACTGTGTGGATCACAATAAACTGTGGAAAATTCTGAAAGAGATGGGAATACTAGAACACCTGATCTGCCTCTTGAGAAATTTGTATGCAGGTCAGGAGGCAACAGTTAGAACTAGACATGAAACAACAGACTGGTTCCAAATACAGAAAGGAGTTCATCAAGGCTGTATATTGTCACCCTGTTTATTTAGCTTCTATGCAGAGTACATCATGAGAAACGCTGGGCTGGAAGAAACACAAGCTGGAATCAAGATTGCTGGGAGAAATATCAATCACCTCAGATACGCAGATGACACCACCCTTATGGCAGAAAGTGAAGAGGAACTAACAAGCCTCTTGATGAAAGTGAAAGAGGAGAGTGAAAAAGTTGGCTTAAAGCTCAACATTCAGAAAACGAAGATCATGGCATCCGGTCCCACCACTTCATGGGAAATAGATGGGGAAACAGTGGAAACAGTGTCAGACTTTATTTTTCTGGGCTCCAAAATCACTACAGATGGTGACTGCAGCCATGAAATTAAAAGATGCTTACTCCTTGGAAGGAAAGTTATGACCAACCTAGATAGCATATTCAAAAGCAGAGACATTACTTTGCCAACAAAGCTTCATCTAGTCAAGGCTATGGTTTTTCCTGTGGTCATGTGTGGATGTGAGAGT
Organism: Bos javanicus; assembly: GCF_032452875.1. Lineage (NCBI taxonomy): Eukaryota > Metazoa > Chordata > Mammalia > Artiodactyla > Bovidae > Bos > Bos javanicus. The sequence continues at coordinate 28,175,317 of NC_083869.1, forward strand.
TGGACTGTGAAGAAGGCTGAGCGCCGAAGAATTGATGCTTTTGAACTGTGGTGTTGGAGAAGACTCTTGAGAGTCCCTTGGACTGCAAGGAGATCCAGCCAGTCCATTCTGAAGATCAGCCCTGGGATTTCTTTGGAAGGAATGACGCTAAAGCTGAAACTCCAGTACTTTGGCCACCTCATGCGAAGAGTTGACTCATTGGAATTGACTCTGATGCTGGGAGAGATTGGGGGCAAGAGGAGAAGGGGACGACAGAGGATGAGATGGCTGGATGGCATCACTGACTCAATGGATGTGAGTCTGGGTGAACTCCGGGCATTGGTGATGGACAGGGAGGCCTGGCATGCTGCGATTCATGGGGTCGCAGAGAGTCGAACACAACTGAGCGACTGATCTAATCTGGACTGCAGCACACCAGGCTTCCCTGTCCATCACCAACTCCTGGAGCTTGCTCAAACTTATGTCCACTGAGTCAGTGATGCCATCCAACCATCTTATCCTCTGTCATCCCCTTCTCCTGCCTTCAATCTTTGCCGGCATCAGGGTCTTTTCAAATGAGTCACTTCTTCACATCAGGTGGCCAAAGTATTGGCATCAGTATTCAACTTCAGCATCAGTCCTTCCAATGAATATTCAGGACCGATTTCACAGTTGCAAAGGTGCAAATGAGAAATTTGTCTTTGAGAGTTGCTTTTACTTTTAAGGATTAAATAGAAGTTGCCAGAAGCTTGCTATTTACTGTGTTATTCTTTCTTGTCTCTGTTGTTAGCTTTATTCCAATTCAGTGTGCTGGTTTATTTTTCACTATATTTAATTGATAGGAAATTAAAAATACCCATCCTCTTTGGTAATGGTCCTGTTAGAATTGTTACTATGCTTGGGTTTTCAGATGTGGTTGGTGGGTTTGCCTCTGGTTTGCAGCGTGCTGCATTCTCAACCTCCTCCCCTCTGTCTTGTCTTCTGTGATCCATACCCAACATGCTTATCACCTCTCCTTTCACACTAGACAGTCTTTAGTCTCCTTCCCAAGAAAGCCATCACTGTCTCACTGAGTCTGTCCCACCACAGAACAATAGAGAAAGTGTGTGAGTTTGAGGTGTTGATAGATTTGGTAGCAGATACATTTTAATCTTCCACTTTCTTCCCTTTCTGTGAACTCCTGGTCTTTCTATCCTTTCCTTTTTGTTTCTTAGAGAATTATTAGAGGCTTCTCTCTTCCTTGTTGTCATCTTTTATATAAACAGCCTTTGGCTCATGTTCCAGTATTTTATCCAGATTACCTTAACGACAAATCAAGCTGATACTGGGTAACCTCTCTAAGGCTAGAACTGAATTTATGGCATTCACTAAATCACCGAGTTTTAAGGACTCCAAATTTATCTTAGTGGCCTTGGACTTCAAGTTGCGTATTGAGTGATAAAGAGAAGACATATTTTTTCCCATTTTATTTTCTACTGTATTACTACTGTTGAAGCTGGAAGTTTCGTTAAGTCTAAGGCTACCATGATGGGAGTCTATCTCAACCATTCACTTGACAATACTATTCCTTAATGTACTCAATAGTATTGCAGAGACCTTTCCTCTGTCCCTCAAAAGTCAGCTGTTATTTCTTTATGCTCCTGCTAACTCAGAAAAAAAAGGAGCTGTATAAAAATGATACATTTTCCATAGCCTGTAGATACATTTAGTGTCCTCTGGAGCTGGGCTGTGGACACAGTCCTAGCACACTCCCACAGCCTTATTCCAGCTTGCCAGCAACACCCACAGAAGAGCTTATCCCATTATCTGGAGCCCTAATTTTTGTGACTGTTTCCCAGGGGACACCTCTGATCGTCTGGCTCAGGTAGCCAGCAGGGCTTTACACTTGGGTCCCCTCAAGATTGTATATATTTATATACTTTTTAAAGCTGCTTCTTGTGGATCTGGGTTATAGTCAACCTGAACCCAGGTGGTGGTGAGACACTGACAGATATCGGCACATCTTCAACTACTGAGAGCTGTTAAAATATAATGGGCTGTTTTGACAAGCACAGAGGTTTGAGAAATGAAGAGCTGGGTCATGACTGGACAGAAAAGTTCATCTCCTACTCCTTCAAGATGGGAAGAGGTAGCTGTTTCATCTACTGTATACATATAAAGTCCACCAAAACAAAGAAACAGGAATATGTTAATGAAAGAACAAGATAAAACCTCAAGGGGACAAAAGTACCCTTAATAAAACAGAGATAAATTAATTTACCTGATAAAGAATTTGAAGTAATGGTCATAAAGATGCTTACTGAACTGAGGAGATTGATGGATGAACACAGAACTTCAAAAATGAGGTGAAAGAGCAAGACATCAATGAAAGAGAAGATGTGAATAAATGGAAAGATATCCTGAACTCTTGAATTAGAAGATATGGAAATAGTCTTGGTGCCCATCAGCAGATGAATGGATAAAGAAGATGTGGGATATACGTACAGTGGAACATTATTTAGCCCTAAAAAGAATAAAATATTGGTATTTGTAACATTTGCAACCTCCAGAGCATTATGCTGAGTGAAAAAGTCAGAAAAAGACAAATATGATCTTTCTTACACGTGGAATCTAAAGCAAACAAACAAATAATATAAACAAGCTCAAAGATATGAAGAATGGATTGGGAGTCTATAACCCCTGATTGAGGGGGCTAGAAGTGGGTGAACTCTGGTTTTGTCTTGTTTTATTAGTTTAAATAAATTGAACGGAAATTTTAAAAGTAAAGTCTTGAGTCAAAGAGAAATAAACATAATGCATTTTAACACGTTGCAGATAAGAAATTTAAAACAGCGTCTCCAGAGAAAGGTATAATAAGAATTTTTATAAAAATGGTGAGATCCTCATCCTAGGGGATTTCTATACTTGTTAATCTGCAGCCTCCTGAGCTCACATAAAAAACGAAAATTAGGACCCTCTAGTTTTCATGTATACATGATAATGCTGCCAAAAGTACAAGGTCAAAAATTGGGAGAAACTAAAAATTTTCGCAGAGTAAGTAGCATGTACTTTTGAGAAGAGTGGTCCAGGGAGAAACCAGGGAAAGGCTCGCAAAAGGACTGTGGTGGTCTTAGCAGTGGCCCGCATCTTTGGCAGTGATGAGAAGTTGTGCCTGCTTTGTGCTTCTGACTTCGCTGTGACTCCTGAACTTCTTCCTGCTGTCTCATTCCTGCAAGGAGAATTTGCAGAAAAAATTCCGCATTTGCATTGCTTATGTGTTTTAAGGTTTGGAAACAGCTGCGATACGATTTAATCAAGCAGGAAAAGAAATATTGTTTAGTTATATCTGGGGGGTTGTTTGTTTGCCTCTTTTCTGTACATACGCGCTTAATTGCTCCTATTACTGTGGTTTATATTTATTTTCAATTAAAAAAATTAGGATTCTTTGGCCTCCAGATTAGATTTACTACTGTTAGTTATTGGTAAGTGTTTTTTTGCTATCAATGAGTAATAGATACAACAACTCCTCAAATTAAATATATTTGCTCAACAATTTTTTTGTTATTTTCACCATATGTCAAGCACTGTGCTTAGGGTATAGAAATGAATAAAACAAGCTAAAAGATAAAGGGAAACATACTCTGTTTATGAGTCAAAAGTACTCTTTGAGCTGTGTTGTGCATTTGCGGTCAAGATTCTGTAGCCGAAGATTGATTAGGTGGAGTTGGGCAGTAGGGTCCAGTGGGTCAAAAGGGTACTAGCTTTTAACCATGTGAGGAGGTGGTGGTTCTTTTAAAAATCAGACTAAAGCTATGGGCTGCCTCCCTGTATACAATTTAACATTTACACAGCATTTTGCATGCAGTTTAGGTGAGTTTGCTGTCTCCTAGATTAGAAAGCAGGGAGCTAGAATTGGAATCCTTATAACTCATTGTCTCTGTTGTTAGTATTTCCCCATGAATGTCCAGGCTCCATCATAACCCTATGTTTGAACAGTGTTAACCTGACTTGAAATATGAATTTATGTCATAACATGTTTGCTGTTTTGAATGTACAAAAGGAAGATTGCTCACTTTTACCATGGAGTATGGGCTACGTTCAAGGGCAATTTCTAGAGGGAGAACTTTTCCGTAGGTAGGTAGGTAGATATAGCTGATGCTAATCTAGTGGCAAAACAGATGAATGAAAACTGCCATAAATGTTCAGAAAATAATTTGTATTCATTTGACCCCTTTGCAGTGTTAACGTCTGCTTATTACTCATTGAAGCACTTAGGTATTTGTGAGAAATGAAGCAGTGAAGGTGGTAAGCCCCGATTCAAGCCAGGATACACGAAGAGAGATCTAAAATCCTCCACTAAAACCCATGCATTTAAACACTGCATTGAGGCGCCTGCTGAAGCCCCATAAGCTTCAGTCAGTGGTCCCCACTGTAGGCCTTTGCTTAGGATCCGTCCTCGTTGGCTTTCCGTCTTCTGCTTGCTTCCCTGACTCCATTCCCAGAGCCCTAGTCCTCACTCTGGCTTCTCAGCTTATTTTTGGTTGATCTGATTTGGGGGGGCCCTTGTATTTCCTTCCTCTGTTGCTTTTGGTTCCTGCCTAATTCTCCTCTCTGGGTCCATGTTGTCCTCTGCCAGAGAACAGACACCTCTCAGAGGGGCCAGTCACCAGGTTCTCTATGGAAGGGGTGCTGGTGGACTTGGACGTGTAATTCATATGAAATTCTGAATAGTCCCATATGTTCCACATATTATGTTTTGAGAGTATGCCGCCTGTTGGAAATGGGGGAGTAAACATTGTGAGGGAAAAAAACAAACAAACTTAAATTGGGTTGTTTTAAGCTAAGCAAGAATTTCTTAACTAGAAGAGCGTTGTTGATGTGCATGGAAAATAACATATTGATTAATGACTTGGAAAAGGGGAATTGGTGTGATATGCCATAGAGATGTTTAGAGGTGCCAGAACTCAAGTAAGCATTGTTTAATCACACAATGTACATGAACGACTTATTTCTACTTTGCCTTTTTCCAGAGAAGATCTGAGATGATTTCCAATAGGAAAACATCAAGCAGGAGAGAGAAAATGAAGCAAAAAAAAATGAGCTTTTTTTCCTTTTTATTTTTTTATTGAAGGATAATTGCTTTACAGAATTTTGTTGTTTTCTGTCAAACCTCAACATGAATCAGCCATAGGTATACATATATCCCCTCCCTTTTGAACCTCCCTCCCATATCCCTCCCCATCCCACCCCTCTAGGTTGAGCTCCTATTTGAGTTTCCTGAGCCATACAGCAAATTCCTGTTGGCTATCTATTTTATTAAAGCTATTTTGAGAGTGGAAAGAGAATTGGCCCAGGAACCCAAAGTGGTATAATTACAGTCACTGAGAAGTAAATTTAGCTCCCAGCTTCTTAGCAACCAGGAGATTATAGTTGTCTGTGTAGTTTTCGTTTTCTGATAAAACAAACCTGTACCATTAAAAGATTACATAGAGGGGCAAACTTTTGCTTGAAACTAAGTTCAAGAGAAATTTACCTTGTGGTTTTTTTTTCTATAAAGCACTATGGATAATATAGCAGAAAGCTTGACTACCTGTATATTTGCAAAAAAAAAAAAGTGCCGTTTAATTGTTTTTCCCTTAGATTGACCCTCCTTAAAGGTCAAGGGCTTGTCCTCATTGAATTACAGCATAAAGGAATCTCTTCAGGGGCTAAACCAGGTTCAGATCTCTTTTGTTTCTGCTCAACAGCTCAGAGAGGGCCCTGAGCTTAGAGAAGTTAAGGAGGGGCTGTAGGCAGGAAGAGAAGAGCCGTAACTCCAAGTTACGAGTCCGACCGCCACAGTGCTCCTTTGCAGGGCATTGTTCAAAGAAGAGTCTTGTGCAGATCCTAGGTGAGCAGCTAGCGCTCTTTCCATTCTCACAGGAGCATTCAAGAAGCTGATCTGTACAACACTCAGATGGCGGCGTCCTGCTTTGCACACCTGCTGCAGAGAAGGAACTATGCGGATAGATCACACAATCACACACAGGAAGGCCTCTAGTATTTCCCCCAGGTATTTGGTTTACACCCCGTGACTCTGAACCATACAATACGAGAAGTATTTTTATCTTGAGCAGAAGTGCTTTAGGGCTAGATGTGATTAATGGCTTCCTCTTCCGTAAGCCTGAGGTAAATACATCCTTTAGAACTTTGATTATATTAAATGCTGTGTTTTCAATACATCTCTAAGAGTTTTGCTTTGGAGTTGGAAGGATTGCCTTTTTTTTTTTTTTTAGTGTTAGCAAATGTGCATCACAAACACTCATGTTAGGTTTGGGCATGAATCACTTGCTCTGGGAGACTCCTGGTGATTTCGATCCTGGCTTCTTACTAGGTAGTAAGGTCCCAGCAGACAAGGACCAGATCTGTGGTTTTTTTCTTTTTTAATTAAATTAAATGCCTAGCCACTTCTTTATTCAACCATGTATATGATCAAAATTCACTTCCTTTTCTTATTGCAATATAATTGACATATAACATTATATTAGTTACAGGTATACAACATAATGATTCAATATTTGTATTAAAAGATGATCAGTAAATCTAGTTAGCATCCATCACCAGACAAAGTTACAATTTTTTTCTTGTGATGAGCACTTTCAGGGTCTACACTCTTATCACTTTTCAGGTATATAATACAGTATTATCAACTGTAGTAACCATGACTGTGTGTCTGTTTTGTTTATCTCTGTATGTTCTATGTCTCATACATCCCTCCCGTTAGAAGAGCTTATTAAATACTTATTAAAAGGATAAATGAAGCAGATTCTTACCATTGTGTATGCTATGTAATTTAGAAACCAAGACATTATTTAGATTTATTAATGAAAAAGAAATTGGATAGAAGCCCTTTTGAGAGTGGACTCAATGTTAGGCTATATTAGGAGGTGTATTGTACCCTCCATTCTGATAATGCATAAAATTTAAGGGGGGGATGCATGCATGGGGTTTGTGTATCTTTACCAGGTGGCGTTGTCATGTGCTGAAAGAGAGACCTCTCTTAACCTAATTATTTTGAGATTCCCCATTTTGTTGCACGTATAAGCAGTTTACTCCCTTTTATTGCTGGGTAGTATTTCATTTTATGGATCTACCTCATTTTGTTTGTTCACTCACCTACTGATGGATGTTTGTTTTATTCTCCACTTTTTTAACTATTTTGAGTCAGGCTGCTGTGAATATCCATGTACAAGTCTTTGTGTGGACTATATTTTGATTTCCCTTGGGAAAATACTTAGTTGTAGAATAGCTGGGTCAGATGGTAGGTGTGTGTTTAACTTTTTAAAGACACTGCCAAAACAAAAGTGGATTCTCCACCTTCAGCAGCAGTCTACGTGAGTGCTAGTTCCACTGCCACTTCTGAGTGTGCCACGTACGGTGCCAGCACTTGGTATGGTCAGTCTTTTAAATTTTAGCCATTCCAATAGGTGTGTAGCCGTCTATGGGGTCACACAGAGTCGGACACGACTGAAGTAACTTAGCAGCAGCAGGATCTCTTTATGGTTTTAATTTTCATTTCTCTTATTAGAGACATTTAGCATCTTTTCATGTGTCTAACAGCCATTTGTTTATCTTTAAAAATCTTGTGTCAATATCTTATTGAACTGTCTTTTTATTACTGAGTTGTAGGATTCCCTTTTATATCCTGAATGTGTCCTTTGTCAGATGTATGTATTGTGATTATGTATTCTCTCATACTTTGGTTTCTCAACAGTGTCCTTTAAAAAGTTTTAAACTTTGATTTTAAAAAGCTTATTGATTTATTAATGGTTTGTGCTTTTCATATGCTATTTAAGAAATTCTTACCTCAAGGCTGCAAATATTTTCTTTATTTTCCTCTTTTTTCCCAAAAGTTTTTACCATTTTGGATTTTCCACTTAGATTTGCTTGTATTTTAAGCTAATTTTTGTGTGTGGCTGTAAGGTAAAGGTCAGTGCTCCTTTTTGTTGTTCTTACAGATACATAGTTGCAGCCTTATTTGTACAATGAACTGAAAACTTGTCAAAAGTTTGTTATAATTTAAATAATGTTTTGGGGAGGGCTCAGAAGAATAAACTCAAATTATTTCCCACCTAAACCATACACCTATTGATTCTTTCTTTCAAGCACTTTCTCTGTGCTTATGTATGTATTTGTAATTATGGTAATTATTGCCATAAACATGATTTTGTAACCTACTCTGTTTAGCTTCAGGTAACATTAGTCTATTTGTTTTCAGATTATCATCTAAACCTCACCCAAGGATCCCTGTTTCACTGTTTTTTCCCAAAAGCACTCACTAGTTGTTGCTTTTTTTTTTTTTTTTAATCTCAATTCTCTCCTTTTTCTTTTAAGTCTTTTTTACCAAATGATGTTGAATCATTGTAGCACATCTTCCCTTTCAAGTCTTAATGGATCTTTTTAAAGAGATTCCCCCCCCCTCCGCCCTGCATTATGAAAGTAATACATGTTCATTAGAGAAAATTTGAAAAATACAGAACATTATAAAGACGAGAATGATTACCCGTTGAACCATGACTCGAGGTAAGCACAGTGAACATTTTGGTGTATTTCCTTCTATTTGTTTTACTCTGCATATATATTTTTTGTTGTTCCAATTATACTACATATGCAGTCTTCTGCTTTTTATACTTAGTATTACATTAGAACCATTTTCTCATGTTATTAAAAATCCTTTATAAATGACATTTTAATAGCTACATAATATTGCATCTGGTGGTTATCCCACTGCAGTTTATTTAACTGTCTCCCTATCATTGGGGATTTAATTTGGTTCCAGATTTTTGTTACAGAATTAATGCTGTAAAGACTGGCCTTATACAGAAAACCGTCAACTTTCTCATTTTATATGTCAGATTCATAGACGTACAATTAGTAGATCAAGGGGTATGACTACTTTGAAATTTTGGAAACATTGCCAAACAACCCTGTCAAGAGAGAGTATATTCCCAATAGCAGAGAAAGTCGAAGGCACTGTATCCTTGTGAGCATTTCGTGTTTCCTATGATCATTTTGTAGTCTTTGCTAATTTAATTTGCGAGATTAAAAAAGTAGTAATTGGATTTTTAGTTTGCGTTTCTGTTCAGCCGAATCTCATAATCCCCAGATAGACAGTCAGAGAAGGCATGAAAGACCCTTTGTTATAGAATGTCCAAGCTCAGTAAAATAACTTACCCCTAATAAGAAGAAATTGAAATTTCTATTATTACCTGAAAGAATTCACACTATGTCCCAAAATGTGTGAGAGTCTTAACAAAGCAAGCCTAAGGCTTTCCCTTGAAATTGAAAAGTTTATTAAAATAGCAAAGAAAAGAAATTAGGTTATTCCGAACTTATTTGTTCTTAGTGATTACCTGCTGCAGCCCGGTGATTATTATTTCCTCTTTTGAGTGCTCTCAGATCGTCCCTTTAATACTGAGATGTGGAGGAGCAGCCTCTTCACAGCAGCCTGTTTCCTCTCCTTTGCTAAGTTCTCCCTAAAAAGACAGTGCGCATGTTCTCGCCCTTACTCCTCCTCTATAGTGGCGGTAGGAATCTGGTCGCTGGGTGTCCCTACTGGCTTTTAGGGAGCAGAAGCAGGGCATCTGCAGGAAACATTTCACTTACGAGTATTCAGGGGGTTCCGCTCTTCTGAGCGCTCAGCCAGACAGAGATACCCAGACAAGCCTGGAACTATATGTCGCCTTCTTCCATTCACATCTCTGCTCCAGGATCTGTTGTCTGTTGACATGGGTAAAGAATATTGTGCCACTTAAGAATAGTAAGCCCAGTTACAGACAGAGCTTAGCAGAGCTCTCAAGTCTAGGGCCAGTATCATCAGGCTTGCGGGATACCAAGGGGAAATCAATGCTGTGACATCTGTTTTCCCACAAAGGCACATGGTGACATGTTTCTGCCTCAGATGGGGTCCTGTGGTCATGTATGCATGACTAAGAAGCACTGGGGTGAGTTAATGATGGGGAGCCCACTCTGAGCCTCCTTTGCCCGCTTCACCATCTTCCCACCAGGGCGGCAAGTCCTCTCCCTGTCCAGCCTTCAGAGAACTGTGGTTTTGGTCTTGGCACAGTAGACACAAAGATCTGGGCTAATCCCACAGAAAAATATTAGGAATTATACATTGATCTTTAGTAAATCTGCCCTTGTCTGTTTTAATGTAAGAAGCACATGAAGGGACATTGACATTCCTTAGTCATTTTTTCCTTTCTTGAGAGATTCGAATTTTCTCTACACTGAGCGTTTACTTGCCAGTTTATTTTAGGAAATATCAAGTCTGAGAGTGACCTCAGTTTTGTTACTGCTTCCTTCATAATATAAGCAGGTCCCTTGTTCTCTAAGTGTGCGTGTTTAGGGAGAGGATGGTGGGGATGGAGAGTCGCAGGATGGGATAAACATTTGAAGGTAAAGAAAGAGGTGTTTCTGGTCCCAGTATCTGAGACAGGACAGCAGAGTAGACACCTTTGATGAGCATCAGTTTGCTCACACGTAGAGTTTCTCTCCAGCTCTGAATTTTGTGACTGGTCATAAACCCACTGGGCACAGTCTGTATATCATTTTGTCTGTCTGCTCTTTCCTCCCAAGACTTGTGTTGCCTACATGTGTCATATATATAAGTTGAATGAGTTTCTCTGTTTGCCTCATTTAAAACTCACTCAGATAGATTTGATCTCATCTTCCCAGTTAAATGGCATGTTATGCATGGTGCTTGAAATTTAAATAATTATATTTGATGCATATTTTTATTTTGTTATTCTTGTCAGTAGAAAGGGAGGACAAGGTAGGAAAGGATCCAACTCTTCTCTCTGATTTGCTTTCAAAAACTACCCATTAGAATATTTTAGAATTGAAAAAGTAGTAATATTCTTTGAAATTACTATTCTAACATTGAAAAGAACTTATAAGAAAGTGTGTTGGTGCTCACATTCAAGATACTGAAGTGAAACTAAATCAAGTCTTTATGTGTCCCAAGCAAAGCAAGACTGTCATCAGGCATCCTTATTTCTAGCTCTACAAAATCCTTAAGAGTGGGACTCTTTTTTTTGTCCATAACCAATCAGAAGCACAAACAACATTCTGGGCACAGGAGGTTCCTAGAACAAGCTTGAATCATCATCAACAGCCACCTTTGGTACCAGCTCCAAGTTTTCTAAAATACACAGCTGTTTGGCAGCCAGCTTCAGGCTCTAGTTCATAAAAAACCTTTTGGGTCATTTTTAAGTGTTTTTATTAATGGTCACATCAACGGGCTGAGAGGAGATCAATTTGCTGAAGCAGAGACAAAAATGAGTATTGTATTTTTCCCCTCCCAGTTGGCCCAGTAGGAGATCCTATTAGTGTTCTAAAAAGTTATATAATTAGCATGGTACCCGCTGCTTGCTCACTTGGTGAGCCAAACTGGTTTTTAATGTTCAGAACACAAAACACGGAAATGCCATCTTCATAATGCGCCATGCTGTCTCTAATAGCCGAGAATGTTTCTGATGACAGATCTGTAATAACAGTGATGATGAGAGTCACAATTACACAGCACTCTGAGCTTGGAGCACTGTTCCCTCAGGCCTTCATGAGTCCATGGAGGCCCTTGATGGTGAAGAGTATATAATATGAATGATGTGTGTGGGGAGCAGCGGGGGGACCTCTGGTGCAAAGGAGAGTAAGTCGTCAGAAATGCTGGTCAGGCCATCAGCAGAATGAGTGCTTTTGTTGTGTCTCTTTCCTCAGGGAATTCCCCTCATCTGGCAGCTGGGATTTTGTACCCCAGGCATTGTTTCAGTCTTCTGCTAAGCCTCTCTACCTTAACATAAACCATGGTCTTTGATTGGACCAAATGAAGTGGAGAATTTAAATTATTCATAAGATGAAGGGTGGTAGGATGGGTCGTCAGGAGAATTCTCAGCTCGTCGTGGATTTATTTCACTTTCTGAAGGTCATCCAGGAATCCAGAGCAGCCCGTTTCCATCTCTTCAAACTCTCAGATGGAGAGTGTCATTCTCCGCCTTTCCATTGATTCAGCCATCCCTGGGATTCTGAAGGAGGTGCAGAGGCCTTTCCTCCCTGACCTCTTGTTATGTACTGGGTCTTGTGGTTAGAATCTACTGTAGAGGACTCCGTGGAGGATTGGATGCCTGCACTGCTATTGGGTCTTGTGGTTAGAATCTACTGTAGAGGACTCCGTGGAGGATTGGATGCCTGCACTGCTCAGGTGAAGGGTTAAGATCTCAGGGCAGGGGCCAATATCTGATATGAGGAACTCAAAGGCTAAAGAATAAATTTGTTGTTACTGTTGTTGATTTTTAACAAATACCGACTAGAATGCTTGCTGTGTACCAGGCACGCCATGCCTTCTTTCTGATCCTCTTAGTTACCTATGAAGTTGTTAAGTCACTCAGTCGTGTCCGACTCTTTGTGACCCCATGGATTGCAGCACGCCAGGCTTCCCTGTCCTTCACCATCTCCTGGAGCTTGCTCAAACTCATATTCATTGAGTCGGTAATGCCATCCAACCATCTTGTCCTCTGTCATCCCCTTCTCCTCCTGCCTTCAATCTTGCCCAGCATCAGGGTCTTTTCTAATGAGTTGGCTCTTTGCATCAGGTGGAGCTTCAGCACCAGTACCTATGAAGTATTTTATGGCTTCCCTGATAGCTCAGTTGATAAAGAATCTGTCACAAATAGTTGGACACAACTGAGCAACTTCCACTTCACTTCACTGTATTTTACAGATGAGAATAGTAAGACTCAGAAAATTAGATGAATTGCCAAAAGCTGTCATGACTAGTCAATGTTGCAAGTCAGTGTTACAGTTGGCGTATGCACTCAAGAATGTTATCCTCAGAATTGAAGCTATGATAGACCCGCCAGGACCCGGCAAAACAAGTGTCCTTTGTGTCCTTTGACTCCACGTGAAACCAACTCAAAGATTTTAAATAGAAGGTAGGAGAGGACACGAGGTAGAGAAGAAGCTGGTTGTAAAGGGGATGTGCTCCCTTGCCTTCTTTATTGAAATACAAAGACGTGTCATGTAGGCATTACAGCAGCCTGCAGCACAGTGCACAGGTGACATGGCAGCAGCATCTCCTAACTGGATTTTTAGCCACCCAGCGCCTTGGTGCTCAGTAGCCCAGCCCACAGCTTATATTTGAGTCTTATCTAAATTGAGCCCACCACCCTGGATGCTGACTGTTGGCTCACTGCTTATGACAAGTGGCTTCTTGGCCAGAAATCTCTTCAATATATTGGGTTGGCCAAAGAGTTCGTTTGGGTTTTTCTGGAAGATGGTATGGGAAAACTCTCATGATCTCTTTGTCAACTAAACAACAGACCCCTCTTCCCTCTAGGATTCATTCCTAATGTGACATCTACTCTGTTTGATCATAGCTCTGGTTCACATAGCAACTTAAATGCCCATAGCCCAGAAACACAGTTTTTAGCTTATTTGGGTATTGATGTAGGGTTGGTTACCTGCATGCCTAAAAGTTTTGTTAAGTGTGCTTTTGTTTAATGCAATGTCATGCAGCTAGGCTCCCCTGGTGGCTCAGATGGTAAAGAATCTGCCTGCAATGTAGGAGACGTGGGTTCGATCCCTGAGTCAGGAAGATCCCCTGGAGGAGGAAATGGCAACCCACTCCAGTATTCTTGCCTGAGAAATCCCATGGAAGAGGAGCCTGGTGGGCTACAGTCCATGGGGTCACAAAAGAGTCAGACACGACTGGGCAACTCACTTTTCTTTCATGCAGCTGGGAAGGAGCTGTACCCATTTACTTCAGTTTGATTTCTTGAATATTTATTGAGAACTTAACTATGTGGTGGATGCCCTGCTGGGCATGCTGGGGAAGACATGACATCACCTTATGGCTCCTCTGGCCTATCTTTTGGATTCTGTATTTTTACTTAGAGTGCTCATGACCATTCACCTTGACCAGCTGTTTATTTTCCTTATGGATATTTAGTGGCTTGCATATTTTTTTTATCAACTAATTATCTGAAATTTTATTACACTTGACAAATAATCAATAATTATTTTATTTTGCCTCAAACCAGTGGAAGAAAGAGACTCTCCTGATTGTTTTGGAAAGGGCCCCTGACTTTTCTTTGTGGACTCCTATCCCCTCCCTAGTGTAGCAACACTACCTTTTGTGCTTCCTTTATGAAAAGCATATCTGTCAACTTATTAGTTCAGTTCAGTCACTCAGTCATGTCCGACTCTTTATGACCCCATGAACCGCAGCACACCAGGCCTCCCTGTCCATCACCAACTCCCGGAGTCCACCCAAACCCATGTCCATCAAGTTGATGATACCATCCAACTGTCTTATCCTCTGTCGTCCCCTTCTCCTCCGCCCCTCAATCTTTCCCATCATCAGGGTCTTTTCAAATAAGTCAGCTCTTTGCATCAAGTGGCCAAAGTATTGGAATTTCAGCTTCAACATCAGTCCTTCCAATGAACACCCAGGACTGATCTCCTTTAGGATGGACTGGTTGGATCTCCTTGCAGTCCAGGGGACTCTCAAGAGTCTTCTCCAACACCACAGTTCAAAAGCATCAATTCTTCGGTGCTCAGCTTTCTTCACAGTCCAACTCTCACATCCATACATGACCACTGGAAAAACCATAGCCTTGACTAGACAGACCTTTGTTGGCAAAGTAATGTCTCTGCTTTTTAATAAGCTATCTAGGTTGGTCGTAACTTTCTTTCCAAGGAGTAAGCGTCTTTTAATTTCATGGCTGCAATCACCATCTGCAGTGATTTTGGAGCGCAGAAAAATAGTCAGCCACTGTTTTCCCATCTGTCTGCCATAAAGTGATGGGACCGGATGCCATGATCTTAGTTTTCTGAATGTTGAGCTTTAAGCCAACTTTTTCACTCCAAGAGGCTTTTTAGTTCCTCTTCACTTTCTGCCATAAGGGTGGTGTCATCTGCATATCTGAGGTTATTGATATTTCTCCCGGCAATCTTGCTTCCAGCTTGTGCTTCTTCCAGCCAATGAGTACATCAGTTTCTCATGATATATTCTGCATATAAGTTAAATAAGCAGGGTGACAATATACAACTTCGACGTACTCCTTTTCCTATTTGGAACCAGTCTGTTGTTCCATGTCCAGTTCTAACTGTTGCTTCCTGACCTGCATACAGGTTTCTCAAGAGGCAGGTCAGGTGGTCAACTTATACTAAAGCAGTAAACAGCAGACAATTTGCTGAATGTACTGTATAAATACTTCTGAGGAGTGAAAACTCCTATATCCAGCCTGACCTCCTTTATTAAATTTTCACCTAAGTCAAGAGATCTAGAAAGCTCAGTCAGTCCCAAACACTTATATCAAAGATCAACCGACCTGGTTTAAAGACCAGTGACTGAAAAAAACAAAAAAAACACAGTAAAGGAAATCCTTGGGTATATTTTTTATTAGTGATTTTTAGATAAGAAAAGTGCATGAAGCGTGCAATCGTACTGAGTCCTTCACTTTGTGGTGCAGCAACACTCATGGGCGTTGATTACTAAACATTCTCAGCATGTTTTTCAAAATCACTGGAATTTTGAGTTATGGCTCCAAATGGTTCCACAATTCACACATGAAAATCAGTTTTATTATTTGATGATTGTACAGCATGTGTTTGAGCATAGGCCAGCAACTGTTCTGAGCATTTGGAATAAGGTTAATAGATTATGTTACACAATCTGCTTTTGAACCGTGCCCTCAGATATGCCATTCATGGAGGAGGTGATGTACACCATTGGAGTATAATCTTCATGATTCAGCCATGGGTCTTTCCAATTTTGGTGAACTGAGTGGATACTTGGAATTTTCCAATATGGATGGTTTGATTTCTACGTCAGGTCATCCATGCCATTTTATTTACTTTATCTAGGATTGTTGAAGGGATGGTTTCTTTCTGAAACATTTGTAGTGAATGCCATACATTAGTGCTCCAGAGGCCAAAAACAAATTTAGTGTTTGCTAAAGTTTAATGTAAATGTTGACTTTAAGAAGGAAGAAGGCATCACAAGGTGGCTGTGTTTTAAAGGCCATTTTGTATTAATAGTAATAGTCATGCATTTAGAGCAGCAGGCGGGTTTTCGAAAGGGCATCCAGGGAAAGCAGAAAAGACCAAGCTTCAGATTTCCATTCTCCTGCTCATGGTGATCTTCAGATTTAAAAAGAAAATCAATTTTGTTAAAATACCTGTAAATATTTCCAGGTATTTGTCCTCACTTTAAATCATATGCAAATAATGAACTCCTTCGTTTCAGTCCTGCTAGTGCCAGGAATTGGAGAATCACTTGATACAAGTCTCAAAAACAAGTTTGTTGGGTTTTTTTTTTTTTGGCCTTGAGAGAGGTTTTGGATTTTTTAAATTTTTGTCTTCATATTACTCTGAATAAAGGTCCTGTCCTAATCCAGCCTCCTGACAAGTGTGGCTTGATGTGCTCCAATATACATTTATTTCCTTCAGATGCCCATCAGCAACCTATCAAATGCTTAGTAACAAGGTTATTTTCTGTGCAACTGCGTATTTTATAAATAGCCATTTGCCAAAGTAATTTCAGAAATGTCCAACTTGAGGATTTATGCTGTCTTTGCCAAAGGGTCATCCACCCTAGCTTGTAAATACATTTAATTATAGGCCATTTCTCTGAAATGGATCAAAAAGGGGAAATACTTGCTCAACCTCATTTATCATTAAATTTAATTGTCTTCAGATCTCACCTGTGGAAAAGCCAAGGAGAACTGTGCTTATGTTTCTACCCTAGAGGACACTGCTGTTAACATTTATTATTCATTATGCCTTTATAGTTTTCTCCCTTATTGGATGGGTATTTTATTTTTATTGGAGTATAATTGACATACATTCTATTAGTTTCGGGTGTGCAACATAAAGATTCAATGTTGTATGTTTTGTGAAATGTTCGCCACAGTAACATCTGTCACTGTACATAGTTACAGAGTTTTTTTGTGATGAAAACTTTTAAATTTATTCTCTTAGCAGCTTTTAAATATACAATAGAGTATTATTATTTTAAAAATTTTGTATTAAAGTACACTTGATTTACAGTGTTATTTCTGGTGTATAGCAGAGTGATATCAGTTACATATATATCTATATGTATTTTTCATATTTTTTTCATCATGGTTTATTGTAGAATATTGGATACAGTTTCCTGTGCTATACAGTAGGATCTTGTTGTTTATCCATTCCATAGATAAAACTTTGCATCTGTTAGTTCCAAACTCCCAATCCAATTTCCCCCCCTTGCCCTCCCCCCTTGGCAACCACAAATCTGTTCTGTATGTCTCTGATCCTGTTTCTGTTAAGTTCATTTTTATCATAGTTTAGAGTCTACATATAAGTGATATCCTATGGTATTTATCTTTCTGACTTAGCTTTGTATGGTTGTCTCTGGGTCCATCCATGTAGCTGCAAATGCGATTATTCTTCTTTTATATTGCTGAGTAATATTCCATACAATACAGTATTATTAACTATAGTTGCCTTACTATGCATTATACCCCCAGGCATATTTACTTCATAACTGGAGGGTTGTCTCTTTTGACCCTCTGCCCATTTTCCCCACCCCCATCTCTCGTGACCACCAATCTTTTCTCTATATGCATGAACTTAAGGGCTTTCTATTTATTTTGTTTTTTGTTTGTTTCACTTATTTTTAGTATAGCTCTCTCTGGATTGGGTTATACATATAAATCAATAGGGAAATTACAGGAATGGGAAAGTTAAAGCATGGTTCTTGCTACTTTTGTAATCATCCATCTAAGGTTTAAAGAATTTTATTATCGTCTGCTCACTTTACATTATTGCAGCTCTTCTAATGTTCTTTTATGTCTTCTCCCTTGATTAGTAGCACAAATTCTTTATAAAGCTTTTAAACAAAAAGTTATCCTTTCTCTGTTTTGAAGCAACATAGTTCAGTGTTCAGCTGAGTACGTGTGCAAGTTTTTGGCCAGCCACAAAGCCTCCTTTTGACCTTCAGACACCCTGCAGCCCACCTCCCTTAAGCTGGTTAACCAGCTCTCCAGGAGAGGACATAACATAATTCAGTCTCCTACAGGCTCACAGCAGAATGTTACCTCTGCTTCCCACATATGTTTTAGCTAAAGTGAAAGATCTATGTTTCATCATCCCACAGACCATCAGACTCCTTCCAATACTTGTCAGAGTTCAGTCATGAAATTGCCCATAGCAGCACTTGGCAAAGACACTTTGGGGGTTTCAGGAAGCTGTCTGCTTAGGCCATTAATTTCTCCAGGTTCTCTGAGCTCCCTCTATTGAGGTAAATCATCAGGAAACAATGTACCTTGGCTGTATTATTTCAGCTCCCAGCAGAAATGCCATCATTCAGGTAAGATTTAATATTGTGCCTTCAGCACATAGGGGGAAAAAAAAATCCCATCTTTTGTACCACATAGTTGAAGACATTTATATGAAAAAAAGTTTGTCTTTTTACACCATAGATTTGAAGACATTACTCACTTTCCCTTATGAAGGGGCTTCCATAGAAAATTTCTCCATGATACTAACGCCAAGGTGGGGAAATGTGCCTTTCATGTTTCCTTTTGACAAATTAAGAACTGTATCATGCAGTATTTCCTTTTTTGTCTTAGTTGCAAGCAAACAGAGCTAAATTTGGTGCTCATTTGGAGTACTTGACATCTCAAGCGTGTGTAATGTCTCTTTCTGTGTTCATTTTAACTAGTTTCTATTATTTTTAGTAATCAGGTGTTTGGTTATGTATTTGATTTAATTTTAAAAGTACTTACCATCCTTTTTGCAAGGATTAAGTGAACCAAAGAAGTAGAAAAGGAGATGCTACTTGCCCATAATAGAGTTTGTAATGGTTTATGCCTTAAAGAAATAAACTTCTATTGTCTTGCAAATTAACTCTTCCTAGAATCCCATAAATATGTTGAACCCTCCCCACCTCCCCATATATTATGTCTGCTGCATAAATATACCAACCCTGACACAATGTCCAGAGCCTAATTGGACTTTCACTGAATCCATGTCTTAGAGGTACCTTGATGTTTTTATTGTATAATTGACTTGGCATGTGGATGCAGGATCCTGATTCACTGAAGAGAGGTTTCTATCACAGAAACATAGATGAATCTGGGTTTTTTGCAGTAAACCCTAGCATACTTCAAACTTTCATATACGATTGTTCATGAAGTCTGCTTCTTTTATCAGTGGTTTGTCATCAAGAGAGAGGTTGCTCAGTCATGTCCGACTCTTTGTGACCCCATGGACTATAGCCTACCAGGCTCCTCCGTCCATAGGATTTTCTAGGCAAGAGTACTGGAGTGGGTTTCCATTTCCTCCTCCAGGGGATCTTCCCTACCCAGGGATCAAACCCAGGTCTCCTGCATTGTAGGCAGATGGTTTACCGTATGAGCCACCAGGGAATTCATAAGGCATACACAAGACCCTTAAGTAAGAAATGCATGTTAAAATTTTTCCTGCTACTAAAAATGAGCTCCAGGGGACTTTGCTGGCGGTCTAGTGGTTAAGACTCTGCACTCCCTCTGCAGGGGTTATGGGTTCAATCCCTGGTCAGGGATCTAAGATCCTGCATGCCCATGGTGTGGCCAAAAATAAATAAATAAATAGAAATGGTTTAGTCCAATCCTTTGATAAAAGGGATGAAGAAACTGACTTTTAGAGAGGTGAATTTTGAGTAGCCAAGATTGCTTTAGTCCGTGAAAAGCAGTGCTGTGGCTGGCAATTTAAAGGGGATTTGGAGCTGGAAAAAAACAAACAAAAATGTAAACTCCAGCTTGACTGTGTTAACTGCTCTCACCAGCCCTGCACATGAGCTGGTTTTTGTGCAGTCACTCTGTCTCCCTTTTGCCCTGTAGGTGAAAATGGGTTCAATAAATGCGTTCACTGCGCATTGTGAATGCTGAAAAGAACTGCTACCCAGGAAACAGTTCCCTAATCTTGACAGGAAGCAGAGCCCTTACACAATAATCTATTTGCTCATGATTTACCACAGCTCAGATGTAACACAACTGATTTTGTATTGTGTAGGTCAAACATTTTTCAAATTTGATGTATTAAGCTCTGAAGAAAATATGGCAGAATGTTACCACTTTAAAATTTCTTGGTGGTAGGTACATATGTGTTTGTTTTATTACTTCTTTGCATTATGCTGTATGTCTGTCATGATTTTTGAAAGTGTGTACTGGAGAAAACAGGATCAAACGTGTTTCTTTACATTGGAGAGTGGATCAGGTAGAGGAGAGGAAGCAGTGTATCTTCTTGGCAGGCATGGAGATTTTCAAGAGGTTTCTGTGAAAGAAGCACAAAACCTTAACCCAGTTTGGATTATTTCCAGATGAAAACTATTTTTTGTCAATGGCAAGAGGCGGTTATTTATCATTTTTGCATGTGATTTATTCATAGATGTCAGCATGGTACAGAGCATCAGAAATTTCTGTATGCAAGGCTCTGCAGATGCAGCTCTAATTTAAGTGTCCGCTGTGTGGAATCACAGGTAGCCAAACTGCATGCTTCCTGCAGGCTGCAGATCTGAAGTGTTCTTTAGGCTGCTCCACGGCCAGCAGGGCGCAGGGAGGGCGGGGACGGTGCTTCCCAGTCTGTAGCCTGTGGTTCTAGTTGCAGAAAAACCTCCAGACAACCATCATGTAAGGTCACATTTTTGGATATGTCAAGATAACTGCCTTAAAGAAAACCTTGTGAGTGAGTGTGTGTGTGCGTATGTGTGTGTGTGTGTATATATACACACATCACTGCTCTTGGTTTTTTTTGTTTTTTCCTTTTTTTGTTGTCATTGTTTAAAGGAACAGTGTGATGTCCTGATCTATCTGACAGTGATCACAGGCTGTGTGATGCTGCGTGGCTTCACGTAGACCAGATAGAATTCTGGAGGTTACCAACTTATGCTTTCTAGGCCATTGGCATATTTCTGGGTGCCTGGAGGTATAATGCTGAAAGGTATTTTCACTTTCACTTTGTAGGACATTCATAGATCCAGAAGGCTCTTTTGAGGCAAGGGGTTGGGGGAAGGGGAAGTATAGAACTCAGTTACTGTTCTCACACTCCTGAAACATGTGGCTTGTGGTACATGGAGATACATGCATGTAGGAGAACTTTGATTTCAGGCAGGGTTTGGGACGTGGGGCTGGTGGGCACAGCGGTGGCTCTTCACCTTTGTTTCTGCCACCATATCAGTCATGTGTGAAATGTATCCATACCCATCGGTAACACCTCTCATTGCATTCAGTCACTCTTAACTAGGGGCAGGAGTGTACTGGGATGGAAAAGCCTGTTTCTTTAGAGAGTATGCCTCCACCTCCTGCCTGCAGTTTGAGAACCACCAATGGAGATTAAAAGAGCAGTCATCTAGGAACTTCAGCCCCTGGTTTGAGTGTCCTTTGTAATGGCTGCTAAGATAGGACTGACGCCTAGTAGGTGATCAATAAGGATTTAAGGAGTGTTGGGTGAATTAACCAGCTGTGTAGTCTTAAGCAAGCCACTTAATCTCTTTGGCTTCTGTTTCCTCACCCGAGGAATGAGGGAAATGGACTAGATGACCTCAAGGGCCCCTTTCGGTTGTAAAATTATATGATTCCGTGATTGGACCTTTACCTCAGAGGAAGATTAATTTGACAGGAGTATGAAGGATGGATAGAGTGAAAGCCAAGAAAGAGGGAATGCTCCTTTATCTGAATTAGTCTAATATATCCTCCTCTGCGACTGTTGTTAAAGCGCACTTTTACCTTGGGGTCTTCCGGGTGCTTTTACATAGGCCAGCTCTCATTCTCTTCATTCTCTGGGAAGATTGCAAGCTCGTTCAGGACTGGAAGCATGACCTACTGCTCACCTCGGAATTTAGGGCATCATGACGCCTGTCTGTGTGGTGAGGGGGCCACACAGTGCTTTCCCTCAGCTCGTGTCGTCTGTGAGGGGAGCTGAGGAAACTGCACCTGAGACGGGGAAGAAGCAGGTGAGGGTCTGGACTAGACAGTGAGCTCAGGTGAGTCCAGCCGGTCTCACTAGCTCACTGGCAGACCCTGCTCTGGGAAAGCCCAGAGGCTGGCCGCAGTAAACTTCTCTTTTCTCTCCCTGATTCTTCAGTTACTGGCCTTACGTTGTAGGTGTCCGTCATCTTACCACTACTGTGGCATTTTTAACATCTCACGAAGTACATTTTTCTTCCTGGGCTACACATTCATCTACCAAGGGTTGCACCGTTACCTTTTACGGCCCTTCTCCCTTCTGCTACATCTTTAGCTTTAACTGGAGTTTCTCTATGTCTGCATGGCGTCTTCTTTGGTCATTAAATCGTTTGTTGTTGTGTGCAGCAGCAGATAACAGTGACCTACCCCCCATCAGTAGTAGTGGAGCTGTAGGGAAATGGATGATTGGAGGAGTTTAAAAAGGGCATGGCCCAGAGGTCGTGGTAGGTGGATGATGATGGTGGGCACAAGCAGGTCTTGGAAGGTCATGCTAAGGATTTGGAATTTTGCTTTAAGAATAAAGGGATGGAAATGGAGGCTTTCAACAAGGGAATGACAAGATGAGGTTTCCAGGAAACAAGTTGACTGGATCCTCTGGAGCAATGAACTTGAACAAGAGACCAGTTAGGAGCACCTGCAAATTAAGGGGCTGGTAGAGCCTCAGGTTAAGGGTTGTGCACTGGAGAAGATGATATGTGATGTTGATTAAGTTCTAGATTTAGTCCAGATCTGTCAGACACCTGGTTTGGGACATATGCTTCACCCTTTCTAAGCCTCCTCCATTTCCTTGTCTGTCAAGTAATAGGGGATAAGAATCGTCCCTACTTCAAGGGTTGTTTTGACCATGGAATGAAGTAATGGTGTGAAGTACCAAGTATGTACCAGCAGATTGGAAATGCTGTTCATTATTTTCCCCATCTCACAGCTGAGCAAACAAAGTAGAGGCCAGACGAGTAGAGGGTGGATTTGAAGTCGGACTTCTTGCCACCATCCATGGTATTTTGTTATCCATGCCAGCTCGCCTCCTGGTGTGGAGAGAGTCTGTGTCTCTTCCTAAACCCGTGGGAGAGGACTTCAGTCCAGTGCCAGGAGTAGGAAAGAAGCTGAATGTTGCCCCCCAGTGATTCCCGGCCTGAAATGTTTGAAAGGTCCCCATCCTGCTCCTGATAAGGGGAGACACTCCAGGAGTGCCGGAGTGTGTGGCTGTCTCACAGCTTTGCCCTGACCTGGAATCTTGGGGAAGAGTAAGGAAGAAGAGGGCTGTCGGTGGTTATGAAAATCCCCTGTTGCTTAGGAGGGAGGGGCACCTCTGGATCCCGGGAAACTCTGTCCTTCCTTCCCTTACAGGGGCTCTGAGTGGTGTCACCCCAACTGTATCCTTCCCCCTCAGAGCTTGAGAAAATGGTTGGCTTTCAGCCTCACTCCAGAGCACCCTGTGGTGGAGGGCATGCAGTGCCAGTGCTTAGAGTTTATGATGCCCTTTGACAGCGAGCGGTCTTTGGACTGCTCAGCCTCTTGCTCAGATCCAATTCTTGGGGCTCATGTGTCCCTGAACAGTTGTTGGCATAGGCTGAGAGACATTACCATGCAGCTGAGGGATGCATATAGTCCTGAGCTGGCCTTTTAGTTTGGGAGTCCTCCAAGAGCAGTAAGTCTTTCAGGCTGTCTTGACATGGTAAATTAAGAGGTGCAGAAAAATGCTACCCCCTGTAAAATATATACTTCAGCTGTCCGGGCCTCCTGCACCTCCCTCACCAGGAGGGGTACGTGTTCACTCCCATCTGTCTTCACCACCCTGTTAGCCAGCTGCCTCAGTTAAAGTGTTCACTGTGTCCCTTGCAGATGAATTGAAAGAGCAAAAAGAAAACTCCTATACTTACCAACCTGTATCTTGGAACCCCTCGCAACCCCTCGCTTGGAATGGATGTGGAAAAATAATATTGAACAAAATTCAGCCCCAGTCCTACTTGAGCCTAACCAGCTGGTGCAGGTTTCCCCCTTTCAATGGGGAATATGTTTTTCAGCTGGCAGAGTCCCTGCATCTCCCTGTTTTTTGGTCGTTGTTTTTTTATATATACTTCCTGCCATACTCGTTTAAAAGTGCCTGCAATGGTGCTTTCAAATTGCTTCTGAGAGTATAAATTGATGCAACATAAATGAAGAGGAATTTGGCAGTATCGGTCAAATCAAATGTGAATGCATATATCCTTTGACCAAGCAATTTGCTTCCAGAAAATTTATTTTTATACTCACATATTTGCCAAGGGACCTAAGAACAAGGTTATTCATTGAACCATTGTTCATAATAGTGAAAGACTGGAAACAATCTACCCACAGAATGGGAACTGGTTAAAGAAGGATAGAGCAAACAATTGAATACTGTGTAGCTATAAACAAACAGAAAAGAATGAGAAAGCGCTCTGTGAAGCAATATGAAGAAATTCCAAGGTATATTATTAAGTTAAATAAAAGGCAAGAGGCAGAACAGTGGATATAGAATGCTATTGTCATCTCCCACTGTATTAAATAGGCTCGTGAGAACGCTGTGTAGTTGCTAGTGCATATGTAAAACATCTCATGAAGCATACACAGAAAGCCTATAGCATGATTGCCTCAGTGAGGGGGACCAGACGGATGAGCAAAAGGAGCTGAGAGGGCTAGATTTCACAGAATACCCACTGAACCTGCCTGTTGCTTAGTCACTCAGTTGTATCTGACTCCTTGCGACCCCATGGACGGTAGCCCACCAGGCTCCTCTATCCATGGAGTTCTCCAGGCAAGAATACTGAAGTGGTAGCCATTCCCTTCTCCAGGGCTCTTCCTGACCTGGGGATTGAACCCAGGTCTCCTTCATTGCAGGCAGATTCTTTACTGTCTGAGCCACCAGGGATGCCCATTCTATACCGTACTTTTTGATCTTTAAACCATGCTATCACCTATTTTAAAAAAGAAATTTCCTGCCCGAGCCCTGTAGGTATTTGCATTTGTGATGCAGAGGTGTTGTGCCTTAACCAATTTGAGTTTGTTCTTTGTTTTGTTTTGTTTTATTGTTTTTAGGATTGAAAGAGTTTTTAAGTTACCAGAGGTCACCTGGGTCTTGAAACTCTCAAGTTATTAACATTTGCCCTGGAAAGTTGCATATAGTTTCTGGCCTTAAATCATACCTATTTTCAGCTTCCCTGAAATTAGGAGTATCCTGTGCCATATCAATTAAAGTAAATGTACTTTCAATTAAAGGTGTTAAGTATGAGTCTGAAAAGATTAATTCTTTATAAAAGGATGACCTTCAGTAGTCAGATCCAATTAGGCATTTTTCCAACTATATTTCACCCTAATGGGAGATGTCTACTACACATACTCAATCACTGTGATCTTTTCAAAGGTGGGTATTTTTGGTTCAGAATTAAAGGAGAATGACTTGGCTAGGCAACCTCCATAACTTGAGCCACCATTGATGTGCACAGAGATTATGGATGTTGGATATTAACTTCGTGGGATTAATATTTAAAGAATCAGCATATGCATGATGATGTTTTGGTTACAGTTCTTATACCTCTCTTCCATGACCTTAGTAGTAATGTTAGTCACTCAGTTGTGTCCAACTCTTCTTGACCCCGTGGACCCCAGAGGAGCTCACCAGGCTCCTCTGTCCATGGAATTCTCCAGGCAAGAATACTGGAGTGGGTTGCCATTTCCTTCTGCAGGGGATCTTCCTGACCAAGGGATCAAGCCCAGGTCTCCTGCATTGCAGGCAGATTCTTTACCATCTGAGCTACAGGGAAGTCCATGACCTTAGTAGAACAAAATAACTTAAGACAATCTGATCAGAGGAAAGAGAGAAAGGAACGGTGGGATACCTTAGCATCAAACCTAATTGATTCTCATTTTCTCCTTCTGTCATTTCTTTATTACTTATACACCTTAAATACTGGCTTTCCTGGTGTTTCCCACCCCCCTCATTGAATTGTTTTAGTCCTAATTCAATCTTTGCTGATACATAACTCACAAGACCAAGGTTGTAAAGTAAGTGAATGCTTACTAATCTTCTCATGGTAATGTGCAAAATGTTGGGGACTACTTTGTTTTCTCTCAAAAAGTAAAGGGAATCAAACATTTCTATTTGCAGTAGGTATTTACAGTATAGAATTGTTGGTCCTCACTCTGCCACTCATTACCTTTGTAAACTTGGAAAAGCCATTGAATGTGCTCATCAGAAGTGGGAAACAAGTAATACCTACTTTGCATGTCTCAAAGATTGATTGTTGGGATCCAGTGAAATCTGTTATCACTATTTCTCAAAGTGTGGTCCTGTGATCCCTGGGAGGTCCTTGAGACCGTTCAAGGAGCTTATGAGGTGGAAACTATTTTTATAACAATATTAAGAAATTATAGGCCTTTTTCACTCTCATTCTTCCACATACGTATGGTGGAATTTCCAGTGGCTGGCGCCACAATATGTGATATTGCAGCAGATTGACTATGAAGGACAACATATACCAGCTACCTTAAGCCAGACAATAGAGAGGTTTACAAAAATAGAAAACAAGGCATTCACTGATTTGTTTTTCTTTTAGAAATTAAAATAATTGTTCATAAAAATTCTTTTACATTAACATGTGATATGCTAATTGTTTTCATGTAAATTAATAAATGTTTATTAATGAATTAGTTTTAATTTCCGATACACTAAATATTGATGGACATAATCAGCACAAACAAAAGCTCTTTAGGGGTCCTTGATACTTTTTAAGAATGTGAAGGGGTCCTAAGACCAAAACATGTGAGAACTGCCGATGGATATGAAAGCGCTGTGCAATGTGTGATGACACTGTCGTGTTAAGAAAATTTTGGCAACGTGCGCATAGTCCTGCCGCTGCAGGCACTGGTTGGTGCCCACTCCATCTTCAGGGCAGGTTTATTTAGTCTGGGGTCCAAAATCTCTGAACTATCTATATAATAGTTGCCTGCAATTTCACATGTTGATCATGTTTCTACTTTTTTTTTAGTGTGAACGTCCACAATTTTCACAGTGTTCAGATTCTCAGAAGGTCCTAAATGAAGCCCAGCTGTAGCAATTGCTAATTATCTGCTGGCCCCATTTTTGTCTCCCAGAGAAGTAATGATAAAATCATGGTGCAGGCACCAGAGAGGATATGCCGAGGTTCAAGGCTCCCATGTCGATACCGTGGGCTTGGGTATCTCTAGAGTTCTTGCCCCTTTTCCTCCCTGCTTGTGGGAGGTGTTAAAAGGGTTAGCTTCCCTAGGCACTAGGAGAAGCGCTTTCTGTCGGTCAGTATGATGCCTTTGCCATCTTTCTGAGCCTCCTTTCACCTGGTGTCATAGGGTGTGGTAGGACATAACCACCGTCAGTTTAGGGAACAAAGAAGGCTCGGAGACTGATGTCATCAAGATTCAGGCACTGTACTGAGTTACCCAAAGTTTTAGAGATTCAAACTGCAGTATTAGAAGATTTAATCAAACTGTCCTGGCATGGGAAGGAGAATGCTCATGGCTGGGTATTCAGACTGTCTCTGTCTCAGCCTTGGGCACCCTTGGCAACAGAGCAGAGTTGAGTGCATACAGAAATTACTATTTCATACGTCTTGTTGCAGTTTCTTAAAGTTTTTTTTTTTTAATTAACTTTAATTCTAGCAGCTGTTGAGAGTTACTCATAATATTTTAGTATTCTTAAGAGAATTTAAGACCATTCTAACTCACTGGCCCTTATCATATCTTGATATTATTATGAATGGAAAACTCATATATATATATATTAATATAGCAGTTGTGTACATTTCAATCCCAAACTTCCCAACTACCATTCCTGCATGGTTATCATAAGTTTGTTCTCTATTAATCTGTTTCTGGGAAACTCATATCTTAGATATTTACTTGTTCCATATTTCTTTAGTGTCATTTAGCTTTTTGGTTGCATGTACATATATGTGTCTGTTTTACTTTTATGTAGTCATTTAAAATTGTTCTCGAATTTTGTATATTCAGTGGGCAATTTTGCAACATTCACAGGTCCTGTCTATTTAGATAAAATTTTTAAAAGGAAACTACACACCTTATTCCAGCTGTTTGTTGGATGGTTTAGTGTATAGTGCTGTCATGAAATTACCTCTAAGACTATCCCCTTTGTTTCACTTTTAAAAATAATTTGATAAAATGGTATTTTCCAAGGAAAATATGAAAACTGTATTGAATATTATTTTGCTAGACTAAAAGCTCCTGAAAATTTTAATTATAGAATTAAATTTAAGGTTACTGATCTAGTGTAGATTTTATAAAAGGAACATTTATTTTTAGAATTTTGTGATATAATCATGTTTGTATAAGGTAAATTCAATCAATTCAACAAAGACTTTCCTTTGTTATTGTCACAACTGCCTCTTCTAGTTAAAGAAGTATTAGAGGTAACCCTAAAACTGTTAAATGCTATCTGTGTGTCAGTAGCATCTTATAAAAATTGCAATACATTTATTTTGGGTAAACTCTGCTTCATTAGAGTTTAATATGCTATATGTTATGTATTTCAGAAACTCCAGGAAGGAACTTAATGACATACGATTTGAGTTTACTCCAGGAAGAGGTAAGTTTCAATTGAAATTATTATTTTATTGCTACAGAGAGCATTTCAGAAATTGATTATAAGCATGTGGTTATAATTTGGTATTCAAAAATGCATTCTCTAACAATAGAGGAGGGAAGGAAGGAAGGAAGGAAGGATGTGTAGTAATTGCAGAGAATCCAAACCAAACCTACTACTGATTGTATGAATTCTAATGACACGTGCTGCACAGAATACACACACTTATAAATTAAATCTATTAGCTCAAGCGTGAAAAGAAGTGCTGGCATGATGATGCAGGGCCTAAAGGACATTATGATGGGTGTGATGAGATGCACATAGCAGTCCTAATTATGGTTGAGCAACAAACCATGACATCAGACCAAAAGGTAGCATACTTGGCCTCTCTGTTGTCCGTTCTGATTATACAAAGCCTGTGTTGAGCAGTGTCTGGGCTGCTGCTTGCTACAGGCACCACTAGGAGGCTTGGTAGGAACAATGCCAGTCTGGCAGCAGAATGTAATTTTAGTATTTTGAGTAGTTACTAAAATAGCGTCAGGGCTAGACTGGTTGCTCTTTTAGTGCTGGGATGCATGGAAGTCATCGAACCATGTCCTGTTTCTAGGTGTCTCTAGCACCTGGCAAGCACCTGGTACGCAGGAGAATCCCAAGTCATTTTGGTTAACTAATGGATTCAGGCTTTAGAGATCACAACAGTAGTTGTTAAACAAAATTGCTATTTCCACTCTTTAGTTCATAACCAGAACAGTCTAAAGAAGTGAAAATCAGGTGCTAATGCTATGACTGTACTGTCCTTGACCTCTGGTTTCAGACTTTTACATGAAAATAGCCTTGATATTTCATTAATCTCATACATTTGAACATATAACACGCTGTAATTATTTTATGTATTAGAACGCCATGTCAAATTTGACTTGATTAAATAAGTTGAAATTCTATGTGCTAAAATTTTGAAAACCTGAAACTTTCCTGACTTGATAGCTGGTCAGTCAGTTAATGGCTTGATCTCCTTGCTGTTACCACCTGTAAGAGGACACAAACTCAAATGCTTACAGGAGCCAAAGTGAATTGTGGGAACCAGAGAGTTCTAAGTACATTCCAGTTCATTCCAGTTGAACAAACCCTGCCCACCAAACAAAATATGTTCCTGGGCCATAGGTGGTTATGGACTCAGTGGCCCTGATCTCTAGTCTCCTGTAAGCACAAAGATTTCAAGATTTCCAGAGGACCTCCCTGGTGGTCCGGTGGTTAAGACTCTGTGCTTCCAGTGCAGAAGACACAAGTTCAGTTCCTGGTTGGGGAACTAAGATCCCTGCATGCTGTGCTGTGTAGTCAAAATAATTATCATCATCATCATGATTTCTAATGTATTTGAATTCAACATATCTTTTTACAAAAAAACATAGTAGGTTTCCTAACTGATCTTTCTTTCTGGGGGCAATCTTTGACAGCTTAGAGTCAGTCTGTGAAATTGAACTGTTGCCGGTTGCTGTTATCTAAAAGCTATTTCGTCATAAAAATGTTGACTAGCCAATTCTGTGATAAAATCTAACAATTATATAATAAGAGTTTCAAGTATAGTAAATAGAAAGAACAGATTCTTATTTTAACAGTATTTTTTTTCGTCTGATTGTTTAAGATTGACAGTGGCAATAAAAATCAATTTTTTTCAAAGGAAACAAAGAAATGAATTTCTGAGTTGAGGATTGCTGGGGATAAGACAGCCCTATCTGCATGACCTGGCCCTTTGTGCTGGCTTTGGCAGCCTCGTTTGCCACGGTTAGATTCAGTCTCTGCTTTTGTTGCCCAGACAGAGACCACAGTGCTGACTTCCCGATGATAGCTGGCCCTCCCTGGGCAGTGAGCACAGCCTGTTATTAATAGTTTCAGAAACACCACAGTTGAATCACTGTACTTGTGTGATTACTGATGCTGTCAAGCATTTCAGATGTTGTTTGCACTCCATCTGTGCATGCATACCACATGTACTATGTCTCTGCTATATACACACATAAATACACATGGCATTGAATATATATATTGAATATATAAAGTGAACATATCAAATATTCTGCCCTCATTTGAGGGCAAACCCTTTGTGTTTATTATGTTGCTGTAATGGTCTAGAAAGCAGAGCATACATGATCATTTATGATTGTTTATGCATCAGGACTGTTAGCTTAATGAAAAATAAGTTATCAGTTACCTCAAGTTTTTGTTCTAAACTGTTACTGACATATTACTTAACACGCATGAAAAATAACTGCTAAATGGCACACACACACAAACCAGGAACATTTCCATTTTTGACCAACGAGCACCACCCATGTGCTATTTTGATATGACTCATTTGGTACCCAACAGTCCTGAAAATAGTCAGAGATGCCGCACACTTTAATGATTTGGGAACGTTCTTTGCTTCAGTACTGCTTTAGTGCTAGCCCTTAATGTGGCTTTGTTTGATTATTCCATTCTCATCTGACTTCTTTGATTATAGCTCCTTACTGAAGTGTAAGATCTGATTGGTAACTTTAGAGATGGTGGTATCACATCCAGTTGCTTTAACAGATAGTAGCATGTAACCACTGCCTACTGTATGCCTGGTGTCTATGAGGCAGGCACTTTAATTCAATATGCTGCTTTTCCTGAAGTTTCTAGTGGCTTCCAGGAAGATGGAGATTGAGGCTGAATATTCTAGCTGACTTTATAAAGCACATCATATTCAGACTAGAGCCTTTTGTTATGCTGTCCTAGGTTCATGCTGTGGGCTTCCCTGGTGATAGAATAAATATTGCTGGCTTTCCAGCAATAAAGAGTCTGCCTGCCAATGTAGGAGCCATGGGTTTGATCCCTGGGTCAGGAAGATCCCGTGGAGAAGGAAATGGCAACCCACTCCAGTATTCTTGCCAGGAAATCACATGGACAAGGGAGCCTGGCAGGCTACAGTCCATAGGATAGCAAAGAGTCGGATACAACTTAGCAACTAAACAACATCAAGGTTCATGCTTTGAGATCGTTTTATCTCTGAGAGAATTTTGTAAGGTGTTTCTTGTACTTCTAATAGTGAGGACAAGGTCCAAGATAAGCCCACCTTAAATGGAATTTCATTTTTTAGTAAGATTCCCGTGTTTTTCTTTTCCATTTCCTTCTTTGATTTCATTTCATCGGATGAGTAAAGTGATAGAATACCACAGTTTCTCTGAAAGTACAAAGAATATACATCAACTCTCAAAGTCTTGTTGGCAGTTTGGAAAATTGAGCCATGTATGAGAGAGAGAAAGAAGGTGCATTTCAAATGGTCTCTGGTTGCCTCGTTATCATCACAGTTACCATGTGCTGAGTAATTACTATGAGTCAGACACCAGGCTAAACATATTAAAGCCCGCTATGAAAGGTAATTGTACCTTCAGCTACGTGCTCATGTTGAGTATGAGTACACACTTAAACACACAACACACACTAAGCCCACTTACATAGTCATCATATTTGAAACCCATTTTGTGATGAAGGCAGCCTTTGGCATAGCAAACTGTAGTTCAGCTTAGGTGGTTACTTGATTCAGGAGTTGTACTTTCCCAGTTTCTTCTTATCTAACTCTAGTACTGTGTATTTGTAATAATATCAGGCTGCCATGGAGAGCATGCAATCTCCCTTGTGAAAACATCAAGGTTCATAATGGTTCTTTGAGCACGTGGCAATTTATCAGTTTCCCTTTACAAAGTCTTCAAACAGACTTCTCACTATTGTCATGTTCACGATAACCTCTCAATTAAGTAATTTCTGTTATATTCACTTGCTACAGCCTGTTCAATCTCATCTTTATGAGATTGCTAACGCCTGTCAATTATCATTGAGAGGCTACATTCTTTTATTCAACCACATTTTCTAAGAGAATGAGTCTTTTGCTATCGAATGATCAATGTCATGTTAAAGGATTTTCTTAATAGCATTCATTTAAATAGCTCATCTTAATAGTCCAACAAGCTCACAGGCTGTTTGTACCAAACATAAGGTTGTATCAAATGCTACCTCTTCAACCTTTGCCATAAATTATAACTCAGTAGCTACTAATGATAGGAAAGGATTGATGGTGGCTGGAATTAACCTTGGCAAGAAAGAAACGCATTGTCATAGGGACCAGTTATGAGCTAACTTCTAGAGGTGCATTTGAGGACTAATTCAGGTAGTAGACAAAAGGCAAAAATTTCTTGGCTCACCAAAAATGAAGCAGTGATTTTGTAGAACCTCTTTTGAACAAAGACAGGATGCAAATTGTATGTGGCAAATGTATTTCACATTGCTTCTGATTTTTCCTCCTGATAGAACCTGAATTGTTGAAATACACATGAATGATTTTTCTAAATGAAAAGTATATATATTTTACATTGTACTAGATTGTTAATTTTTATTGTGTGGTTTCTGATCCACCTTCATTTCACATTTGGGCAGATACTGCAGACGGCGTTTCTCAGGAGCTCTTCTCTGCTGGCTTGGTTGATGGGCATGATGTAGTTATAGGTGAGTCATTTTTTAATGCATGTAGTGTCATGCATTTTGTTTATATATCAAATGGAACTGCACTTAGAAACAAAAGTTTTCAGAAGGGAATAATTTATTCTGTGAATTTCTGAAAATTTCTTCAATTCCTATCTTTTATGTGAAAGAAGTATATTTAAGAGTCATATTTAATTTTCTGTTCCAAAGGCACTTAATATAATTCTGTCCCATTTGTCCAGACATGATTTATCCAATGCAAAACCTCACTTACTGGAGATAAACCAAAGAACCTAGAAAACCGAAAAGTCCATGACCTAGCAAGCCCAAGATACTGTAAATTCCATACACAGAAGTGTGGAAACTTCTGAGGTCCTTTCTCTGAGTTTCTCTATTCTTTGTTTGGACACAGTTCTAATAAACTTAGGTGGTGGACTTCCTAGCTCTTAGAAAAATTCATTCATTATGAAGTTTCAAGGTTGGATGAAACTTAACCATCATTCAGTCCAGTTCTTTCATTGTGTGAATAAGGAAACAAATTCCTAAAGTGATTCAGTGGTTTGTCGAGGGCCTGCAGCTGGGCTATGGCAGAACCACCACACTTTGAGACTGTGGCTTTTTCTACTACTGCTACTTTTTAGAATCAAGAAAAAGCTGTGTGAAAATTGGGGAGCCTGCTAGCTACAGACACACTAATAGGAGCAAGAAATGACTGCTGGCCTCCTGCCAAGGCAGGGAAGGCAGAAAAGCTGTAAGAGGCAGACGGTGTCATCTAAGAAAAAGTGTAGCCTGCATCTACCTGGGGTGAGGGTGAAGGGATCCATATTCTGCAACAAATTCTGAATTTATGAAGATCTTATAATGTAGCTTATTATTGCATATTTATAATGATGACCCTAAGTAATTGAGATGAGTTAATATTTTAACAGTGTTAATTATGACATTATATTCATTATATTTTTAATTATATAATTATAATACTATAATAGTATTATGATAAAACTTTCTTTAAAGTCAAATCAAAACCAGTTCTTGAAATGACTTGGGCCCCTTAAGTGATAGGTTTTAACTTAAAGAAAAATCACTTTATTTTTTTAAGTATGAAATGCTTTATACTTTGCTTCACTTTGCTATACAGCTAGAAACTAACGCAGCATTGGAAAGCAACTATACTTTGATAAAAGCTAATTCCAAAAAATCACTTACTTAAAATAATTTCTTCCTCAGTAATGCTGGAGTGTGTCACTAAGTTGGAGCTTGAGGTAGATACACTTACCCATCAGAATAATTTGTTCCTAGAATCTCTGTAATTTACATCATTACAAAATGAGTTGTTTTATGTAAAAAAGAGTCATAGGGATTTTAGTGAGATGTTGAAATTCTGACTAGAGAATCAGTATCTAAGTTACTGTTATACAAGTATTCATAAATGTAAAGATACAAAGTTATCTTTGTAATTAGAAAAAAGTAAGCTCTTATTCCTCTTAATTATACAGGAAGTGTACACATTGATTTTGCAAAGAAGCTGTTTTTAAAAAATATTTATTTGGCTACATCAGGTCTCAGTTGCATCACTTGATGTCTTCCTTGCATCATGCAGGGTCTTTCTTTGTGGTGCAGAGATTCTCTAGTTGCGTTGTGCCGGCTTCAGAAATTGCAGTACCCAGGCTCTCCAGTTGGGGTGCACAGACCCTGGAGCACGCAGGCTCTGTAGATAGAGCATGGGCTTAGTTGCTCCGTGGCATATGGGATCTTAATTGTCAGACCAGGACCAAATCCGCATCCTCTGCATTGCCAGGTGGATTCTTAATCACGAGACCATCAAGGAAGTCCCCACAAGGAAACTCTGACTCCTCTGCCAAGTGGTGTATATGATTATATAGACATATTTTAAAGAAGATATATACGTGCACACATACATAGAGGGGTGTGTGTGTGTATTTTCTCATATATTCTGTCTTTCATACACTTTAAAGCCTTGTGAGGTCCCATGGCTAGCTGAGTTCTTTAGTTTCTGATCAAATGTGAGGGGGAGCTGAGCAATAAGGTCAGTTCAACTTTGGCATTTATTGTAAATTCCATATCAGAATTCTTCATGTTAATCATTCTTTGATAAAGGTAGATTTTTCTCATTTGAAAAAATGAGCACACACCTTTGTGTTTTAGTTCACACTAAAGAATTAAGAGAAAAATTAATGGCTAGATCAAGATACCCTGTAAAGAATATCTTCCTTAAAGAGAGCTATAGTCCATATACAAAGCAGGCAGAATTAAAAATTAATTAACAGATAAAAATTAATCAAGACACCTGCTAGTATCTATTTGACAAAAAGTCGAGGAGCACATAGTCCTTTTATTTAACATGATCTTGGCAGGTGGATGGCTCAGATGGTAAAGAATCTGCCTGCAATGCAGGAGATGTGGGTTCAATCCTTGGGTCGGGAAGATCCCATGGAGAAGGAAATGGCAACCCACTCCAGTGTTCCTGCCTGGAAAATTCCATGAACAGAGGAGCCTGGAGAGCTACAGTCCATGGGGTCACAAAGAGTCGGATACCGCTGAGCAGCTAACACTTTCACTTTCACTTGGTAGGTGGCAGGTAGTGTGGAGAATAAAAGAGATCCATGGGAGGTATTAAGTCACATCTTTATTTAAGCATGATCTTGCTTCAGATCTACAGTCAAATTTAGTGTACTTCTTTTGTTTTGTTTTGTTTTTTTGCCCCAGGCTCAGCTGAATCTAAACCAGAGGATTTTTGGTCATTGAGTTTTTTTTAAAAAGTGGAAATTAAGGCATAATGCATGTCCAGCTTATTGAGTGTGGTTTAAATATATAACCAGAAAGCTTCTACTTTTTGATGCTTTATGTATTCTTCCCCCAGTTTTTCATTTTGCCTTTTCCCCTTCTTGGAACTGGAGTGTGGAGTGTTGGAGTGAGACTCAGGGGTGTGCAGTTGTTCCTCGTCTAGTAGCACTGAACATCCCTCACAGGGACAGCACACCTAAGGGTGACAATGTCTACGTTTTTCATTTGATCATTGTATCAATTATACAAGGTAGAGAGGACTTGCTGCTTTCAATAAGTATTTTATGAACAAAAGAGGGAGGTCAAAAGAAGTTTCTGGGATACTGTAACTTATCATGGTCCTTGAACTTGGATCCTGTGACTCCAAGCCTAGAGCCTAAGCTTGAATCTGACCCTGTGTATACAGTTAATCCAACATCTTTAGCCTTGAAGAATGGATCCAGATAACTTTAAGTGGTTTCTGTGTCTCTGGAAAAAAATAACTTGCCCTTATTTGTTTTTCTTGTATGAGTAGATGGTTTATGTTTTAAATGTTGATTATTTGATGAGCAGATGATATGTGTTTAAGTCTGTCCCCTATCTCAGCCGTTCTGTGTTCCTTCTGGCATAATTTTCTTCCCTTTCTACTGATTTGTCCCACCAGCACACGAACATATCTTTATGTCTCCCATTTTAAAGCTTTTTTACTCCACCTCCCATTTCAGCTGTTTCTCTTCATCCCCTTACAATTAAACTTCTCAAAAGAATTGCTGCTGACTTCACTTCTTTTTCTACCACTGTCTCTTGAAACCACTCCAGTCAGACTTGTGACTTCCTCACTCCACTCAGACTAGTTCAGAGCCGTATCTGGGGAAAGCATACACCTAGCAGATGAAATGGGAAATGCAAAGGTAGATATGGCTGGAGTGGAGTGAACAAGATGGAGGAAGAGAAAATCCATGGACTGTGAATGACCACCTGACAGGTTCCTAAATCCAGTGGCTAATTCTCAGTGATCTGTCAGCAGGATTGGGCAGAGTGGACAATGCCCTCCACCATGATAAGTGGTTTCATTTGATGTTTAAGACTCTTTTCTCTCTTGGTCTTCTCACCTTATTTGTGTTTTCTTCTTAGTCTTTTATGTTCATTCCTTTTCATCTCTCTGACCTATGAATATTGACATGTCCATAGGCTCGTTCACTGTATTTCTTCACTTTTCTCTAATCACTCACATCCTTGATGATGTCATCTAGTTTATGATATTAACGTCTCCCACTCTCAAACTCCCACATTTCTGTCTCTAGCCCAGATGTGTCCTTTGAATTCCAGACTCATATTCATCTCTCTCTGTGGCATCTTGACACAGAAGGCTCATCACCATCCCAGATTTAATTAACATCTCCAAAAACATGCCCCTGTGGTTTCCTCTCAGTCTGCAACCCGCAGAGGCCTTGCCCCCTAGGTAGGTGTCAGCCCCATCTTTTTAGATGGAGACAAAAACCAGAGTTGTCTTTTCCTTTTCATTTTCTCATTCTCAATATCCAGCCTGTCTAAATGACTCAAGATCCAGCCGTTATTTACCATCTCACCTCCCATCCTATTTCAGACTCTTTTCATCTCTCAGTTGAATTACTGTATTCATCTCTTCACTGGTCTCCCTGCTTCTGACTTTGCCTCCTTTCAGCATGTTCTCATCACAGCAGCCAGAGAGATCCATGTAAAAAGTAAGTCAGATACAAAAGGCCACACACATTATGATTCCATATATATGAAATGACTACAGTATGCAAATCCATAGAGAAAGTAGATCGTGGTTGCCAGAGCTGGAGAGGGGCATGGGAAAGGGGAGTGACTGCTTAGGGGTCAAGGGCTTCTTTTTGCAGTGATGAAAATGTTTTGGAGTTAGAAGTGGTTGCACAACCTTGTGACTATACTAAAAACCACTGAATTGTGCCCTTTCAAAGGGTGAGTTTTATGATATGTGAATTACATCTCAATAAAAAAAATGTAAGCCATATCACATTAATGCTTTAAATAAAACTCTGTAATAGCTTTCCATCCCATATCTCAACGGCTTACAATCCTCTGTATGATCTGTCCCCTGTCATTTCTCAGACGTCTTCCCTCTCTGTGACTGCCCCTCCTCCCCGTTTCACCCCAGCCACGCTGGCTTTTGTACTTGCTCTGCCCTCGGCCAGGATGCTCATTCCCCAGGTTCACCTGGGTATCTCCCAGTGCTTAAATGCTGCCTCTCAAAGGGGCCTTCCCTGACCGGCCTATTTAGAATTCCAACCTGTCCCCAACTCTCTACCCCCATCCTTAAAGTACTTTTCCTAATCTCTCCCCATCTAATTGGCTGTATTTCATTTATTTATTTATTTTTAACTATATAGGATCTTCCCTTGAGCATAAGTTTTTTGAAGGCCAGGATTTTTGTTTTATTAAATGCTATGTTTCCAGTTCCCCAAACTCTACATTTATATAGTTAACCGCTAGAGATAAACATATACCACCTTGAAATATACAAATATCTCATAACACTTTCTAAAGAAGGCTATATGGGATTCTACTATTTTAAGAATCTTACTTTCAAGAGTACAGAAATCAAGTAGCATTTTACAAATATGAAATATAGTCCCTTGACAAAAAGGTTGTACTAAAATATAGTCCAGTTCAATGTAGAACATTGGCATATAGAGGTTTGAGTGATATTTTGAATGTGTATTTTTTTCAGTTTCCATAATATAAAACAGCTAACATTTAAATAGTTTTTAAAATAATCTTTTTTCCCTATCAGAATTTCCTCTTGAATCAGAGTAAATGCTTAGGGCAATATAAAAATCTGAATAAAAGCAATAGTGTATGTTATGGAGCAGTGAATGTTATGACTTTTACTATAATGTAGTGAACATAATGTTACAAAAAAATCTTCAGTACCCAGCTTCAGGGTAATCTGTCTTTAGTGTACGAACCATCACAAAGCAGAATTTAGACTGAGGGACCAGTGTAGTGACAGAGAGTGATTGCTGTCACGCAGAAGCAGAGCAAAACTTAAATGCAGTGTTTATGGTCTGAAATCATGAATTCACTTCAGTTGGGCTTCAGTGCAGCACTACCTTAGGCAGGAAACAAAGTACGCTTAGACTTGGTGTACATCAGAGCTGAGATTGACAAGGCTTTGGGTGGATGTTGGTTTAAAAATATGAGTTAACTTTGCAAGATGCAAGACAAGATGCGTGTAT
Source organism: Bos javanicus (assembly GCF_032452875.1). Lineage (NCBI taxonomy): Eukaryota > Metazoa > Chordata > Mammalia > Artiodactyla > Bovidae > Bos > Bos javanicus. The sequence goes on from NC_083869.1 coordinate 28,214,418, forward strand.
GAATTTGCTTCTCTTTCCTGACTGGCATGGCTGACAAGTGGAAATAAACCAGATCTCAGTACCCAACACAGTTGTTTCAAAGATGGACCTCCAGTGAGACAGCTGAGAAGGTCGCTTCCTTAGCCTCCTGGCTCAGAAATGGTCCACTGGAAGTTTTGTCAGCAACAGAAGCAAAGGGGAGAAAACACATAAACAAACTCATATGTACCAAAGACAGCAAAAGTTCTGAATCCTCTTCAGGTCTTGTGATACATGGTATTTTTGAGTCTTTCTTGGATAAGTGTTAGGACCTCAGCAATAGAAGGAACACTGATGCGTACGTTCAGCTGGCCAGTTAACCTTTGCTGCCCAGCCACTCCTGCTCCTGACGTTTGATCTGCAAGGCCTGATGTAGCATCCAGGGTGTGACAGTGAGTGAAGCGCTTGGCAGCTGCCTTTTGGGAAAGTGCCCACTGACAGCTCTTTGCTGGGTTTTTAATACCACCGTTTCCTCGCTTTGTAACAATATATGTCTATTTTTTTTTTCCGCTTTAAGTGGGGTTGAGAACCAGATGTTGGCATTTCTGTTTCCTGAGAAGGGAGATGTGTTTCTGCATTTATTTATACAATTTTCCTTTGAGAGATTTTGAGCCTAGCTGACTAGTTAGGACTCAGTGGAAGCTAATATTAGCTATATACATTCTCATAAGGTCTCTCAGTGCACTTTTGGACATTCTGTGCATGTCCTTGGCATGCTCTTTTGCTGCACATGGAGAATCCTGTTCAAAACCTGTCTGCCTTACCGTGTGTAAAATAGATAGCTAATGGGAAGCTGCTGTATAACACGGGAGCCCAGCCTGGCACTCTGTGACCACCTGGATGGATGGGATATGGGGGTTGCTCAAGAGGGAGGGGATGTGCACACACATACATGCAACATTGTAAAGCAGTTATCTTCCAATTAAAAAGAAAAGACTTCCCCAAAAACCTGTCTGCCCTTTAAGAGTCACTGTGAATGCCACCTCCACGAAGCCTTCTCTGATGCTCACCTCCTCCCTAATGAAATCTGAAAGACAGCTTTTCCTCGCCAGAAACCCCAGAGAATGGTTTTTACCTTTAACGACACGTCTTTCATCCTACTGTACTCCCAGAGCCTACTTTCTCTTTGTGTGGAGGTTGAGTGCACCTTTACAGCAATGCCTGTTTTTCTGGGGGTGGGGGTGGGGGTGGTTGTTTTTTTTTTTTTTAATCTCTACTATGCTTGCCACACATAGGCATTTAAATATACTTCTGTATAAATCAATACATTTAATTCCATTTGGGAAATTTAACACTGAAGTTGTTCATGAATTGATGACCTGGGCAATATAAATATTATGGCACCCTCTCAAAACTGAAGAATAATTCACCATGATTGATTTTTTAAATTTAGTTTTTTAAAAATTTTTGTTTTTTAACACCAAAAACATTTTGTATTGGGGTATAGCTGATGAAGGGACTCAGTCATACATATAACATGTATCCATTCTTCCCCAAAGTCTGCTCCCATCCAGGCTGGCACATACCATTGAGCAGAATTCATGTCCTCTATGATAGGTTTTTGTTGGTTATCCATTTTAGAAATCACAGTGTGTACATGACCTTCCCAAAGTCCTTAACTATCCCTTTCCCACTGGCAACCATGAGTTCATTTTCTAAGTCTGTGAGTCTCAGTTTCATAAGTTTATTTGTATTATTTCTTTTTAGATTCCACATATAAGGGATGTCATGTGATGTTTCTCCTCTGTCTGACTGACTTCACTCAGTATGACATTCCAGGTCCATCCATGTTGCTGCAAATGGCCTTATTTCATTCTTTTTAATGGCTGAGTAATATTCCATTGTGTGTATATCTCTGTGTGTGTTTACAATAGTCAAGACATGGAAACAACCTAAATGTCCATCAACAGAGGAATGGATAAAGATGTCGTGTATGTATATATATATATATATACACATACACACACACACACACACACACACACTATTGTAAACAGTGCTGCTGTGAACATTGGGTTGCATGTATCTTTTGGGGCCCTGTTTTTTTCTGGATATAAACCCAGGAGTGGGATTGCAGGGTCATATGGTAGCTCTATTTTTAGTTTTTTAAGGAACCTCCATACTGTTCTCCATAGTGGGTGCATCAATTTACATTCTCACCAACAGTATAGGAGGGTTCCCTTCTCTCCACATCCTCTCCAGCGTTTGTTGTTTGTAGATATTTTGATGCTAGCCATTCTGACCAGTATGAGGTAATATTTCATTGTAGCTTTGATTTGCATTTATCTAATAACTAGTGATGTTAAACATCTTTTCATGTGACTATTGGCTATCTGTGTGTCCTCTTTAGAGAAATGTCTCTTCAGGTCTTTGGCCCATTTTTTGAGTGGGTTGTTTGTTTTGAAACTATCAAGGGTCATAGTTCAGTTCAGTTCAGTTGCTCAGTCCTGGCCCAGTCTTTGCGACCCCATGAATCGCAGCACGCCCGGCCTCCCTGTCCATCACCAACTCCCAGAGTTCACCCAAACTCATGTGCATCAAGTCGGTGATGCCATCAAGCCATCTCATCCTCTGTCATCCCCTTCTCTTCCTGCCCTCAATCCCTCCCAGCATCAAGGTCTTTTCAAATGAGTCAACTCTTCGCACGCGGTGGCCAAAATATTGGAGTTTCAGCTTTAGCATCATTCCTTCCAAAGAACACCCAGGACTGATCTCCTTTAGGATGGACTGGTTGGATCTCCTTGCAGTCCAAGGGACTCTCAAGAGTCTTCTCCAACACCACAGTTCAAAAGCATCAGTTCTTTAGCGCTTGGCTTTCTTCACACTCCAACTTTCACATCCATACATGACCACTGGAAAAACCATAGCCTTAACTAGACGGACCTTTGTTGGCAAAGTAATCTCTGCTTTTGAATATGCTATCTAGGTTGGTCATAACTTTCCTTCCATGGAGTAAGAGTCTTTTAATTTCATGGCTGCAATCACCATCTGCAGTGATTTTGGAGCCCCCAAAAATAAAGCCAGCCACTGTTTCCACTGTTTCCCCATCTATCTCCCATGAAGTGATGGGACCAGATGCCATGATCTTAGTTTTCTGAATTTTGAGCTGTAAGCCAACTTTTTCACTCTCCTCTTTCACTTTCATCAAGAGGCTTTTTAGTTCCTCTTCACTTTCTGCCATAAGGGTGGTGTCATCTGCATATCTGAGGTGATTGATATTTCTCCCTGCAATCTTGGTTCCAGCTTGTGCTTCTTCCAGCCCAGCGTTTCTCATGATGTACTCTGCATATAAGTTAATAAGCAGGGTGACAATATACAGCCTTGACATTCTCCTTTTCCTATTTGAAAACAATCTGTTGTTCCATGTCCAGTTCTAACTGTTGCTTCCTGACCTGCATATAGGTTTCTCAAGAGACAGGTCAGGTGGTCTGGTATTCCCATCTCTTTCAGAATTTTCCACAGTTTATTGTGATCCACACAGTCAAAGGCTTTGGCATAGTAAACAAAGCAGAAATAGATGTTTCTCTGGAACTCTCTTGCTTTTTCCATGATCCAGTGGATGTTGGCAGTTTCATCTCTGGCTCCTCTGCCTGTTCTAAAACCAGCTTGAACATCTGGAAGTTCACGGTTCATGTATTGCTGAAGCCTGGCTTGGAGAATTTTGAGCATTACTTTACTAGCGTGTGAGATTAGTGCAATTGTGCAGTTTGAACATTCTTTGGCATTGCCTTTCTTTGGGATTGGAATGAAAACTGACCTTTTCCAGTCCTGTGGCCACTGCTGAGTTTTCCAAATTTGCTGGCAGTTGAGTGCAGCACTTTCACAGCATCATCTTTTAGGATTTGACATAGCTCAACTGGAATTCCATCACCTCCACTAGCTTTGTTTGTAGTGATGCTTTCTAAGGCCCACTTGACTTCACATTCCAGGGTGTCTGGCTCTAGGTGAGTGATCACACCTTAAGGGTCATAAGCTGTTTGTAAATTTTGGAGTAGATAAATCCCTTAACAGTTACATCATTTGCAAATATTTTCTCCTAATCTGTGGGCTGTCTTTTCGTTTTGTTTATTTTTTCCTTTGTTGTGCAAAAGCTTTTGAGTTTAAGTAGGTCCCATTTGCTTATTTTTGCTTTTTCCATTATTCTGGGAGATGGATTAAAAAAGATGTTGTAATTTATGTCAGAGAGTGTTCTGCCTATGTTTTCCTCTAAGAGTTTTATAGTGTCTGGTCTAACATTTAGGTCTTCAACCCATTTTGACCTGATTTTTGTGTATGGAGTTAGGGAATGATCTAATTTCATTTTTTTACATGTGGCTGTCCAGATTTCCCAGCACCATTTGTTGAAGAGATGGTCTTTCCAACATTGTATAGTCTTACCTCCTTTGTCATAGATTAATGGACTATAAGTGCATGGTCTTATTTTGGGTTTTCTATCCTATTCCATTGGTTTATATTTCAATTTTTGTATGATTGATTTTTTTCTGTCTTTGCCTACCTTCCCCTCTTTTTTGTCTTTCTTAATTGACTTTTCACCTGACTTTTGAGTCTTGCCTCCTTGGTAAGGAAATGTGGTTGGTCTAGAAGGCCTTCTATCTTCCCGTGCTTGCTGGCATTACAGTATTTGTCTCAAAATACAGAGTGTGAGTTGCCTGCATCAGCATCTTGTCTTGGGTGTGTATTAAAAAATGCACATTTCTTGACTCCAGCCTAGAACAACAAAATCTGGAGTCTTAGGTGTAGAATGTGGAAACTTGCATTTTTTTACCAAGCTTCCCAGGTGATTCTTAAATGCAATACAATTCTGTGGCCATCATGTTATCATCTGTATATCCTTTTCAGTCTCACTCATCTCCTTTGCTTTTCAGCCTCAATTCTTTTCTCTCTTTGGGAATCTCTTTTAAAACTGTGCCAATTAACTTTTAAAAACTGTGTGTCTAAATGGTGTAAATGTGCGGAGGAGCCTCATCAGTATAAATTTTTACCATAATGAGTCATTACAGTTTTTATTAAAACTACAATTGCTGCTCAGGGTGCAGTAGATCCTCCAGGTGGCCTTCAGCTTTTATGTTTCCCGACAATGGCAGAGTATCTTTAAGCTCCGGAGTATGCAAGCAACAGAATATTTGCTCATTTGTGAGCATATGGTTGGATGTGTGAAGTGTGTTGTTCCCCCAGCTATAGCCAGGGATATTTAAGTCTTCTGTGAGAAATCTAGGATTTATTGCACCGCCATGCACTTTTACAATGCAAGTCTTGGAAAAGAGTGAACATCTTTTCCCTTATATTCAATTCAGTGATTATGCTGTGATGTTTATTGATGTTGAAATTCAATGGAGGAAAATTTTCATTAAAAAAAAATAGTGTCTCTATGAAACAATTTTACTATGCTTTTAAATGATGACTGATAATAAAAAAAAAAGGCAGAAAATTCCGTTAGCCCTTCCTGGGTTTAGAAAGGCTTGGTGTTAGTTAAATGAAGTCAATAAATACAGTTGAGTGACTCCTGATTAAAAGTTGTCTGTATGTTAAGTTTAATAGTCTAGGGAATTAGGGACTATAAGTGGCTTGGGAGAACTATACTGATTACTTTCCTTGTTTATATTTATCAGAAATAAATGTTAATCAGTTTGATATGGCATAGCATTACCATTTTAAAAACTGCCACTGCCATTTGATTGTAGCTCATTGCTCCTGGTTTTCCAGGTACCATTTTTTCTTTAAAAAGTCTTTATTGAGGGATTTATTCCCTAAATAGGAAAATTTATTAATTTTAATGTGAAAAATAGTATATAAAAATTATTTTAAAATATTTGCAAGTGATAAGCTGAATCATCTAATATATAATTGAAAAGTACCATGCATTAGATGACTCACCCTCATATTCAGCAATTGTATGCTTTGGCAGGGTGGTAGAGTCATAGTTTTGCTGCTTAAATATACAAAAAGCTGATTGTTCTGTGGAATGTTGGGAGCCAGGCCTGAATAAATATGCAAAGAGCATGCAGTATACGCGTACACACACACACTCAGCATTAATTTAGTCTCAAACCTAAAAGTTAATATATCTTTAAGTTTATTTAATTGCATCAGAAAGATAGACTGAAATAAAATAGAATTTTTGTTGTAACAGAGCTATCATTTCAATAATCTTTTGACCATACTCCTCCCACCCACCCCCAAAATTCAAGGAAATTCAACAGAAGAAATGTTTTCCTAGAAAACCAAATTTCAGAAACCTAAAAGAGGCTGCCTGCTCCTGTGATTGAATCCACTGCCAGCCCCAGCCACCCTCTGTGCTTACTGATCTGCAGATTCTAATGCAAAATGATTGACTATCCAGATAAGAGTTCACAGACTTATTGTTTATGAAGACATCTGATTTGGGAGGAGGGGGAAAAATTCAAAATTACCTTTCAAAATGTGAACAAAGGTTATTTCCAGAAAGTTCTAAAAAGCATAAAATCTGTAATCTCCCCCAAGGTGTTCTCAGTTTCTGTGTCATATAATTATGAATCCGTGCAGCAGTAAACCACACTGCAAGCCCTGGTTTTCTAATTAACTTTGTCATTTTTATTTAGTTAGGAGTTGTGGATCCTCTTTAAAACCACTGATAGAGATAGACTCCATTTAAAGTCTGTGCTTAATTTCACTTATGTGAAACAAGAGCTTGCTAGTGGATTAGTCTCAGACATCCTCTGTCAGTGGAGTCTTGCTTTTTTCAGTTACTTTCAATTGTCCTGTTGTAATTCATGTTAATCTGTCTCGTAACTCTGGAATCAGATACAATTGAGGATTACGTTCAATTCAGCCAAAGTTTCTGATTATAGAATTATAATAAACCCCAACACCAATCCCTGCTTACAATGAGAATGTCTTTCTGGTGGAAGGATAGTAGGTTTACTCTGGTACAGGAAACCTAGTTTTTCTGATGTATATTTTTCTAATGCTTTTAAGTGTATAGGACTAAAGGAGATGGCTCTTTTGCTGAATAGTCTGTTTCATTCCTAGATTTCTGTTTTGGGTTGTTAGTATGTGTGTGTATGTGTTTACCTACTTCAGAAATCTCTGGCCCACGTGAATTTTAACTATTCCATCAGCAGTACAATACTGTAGATAAAGAAGGCTGAGTGCCAAAGAATTGATGCTTTTGAACTGTGGTGCTGGAGAAGACTCTTGAGAGGGGGGATTGCAAGGTCATCAAACCGGTCAATCCTAAAGGAAATCAATCCTGAATATTCATTGGAAGGACTGATGCTGAAGCTACAATACTTTGATCTGATGCGAAGAGCCAACTTATTACAAAAGACCCTGATGTTGGGAAAGATTGAAGACAGGAGGAGATGGGAACAACAGAGGATGAGATGGCTGGATGGCATCACTGAATCAACGGACATGAGTTTGAGCAAGCTCCAGGAGATGGTGAAGGAAGCCTGATGTGCTACCGTTCATGGGGTCGCAAAAAGTTGGACATTACTGAGTGACTGAACAAGAACAAAGAAGCTGCTTAGAAGCTTGTTAGTAGATTGACAAATAGATCTCTTAATCCCAAACCAAATCTCTCTGCTTTTTTTCTTGTGTAACAGAAGCTCCTTCTATATCCAATCAAAAACATAGTAAAGCCAAGAAAGAAAATTCGGCCAACAGTTTTGATACAGTGTGGGCATATTTTCATTTTATTTTTGGCTTTATATCTAATTTTAACCTGGATCCTATATCTTGTATTTGGTTGCCAGTTTTTTTTGTTTGTTTGTTTTTTTAAGAACAAAGAAGTCCTTCTTGCTGACTCTTAAGAACACCTACTTCTTAATCCTACACTATTTAATACTGCAGTATTTAAGTTTAGCATTCAAAAAGTGTATGAAAATGTTTCACCTCAGATTCGGACCTCAGACAAGGAGAGACTGATTAGTCACATTCTAATAGGCTGTGAAACACACCCTTGTCTGATGAGCCATAGAACCATCCAACAGGAATTTGTAGTCAGGGTAGCATTTGAATAGCCATGGGTATAAAAGCCCATGGCTCTAAAAGCCCCTTCTGGCCAGAGTACCCTATGGTAGAAAGTGAAGAAAGGCTGGCTGTCCCATTAGATTTGGTGGACAGGTTTTGGTGGGGTTTTTTTTTAATTGCTAAATATTTAATAGAAAAATGCCTTAATCTTCACCCTTAGGGAACTTGATCCGACATGAGAAGTTTGTTACTTGAAATGAGAACATTAAATTTAAAGCATCTTTTCAGTAGTAGGCCCCCTGGTGGTCTAATTTGTAATAGATTTTGAGATTCCTTAAACAACGGACTGGTTCAAAATTATGAAAGGAATACATCAAAGCTGTGTATTGTCACCCTGTTTATTTAACTTATATGAAAAGAACAACATGCGAAATGCTGGGCTGGATGAAGCGCAAGCTAGAATCAAGATTTCTGGGAGAAATATCAATCACCTCAGATATGCAGATGACACCACCCTTATGGCAGAAAGTGAAGAGGAACTAAAGAGCCTCATGATGAAAGTGAAAGAGGAGAGTGAAAAGGCTGGCTTTAAACTCAGCATTCAAAAAACAAAGATCATGGTGTCCAGTCCCATCACTTCATGGCAAATAGATGGAGAGACAATGGAAACAGTGACAGGCTTTATTTTCTTGGGCTCCAAAATCACTGCAGATGGTGACTGGAGCCATGAAATTTAAAAAACACTCATTGCTTGGAAGAAAAGCTATGACAAACCTAGACAGCATATTAAAAAGCACAGACATTACTTTGCTGACAAAGGTCCATCTAGTCAAAGCTATAGTTTTTCCAGTAGTCTTGTATGGATGTGGGAATTGGACCATAAAGAAGACTGAACACTGAAGAATCAGTTCTTTGGACTGTGGTGTTGGAGAAGACTCTTGAGAGTCCCTTGGACTGCAAGGAGATCAAACCAGTCAATCCTAAAGGAAACCAATCCTGAATATTCATTGGAAGGACTCCTGCTGAAACTCCCAATACTTTGGCCACCTGATGAGAAGAGCTGACTCATTTGAAAAGACCCTGATGCTGGGAAAGATTGAGGGCAGGAGGAGAAGGGGACGACAGAGGATGACATGAATGGCATCACCAACTCAATGGACATGAGTTTGAGCAAGCTCCGGGAGACAGTGAAGGACAGGGAATCCTGGCGTGCTGCAGCCCATGGGTTTGCAAAGAGTCAGACAGGACTGAGCGACTGAACAGCAGCGACCAGTTTGTAATGATGAGCTGGATCTTTAGAAACTCAGCATGCTTGTGATCCTTGATGTCACTGAGTAGATAGATCTGGGGTCAGAATTCTGTTTCCAGTTCTCTGCGCTTTCTCATCTGTCTGGGATATGCATGGTCAGAAGGACAGGAAGGGCTTCCAAATGGCTTAGGAGTAGCCATTCCCTTCCGCAGGGGAATCTTCCCTACCCAAGGATTGAACCTGGGTCTCCTGCATTGCAGGTGGATTTTTTTTTTTACCAACTGAGCTACTAGGGAAGCCATAGAAAGGTAGAATACAGGTGAGAGGACATGGATTGGACAGCACAACTCTTAGGAAGGGGGAAATGCTATAGTTTATCTGACTCATGGGCTTCTTGGCCATTGGCACAGCAGACTGGAGCTCTAAGTAGGTTTTTAAAACTGAAAAGTTGGTTTTCTTATTTAGTGCTCATGAACATTGTTACTAGTTAAGCAGTGGGGATAAGAAATTAATTTTTTTCAGGATGAAATTTTTCACGTCATAAACAGAACTCTACACTTAAGAGAACTTTTAGCAGTGGCTTTACATGATTAATTTGCAATAATTAAATGTTAACAGCTCAGGCTTGCTGGTATGACCTGAAATACCCATGCAGTTTAGATGTATGCAGACTATATAGGTCTTTAGTTCAGTCACTCAGTCCTGTCCAACTCTTTGTAACCCCATGAACTGCAGCACGCCAGGCCTCCCTGTCCATCATCAACTCCCAGAGCCCACCCAAACCCATGTCCATTGAGTCGGTGATGCCATCCAACCATCTCATCCTCTGTCGTCCCCTTCTCCTCCTGCCCTCAATCTTTCCCAACATCAGGGTCTTTTCAAATGAGTCAGCTCTTCGCATCAAGTGGCCAAAGTATTGGAGTTTCAGCTTCAACATCAGTCCTACCAATGAACACCCAGGACTGATCTCCTTTAGGATGGACTGGTTGGATCTCCTTGCAGTCCAAGGGACTCTCAAGAGTCTTCACCAACACCACAGTTCAAAAGCATCAATTCTTGGGCACTCAGCTTTCTTTATAGTCCAACTCTCACATCCATACATGACCACTGGAAAAACCATAGCCTTGACTAGATGGACCTTTGTTGACAAGTAATGTCTCTGCTTTTGAATATGCTGTCTAGGTTGGTCATAACTTTCCTTCCAAGGAGTAAGCGTCTTTTAATTTCATGGCTGCAGTCACCATCTGCAGTGATTTTGGAGCCCAGAAAAATAAAGTCAGCCACTGTTTCCCCATCTATTTCCCATGAAGTGATGGGACCAGATGCCATGATCTTAGTTTTCTGAACGTTGAGCTTTAAGCCAACTTTTCACTCTCCTCTTTCACTTTCATCAAGAGGGTCTTTAGTTCTTCTTCACTTTCTACCATAAACGTGGTGTCATCTGCATATCTAAGGTTATTGATATTTCTCCCAGCAATCTTGATTCCAGCTTGTGCTTCCTCCAGCGTTTCTCATGATGTACTCTGCACATAAGTTAAATAAGCAGAGTGACAATATACAGCCTTGACATACTCCTTTTCCTATTTGGAACCAGTCTGTTGTTCCATGTCCAGTTCTAACTGTTGCTTAGCCAACAATAATATATATACTCCTCTGGGATATTACTGGGAGTCTCAAGAAATGTCCCCAGGGTCCCTTGAATCACTTTGTTGGTGCTGGTTGCCATGTGGCACCCTCACTGGCTCCCACTTTTTCATGCCCAAGAGACTCTTAAGAAGCCACACCAGTGTCACCAGCCAACACGAGGGCCCTAGTGCCCAGCTCAGGAGTGCTGCTTCTGGAAGGTCCTGGCGGGCTTCCTATTCTTCGGCCACAGTGGTCTTGCTTTCATGCAGAAGTGGGGAGACTGGCCTTCTACCACACTTGTCATCCAGGCCCTGAAATTTCTCTCCTTCATTTACTCCATGAATAAAGCACTCAGTCTGTGCTGTCCTGAGTTCCCCAGGTGAACCAGAGAGACAGAGTTCTTGTCCCTCTTGAAGCCTGCAGTCTCACAAGAGAGGCAGACATAAATGAGTACACTGGTAGACGTGAACTTACAAATTGTGAGAAGTATGCAGGAAAAAATGTGTATATACAGACAGTAACAATTGGGGGGTGCTCCTCATTGAGATTCAAGATCAGAATGAGCCCCACAGAAATATTTGGGTGAAGTCTTAGATTTTGCCTGGCTATTCTGGGCAGACACACAAGTGTGCAAGTGTGCAAAGTTCATTAACTTTGTAAAAGAGGACCAATGTGATCAGGAGAAGGGAGCAAAGAGAAGGTGGTATGAAATAAGGCCAGACAGGAGCGGGCCGCACAGTGCAGGGCTTGGTAAGTAGGATTCGCCGCAATGCCTTGTGAATGCTATTATAAGTTCTAGTTGTTCAGCTTTCAAGTCTCTAGGTAAGTACGGTAGAAATCTCGCACCTTTTTTGCCTTTTTCCTATCAGGGCAAATAAATGCTTTCCCTTAGCCTCATTCATTCTGCTAGAGAATCTTTAGTATTTAGTTTACACTAGCTTGGATCCCTTTGCTGCCTAGACCTGATGCCCGTTTGACCGAGGTGAGGAGGAATCACGGAAGGAAAGGGCAGTTGCCCTAGAGGAATTGAGAAATAAAAGCTGAAGTGATGTCTCAACATTCTAGGTTCATTTAAGTTTGAGGGCGTTGAAAAGTGACTTGTGATTTATTGTTTGGGGATCAGGAGAATTTCAGAGATGCCTTCCAGTATTTCTGAATCCAATTACACTATCAAAGGGAAATTAGGATTCCTAGAAAACGCAAAACTTCGACATTAATGGCAGGCATTTTTTTTTTTTAATTGATTGCAACCAGAGGGCCTTCATGTATATTCCCAAAGAGGATGAAGTATATTTTCCATTTCAAAATATCGCTTAATTCTCACACAATTTATGGAGTGGGCTAAGGTACTGCTATACCTACAACAGGATTATTATCATTATCATAGAGCACAGAAGACATAAAATATTCATGTTCGTTGGGTTAAAGCAAACTTGCCATTTCAAGTCCATTCATTAATTAGTCAGGGACTAATACTCTCATTACCTGAAGCAGGCTTTCAGGTGACCTCATATTCAGAAAGCAGACATAGTAAAATGTGTTCTCGTTTGGCTAACCTTTGTCCTAGTAAACCGGATGTAGAACCAGGACAGTGTTTTCTCACAGTGGTGATTTCTAGAGTGTTGATAAGCTAGTAAAGCTGTGTTGATAAGCTAGTAAAGCTGTCTGACAGGGATGGTCATGCCTTTTTTTTTTTTTTTTAACCCCTCTCCCCTTTACTGGCTTTATTCTCTATGCAGTTCTTTTTAGGAGAAAATCCTTTTCTAACTTCTGAAGGGTAGAGGTAGTAAAAGCATTCAATGGCATAGAAATTTCTATACAGCTTTCTAGGCTCCTTTAGCTGTCATCTCCTGTGATTATTTAAATAACTGATTTCAGATTCGTTATTAGTAAGTTTTGGTGAAATCAAATTGTACATATCCCTTAAATGGCTGCTTTCCATGTTGCTCATTGCTTCTTATGATTAAACTGATCAAACGTCCGCTGGTTGGTTGGTTTTTGTTTGTTTGTTTGACTGTGCTGAGTGTTGGTTGTGGCATGTGGGATCTAGTTCCCCGTCCAGGGATCAAACCCAGGTCCCCTGCATTGAGAGTGCAGTCTTAACCACTGGATCACCAGGGAAGTCCCCAAACATACTCTGTCTTATTTCTTAGACTCTCCAAATCTGAAGCATGTAGAGACTGTGTGGTGTAGGGAAGGAGTGCCCACTTTTGAATCAGACAGCTTTGAGTTCAGATCTCAGTTCTGTCCGTTATTAGATGCAACACTGGGAAGTTAGTTCATCTCTCTAGGCTTCAGTTTCTTCTTTCCCTGTGGAGGGAGCCACTTAACTCATAGAGCTGTTCTGTCTTACTCGATGACGTGGAGAGGCTGATGTGACAGCCGGCCCATAGAGGGACTCAGTGAGTTCTTTCCTCTTCTGTTTTGGAGCAAGTTCATCTGGCCTCCTCTCCACTGTAACTCTTTAGTGAAACAGCGCTGCGGTTTCCCAGAATACAATGAAGCTCAGGTCCTTAGTGGGAAATGGAGGTAGGGACTCCCACTGGGACGGAATGACCACAGCACTGTGGTCCACGTAGAGTTTATGAGAGTCACCGTGTCACCTCTGCCGCCTCCATGCCAGCCGTCGGAGTTAGTCTCCCATGACTCCTCCAGTCCAAGCAGTGCTGGGAAGTGGTATGAAAACAACTAAATGTATAAAAAATAACGCATTTGAGTCAGTTCTAATGAGGTGGATGAAATTGGACCTTATTATACAGAGTGAAGTAAGTCAGAAAGAAAAACACCAGTACGGGGTATTAATGCATATATATGGAATTTAGAAAGATGGTAACAATGACCCTATATGTGAGACAGCAAAAGAGGCACAGATGTAAAGAACAGACTTTTGGACTCTGTGGGAAAAGGTGAGGGTGGGATGATTTGAGAGAAAGCATTGAAACGTATATTATCATATGTGAAATAGATGAACAGTCCATGCATGAAGCAGGGCACTCGATGGCCAGTGCACTGGGACGACCCTGAGGGGTGGGATGGGGAGGGAGGGGGGAGGGAGGGTCAGGACTAGGGGCCTGTACATGTACATGTATGTGTACACCTGTGGCTGATTCACATCAATATATGGCAGAACCCACCACAATATTGTAAAGTAATTAGCCTCCAATTAAATAAATAAATGTAAACAACAAAACAAAATGAACATGGACACTCTGGAGCAGACAGCTAGATAATTGGTCCTATCCAACAGTTTACTCGGAGAAGGCGATGGGACCCCACTCCAGTACTCTTGCCTAGAAAATCCCATGGATGGAGGAGCCTGGTGGGCTCCAGTCCATGGGGTCGCTGAGGGTCGGACACGACTGAGCGACTTCACTTTCATTTTCACTTTCCTGCATTGCAGAAGGAAATGGCAACCCACTCCAGTGTTCTTGCCTGGAGAATCCCAGCGACGGCAGAGCCTGGTGGGCTGCCGTCTATGGGGTCGCACAGACTTGGACACGACTGAAGCGACTTAGCAGCAGCAGCAGTTTATTGGTAGTCAGACCGGAGCTGTGACTCTCAGGATGCCTCCCTGTTTATAGTTTTCTGCCTGCTTCCCTGTGACTGAAGTTTCTCTTTCCTACTGTCTGGAGGACCTCTCACACGTGCGTACTGTGTAGCTGAAGAAGCGAGGTCTGGAGAGAAATGTGACTCCCCTTGTCCCCCGTGAGGCCTGCCTTTGAGTCCTACTTCCATACCCACGAGCCACCGCTTTCCCCCCCGCCTTTGGAGTTATAGTTCCTTCACCACAGACCCGCCTCTTCGTCTTATACTTGGCAGCAGCAGTGTCCACCAGCTTCAGGAGGCGTTTACACCTCTGTCTCAAGGAAGCTCACACTTCTTTGTCACAGGCGTGTGGCCATGCTCATCAGCCTCAGAAGGACAGCTCAGACAGAACACAATGCAATAAGCCTGGTATTTCTACAGAATAACCAACTTCCATGAACTTCACCTGCTAAATTCAGTGGTGCTCTCTATTCCCTCTATAAAATGCACTGGTGAAGCCCAGGGCGCTGGGAGATGACCCTCCAGTCTGCCCTGCCGCCACCCCCACGTCTCCTCCCACCAAGGAGTTTCCATGTTTGAAAAGAATTTGTTCCCACATTTGTTTATGCGGGTTTGAAAGTGAAAGTTAGTGGCACCGTCGTGTCCAACTCTTTGCAGTCCCTTGGACACAGCCTACCCAACTCCTCTGTCCATGGAATGCTCCGGGCAGGAGTACTGGAGTGGTTTGCCATTTCCTTCTCCAGAGGATCTTCCCAACCTGGGGATCAAACCCAGGTCTCCTGCATTGCAGACAGATTCCTCACCAACTGAGCCACTTCGGTCAGTCAGTCAGTCAGTTCAGTCACTCAGTCATGTCCGACTCTTTGCGACCCCATGAATCGCAGCACGCCAGGCCTCCCTGTCCATCACCAAGTCCCGGAGTTCACTCAGACTCACATCCATCGAGTCGGTGATGCCATCCAGCCATCTCATCCTCTGTCGTCCCCTTCTCCTCCTGCCCCCAATCCCTCCCAGCATCAGAGTCTTTTCCAATGAGTCAACTCTTCGCAGGAGGTGGCCAAAGTACTGGAGTTTCAGCTTTAGCATCATTCCTTCCAAAGAAATCCCAGGGCTGATCTCCTTCAGAATGGACTGGTTGGATCTCCTTGCAGTCCAAGCGACTCTCAAGAGTCTTCTCCAACACCACAGTTCACTTACTTCTTATTAAAATCATATCATTTAAATAACTCATAAAAGATGAGTTCAAAAAGTGAGTTGTTTGTCCGAAAAACAAGTGGCATGCTTTGGGAAGTCCATTGATAAAGGCAAATTGTTAAACACAAACTATTGTTACATTCAGTATGGAAAAAGATCGTTGTGAAAACAAAAGAGATGTTTAAAGTCTATAATTTTTAAAATGGCCTTGATCCTGTATCACAATATTGGTAAAGGAGTGTACATTCATAAGATTTAAGTTAAAATATTAATTTTAAAGGTTTT
This sequence comes from Bos javanicus, assembly GCF_032452875.1. Classification (NCBI taxonomy): domain Eukaryota; kingdom Metazoa; phylum Chordata; class Mammalia; order Artiodactyla; family Bovidae; genus Bos; species Bos javanicus. The sequence goes on from NC_083869.1 coordinate 28,230,286, forward strand.
TGTATTACAGTCTTACGTTTCCCTGTTTGAACTGCCTTTCTACGCTAACCAACCAAACACTGCTGCTGACTTCATCAGAGAAGAGTGTTTCTTCTATATCCATACACAGGACTGGCCCAGTCCAAGATGAAAATGCAGAGTCCCTTGTTCTAAAGTTAGCAAGTTCAGAATGGTTATTGCAGAGTGTTAAATCCAGCACAGAGCCTTCTGAGCCTGGGGGCCTGTGTGTCTGCACAGGCAGGGGGCTGGGAAGGAGACATGGGGGAGGGTTACTAGCTCTCTGACTGCCTCTAGTGCCGAGGAGCTTCTCCTGGTGAGAGGCACCAGTTGTTGTGAATTACTATTTGGAAGGTTTTTATCCTGAGCCAAATCTACTCTCTTTAATTTCTGGCCCCTGAAACAGTACAGAACACATCTAATCCCCTTTTCAAATATTTGAATAAATAATGCCAAAGCTTTGCCTTATCTTCTCTCCTTAATGAACTTTCTTGCATGGCAATATCCTTTTTAAACCCTCCATCTCATCTCTCTCAATGTCCTGTCATTTTTCTGACCCCTCCTAAAGGCTTGTGCCTGTCAACATTGTATACAAACTCCAAATTCCTAATGCGACGTGGGGGCTGCAGGGCTTAGGGACCCCCTCATTTGTGAGAGGAGTATGACCTTTCAGCTAGTGGCATCAAATACTATATGATAATTTTAAATAAAATAGATGGCATTCTTTTATATTGAACTTCTCAGCCAGAAAAAAAACCCACTTTTTAAGCTTTTTCATGTTTTTATTATTAATATTTCAGATATCCAGAGAAGTCTGTAAAGTACCGTAGACCCACAGGCTCATTACTGAGATTTAATTGTTGACATATTTGCTGCTGGTCAGTCCCTTCCTTCATCCCCCTTCCCCTCTGGATGCTGCTTATCCCGTGTGCTCTTATTCTGTGTTTGTATAGTTGATTTTTATGACCCGAAGGTTTTAACTTTGTCTGTTATTATTTCTCTTTGCTTGGGCCTGTACGCGGGGTCTCTGTAGCTGTGCTCAAGATCTCTCTCCAGGGAGTGCTAAGTTGAACACTCTGGCATAATTTTTTAAGTTTATTAAAATTCTTGAACCTTGAAAGCATTATGCTAAGTGAAAGAACTAGACACAAAAGGTCACATATTGTACAATTCCATTTATATGAAATATCCAGAATAGATAAATCCGTAGAGACAGAAAGCGGATTAGTGGTTGCCAGGAGCCGGGGGTACGTGAGGGTGTGGGGTGACCAGCTGATTGATGGTATGGGATTTCTTTTGGAGATGTTCTGGTGCTAGATGGAGATGGCAGTTGTACAACATTTTGAATTTACTGAATGTCCCCAGATTATTCACTTTAAAAAGAGGTACTTTTTTGTTATGTGAATTTCATATCAATAGAAAAACAAAGCCCATAAAATGATATTTAAATATTAGCATTGAACCTTGCATATAAATATTGAAATCAGTAATGCAGTACAAGTAACTACTATGAGTATCGTTCACTACATGCCTAACTTCAAGTGCTGCTTTTTTCTTGGTAAGTGGGAAGGTGGTTATCGACAGTGGAGCAGCTCTTATAGAAAGTGTTTTAAGAACAAATTAAGTTCATGTAATACTTGAGACTGGTTTCAGTGTGCCCACAGCAGTGGTAAGTTCTATACGTTTTTAGAAATGCCTTAGGTACTGGTATGGACTCGTGCCATTCACTTAAGCTCGTCACTGGTTGGTGTGAGGCTGTACTCCAGAAATGGCAAAAGAACGTGGTTGGGTCAAACCCAGACAGTTTTTCTTTGGGGACACTCCAAAGGAATCTCTCCTAGACAGAATGTAAAAACTGCTCTATTGGTGTTTAGCCTGTTGACATTCATTTCCAGATAAAATACATCATTCCTAGCAGACGATGACGTTTTAAGAGACTGCTAAGACAAAGGGAATCTTTTTCTCTAAGTTCTGTGTTTTTGCAGGGATACAATCCGTGCCTACCAGGAAACCACACTGAGTGAAAATGGACCTTAGCACTTTGAAGAGTTTGAATGATTCTGCAGGAGAAAGCGCTTTTTCAGTTGGAGTGGTTTAAGCTACAAGTAACAGAAAACTCTCTTAAAATGGTTTTAACAAGAAGGACTTCTGGAAGTGGAAGTGCAGAGAAGGGAAGGCTTCCGGGTTGCTCAGCATCTTACCAGCATCAGTCAGGACCCGAGCTCTTTCCTTGCTTAGCCCAGTTCTCCACAGCTTTGACTTTTTATCCCAAGGCTCATTACCTGCACTGTCCTAAGAGGCTGCCAGTCACAAAAAGCTCTGCGTGTTTCCTGCTTCATATTTGGCTTTTTGTGGTCCTTACTGAGGAGCAAGAAAGTTTCTCTCTCAGAACCTCCCCCAAACCTTCCCCTGTGGTGCTGTCCACCTTGGCTTACACCTGTCTGCCCAACCCTGAACAGGCCTGTGGGGTGGGCACTGAGACCCCCCAAACCCATTGTGGAGGATCAGCCACTGCTGGCCCCGTGGGCTTTTTACCCATCTTTTATCTTTTAAAACCGTTGTCTTTTTAAACTGTCTTTGTGTAGACAGTCTTCAGAAATATTTATTGTGCTGTGTTTAGGTTATGCCATGGCAGCATAACATATCTTTCAAATGTTCTATTGAGGTGTGCTATTTGCAGCCCGTTTTCAAAAGCAAGAAATATTAAAGAGAAGGAAAACCCAAAATATGCTACCCTTTGTGCTCATATTTCATGGGCAAGTACCTGATACTTGACAGAGGAGGAAAATCTAGGTTGTTTCTGCACCCCTTTTCTTGGGTTTTGCAGGCTGGTTAAGTTTGTTTTGAATAGGCAAGCCTGCTTTTCAGGTTGAGGTACCCTTGGTGCTTCATTGCTGATGGTGTTGTTTTGTTCCATTTCTTTAAGTGCATTTGGTATGCAGAAGTTCAGCCTTCATTATGTACCATAGATTTTCCCCCTGACTTTAAGCCATGACTCCTTTTGTTTGAATATGTAAAAAAAAATATAAGTCCCCAACTGTGAAAAAGTGGTTTTTAAAATCACTTCAGCCTGCATTTTCTATCTCAGGTCTTAATTTAATCACAGTTCTTGGGGAAGTGAGCCCAGGCAGTCTTAATTGAGTGTTCCTATGCCTGTGGAATTTTTTCCTCTGTCGGCATACCAAAATTGAAATCTGTTGAGCTTCAAGTTTTTACCGCCACGCCTCAGAAGCACATTTTAGTCTATAATCCATCCCACATCCTTTCTTCTGCCCTGACTCCGATTCCTGACAGTTCCTTTTTTTTTTTTTGGCTGTACTCTAGGGGTTACCACCTGGTGGCCCTCAAGGCTTGGATCTTCTCTACTGTATTTTGCCTGGCCTAGACAATGTTTTTAAATTTTGGAATTAGTTGCCAACATTTAAAAAGGAAAGAGTGGACATTAACATCCAGCTCTGGCTTGTCTTAGGAAAACCAGAAGATCTGAAAACAGCTGGACTTACAATCCTAATGGCAGAAAGTTCTGCTCCCTTCTCTCTGAATGATTTACAAGACCTGCTGGCCCCTGAAGACACTGGAGTGTCTGCCCCCTGCAGAGTGTTATTAGTGCTAGCTGGGGCTGTCTTGTTTTCTGACACATAGCACGTCATCTCTGCAGACCTAGATAAAGTTAGCTTAAGAATATTTTTCTGAGCAGAATACAAGTACGGTTGTTTCCTCTTGGATTAGGCTATTGATGTAAGGCTCTCCAGCTTTTTAAAGATTCCCATCTCCCATATATCTCACTGGAAATCAACAGCACACTTAGATATGACCTTGGACCAGAAGAATTCAGTAGATACCTAATTGGCCGGTTTAGGAAAAGATTTACTACCAAACCAGTAGAGTAGGAAGACCTAAAACCACTTCCTGTAAGAGAGGCAGGGCCATCTGTACTCAGGACTGACTATGGGTACCTAAGGAGACATGGACATCTCAGGGAGCCAGGCTGTGGTCAGTTGCAGCTGGTGCCTGCAGGAGCATCCCCTTTAACAACACCTACTGTGGGGTCACTCCTGCTGGGATTCTGTCTCCTGTACAGAGTCCTTCCTCGTTTATTAATTCATTATTGATAGAGCTCATCAGGGCTAAACTCTGTCAATATGTGCTCCCACCTGACATGTAAAACTGCAGCATGAATGTACGTGCCCTATTCCTATGACCAGGTAATCAACACTGGCATTCTTCCTCAAAGGTGATTCCAGTGTCATCCTAACATCCCACATTCCTCTTGAGCATTATAATTTTGACCTAACTCCAAGACCTCTTTCACCCCCATCAGACAAACTCATTTAAAAACTCGAATTCACATTCCTTTAGGTTATCTTTAGGGAGACTATCACTCATTAGGTCACCATTTTCCCACTTCCGTACATCAGTGCTGCCCAGGGCTGAATATTCCAACACTAATGGTAGCCTCAGACCGGATACACATCTTAAAGTAATGCTCTGTTCTTGGCTTTGTTTTTCCAGTCTGGTTTAGATGTTGATAGTGGAAAGTTCCATCACTGCAGAAGTGTGTAAATTGAAAGAAACTCCTATGTTCTCTCAGTAGTAACTTATGACACTTTTATGATTAATAGGATTTTGTAGACCAGCAAGGTTGAGGAGTGTTTATAACATCTACTAAGGATTCCCAGGTGGTAAATGTTTGTTACTTGGCCCAACTGGGTAATCTGGATAGTCCTTAAAAGTGAAGCTAGCTAGTCCCCAGGGCCTTCCCTTCTGGTCCAGCTTCCTAGGTTGTTGCCACTTTGGACTCTATTTGAGCACTGTAGCTAGTAATACCTGGTAAAGTGAAGTTTCTGGGAAACGCTGGCCATTCAGTGGCTCTGTTGAGAGAGTATACTAATCACTTGATCAAGCGTCACGCACACAGGATTTTTTCACTCTGCTTTATTGACTGGCGTATCCTTGTGTTGTTGTTCAGCTGCTCAGTCGTGTCCGACTTTTTGCAACCCCATGGACTGCAGCACGCCAAGCTTCCCTGTCCTTAACTATTTCCTGGAGTTTGCTCAAACTCATGTCCGTTGAGTTGGTGATGCCATCCAGCCATCTCATCCTCTGTTGCCCCTTTCTCCTCCTGCCCTCAATCTTTTCCTTAAACTAGAACACTAGAAGAATAAAATAATATTAAGTGCTTAGTTAGATACTCAGTAAATATCTGTTGAATTAATGAATGATGGGTTCACTTAAAACATACCCTTGTACAGACTATAAAAATGTAGTCAAATTGCTGGCATGTGTTAGCAGCCAAAATTGGGGTCTGCATTTGTACTGTTTAGATTTATAGACTAAGCAGGATGGGCATTCCAGAGCTTTCTGTCTTCCAGAATTATGTCTCGGAAACCATAAGCTGGAATGCAGTCATTTTTTACTACATTACCCAGGCAAGAATGAATTCATCATTTTTATCTCACCATTTCTCATTAGAAGCCTAATGCCAATATCTCATCTAGAACACTGCCAAATTTCAGATTCTGCTAAACTAAGAATTGAATGCATATTTGAACAGTACACAGTGGGCCTATGGCAGATTAACTTTTAGGAGATGGAAAATATATATATTTGACTGACCTCTCAGCCAGTCAGAAATAAATCCTGTGTCTAATCCTTGCCCAAATGTCATTTGGTTGTGAACAGAGCCCCTCATTTGTCTTAAGAGAGCCTGCATATCAAATACCAAGCCATTGCGGTCTTTTCTGCGTCTCTTTTGTAATCCCAGGCAGTTGCATCTTGGATAAGGTAGATTGGTAAACAGATATAACTGTCATCCTTTGTCATTAGCAGCATTCTTACCTTACTGAAATATCTGAGTTTTGTTTTTTTTTAAGTTTTGTTTCTGTTAACCATTTAGTTTGTGTTTGATTATGTTTCTATAATTTGTTCTTAAGTTTTCAACCTCTTTCTTCTTCCCAGTTGGCCTCACTATTACATCTAACGTTCAATTCTATTCTAATAGCCACTAGAAATTTTAACCTACCATCACTATACTTAAAAATAATTTCTCTTCTGTATCTGGGTGGGCAACTTGGATCATGACATTCCTGTTGCCTCACACCCTTTTTAGTTATTGCTTCTGATGGGTGATGGGTGTGTTTTCCTCTTCTAGTTCAGAATTTCCTCCAATTAAAAAAATTCCCTGTCCATAATGTGTATGATGGAAATAACACTTAATTGGACCAAGTGACTATTTCATTTTTGCTCTTCTTTGAAATATGTTTTTAGATATAGAAATAAGGATGAAAACTTACAAATAATATCCTTGTAAAGTTTCTTGAATGATTATTCTGCACTTTGGAGTCCAAACCTTCAACTCAGCCCGATTCAGTCCATCACCCACTCAGTGCTGCCTGGCCATCCTCACCAAGGACCTCCCTTCCAGCAGTGGTTGACTGTTTAGCATCTTGGTTTTGTTTTACTTGTTCTTTCATAAAAATCAGGTGAATTCCCTGAGCCAGGTACTGTTGGTTCTTGAGGGACAGTGGGTAGGAATGCATTGAGTAGAAGGGGAATGCTACCTGAGGACAGCTTTTTAGTAGAGACAGCTTACCTGACAGCTTGCTGTAAGGATCAGTTCCCTGAAGTTATTGTAACCACTGGACTTTCAAAGCCACATGCATGGTCCCACTTGACCACATTTTTTTTTTTTTTTTTTTCATTCCTCATTTTAGAGAATGACGGGCTCTATTTGTTAGAGGATAGAGCCATCCATATAGTGGTTCATTATGATGATGGCGAGTGGGTTTACACCCTGAGTGATGGGACATTGATCATAGCCCTGCCCTGGCGTAGTCCCACGGTGTTAATTACAGGATGTCAGTATTAGGAAGAAAAGCTAACACCTGGGAGTGCCGCTTACCCTGGGTCCCTGGTCTGAGGATGGTGGTGTCTTCAGGGATGCTCTCGGTTCAAGCCATGGGTTATTCATTGTACCCTATTTGTCACCATGGCTGCCCCCACACACAAAGCATAAACCATTCGCAAGCAGTGAAGTGGCCCATCTCCTCACCCACGTTGCCTGCTAGAGATATTTTTCCTAATATATCTGGATACCACAGCTTTGGGTTTTTTTGTTTGTTTGTTTTTAGGTGGTCTTAAACACACTCGTCATTGCCCAGGAATTTTACTTGAGAATTTCTAAAACTGTCATTTAACGTAAACTAACTCCACTGTCACCGTATTCTATTCCAGCAACACTTTCCCCCTGAAATTAACAACATGAAGTCTTCACCTTAGAAAACATTGGTTGTTTGTTTTTCCTTAAAGCAGGAAAAAATACATAAAAGCACCAATAACCCAGTAATCCTCAAAGCTTGCTTTTTTATAGCTTTGACTGGGACCAGCTGGCGAGTGTTTTCAGTGTTGCGGCATCTGGAAAAATTTGGTTGAAGGACATGAAGATCAAAATGATGATGTGATGATGTTATGTTATGCTGGAAAATGTTAGTCCCATTTCTTTCTAAAAGAGTCAAGGTGGAGAACACAGGGCTTTGTGATGTATGTTTCACTTAGCTTCTTCTCTTGGGTCACTCTTTGGATCCCCAAGGGGATCTTCGTAGAAACCTGGTAGTTGCTTTGCAGTGGCAAAATTGGCTTTTAAATAAATCGGAAGCTGTGCTGGCACCTGTTCTTTGATGTAGGGGAGAGGACCCATACGTGAAAGGCACCAGCAGTGCTTCTTAAATCCCAAATTTTAACTGTCTTCAGACAGTAACTGACTGTTCTAAGGAGGCAGCTGTCTGAGCGGCAGCATGCACTGGGGTTGTGTGTACAAGCTCTGGAGAGCCAGACTGCCGGCCTTTGGGTACTCCCCACCCTCTTCCTAGCCGTGTAACCTTGGACAAAGTGCTCAATCTCTCCGTTTCCTCTGTAAAATGGGGCAGATGCTAGTTCCAACCTCATACGGCAGGCTGACTGCAAGGATTACAAGTTGATACACATCGAACATGGTAAATTTCAGTGAACATTTTATCGATCATTGGTAAGAGTTTACAAACAGGACCACATCATTATTGCAGTTTGCAGAATTCCTCAAAGTCGAACTGGCAACTGAGGGATGTGATCAACCATTGGTCATTCGCCATCAATGAAATTAAAATCTCATTAAAAGGAACACAGAAAGACATGATTAATTGGGTGTTATTTGGAGGCTTCAGTATTCCCTGGGTGACTAGTTGCAGAATGCTCTCTGATTGTGAAAACATCAGGCTCTTAGCCAGCTGGGATCACTTCTGCTGTGCCCTTCCCAGGATTTGATTAGAAGTTCAGTGATCATCTCCTTAATGATTGGTTTTATTAAATGACTGGACAGCCATGGACAAAATACACCAGTAAGAAAGAGAAATATTATTTACCTTTTGCCTCAGGATTAGCAAGTCTTATTTTTCTCATAACTGCTTTGCTGCCATAGAAGTGTCTGTGAAGAGAAGTGATGTTATCGCAGAGTTTACAAAGGCTGCAGAATCTATACATCCGCACTCTTCTCACAGTTGGCTAGTCTAAATCTGTTAATCCTCTTCCTAACATCCTGAAAGTATAAGATTATGATAAGCCCTGGAAGGGGAAAAGAGGGCTTTAGTTTTGTAGTGGAACTGCTGTGGAGCTGGGAGCTACATTGTCTTCCCTTGAACCCTCCTCCCCCACCCCCATCTTTTCAACCCAGAATGGACTTCAGTTGCAGCATTTTATTCCATTTCCAGTGGGTAGGAAAAGCCAGATCTGCCCAGAGTTAAGGAGATCTTGCTGCCTTCAACAGCCTTGGAATAAGTAGCCTTGACTTGTTCTCTGATACTGCACACACAGTTCAGTCTTGTTTTCCTTTTTCACTGCTGCCAAACATTCTTCTGATTTTTGTATTCCTTAGTGCATTATTGGTGATCATCTCTGAGTCAGCATCTCTTTCCTGGCTCCTCTTCTGTGTTTTGATTGCTTGTGCCGCGCTGTGCGAGGGCCCTCCATGTCCTCCAACAAAAGGGTTCCTTCCCGAAGATAATCAGCAGTTTATTTACGTGGATAGTGAGCTACCTGTGCCTTCTAATAACCTCACCAGTGTTCCTTTCTTGTCTGTTCCTTTGCCAGAAGTGTTTCATTTGTCTCCCTCTGATTTTTGTTCCCCAAATCAACACGCTATCTATTCCTCTTATTTTTTACTTGCTACCTGCCATAAAGTCTAAATCCATTTTGTTGGGCTTAGGTATCTAAGGCAGGTTGATCTCTGTTTATTAGCGATGGGGGGTGGAAATCTGAAATTCAATTTGTTTTATTATGTTTCATGTACATGCAAAGAACTTGTGATAACTGACCCCTTTATAAATATATAACATTTCTGAAAGGTTGATAATCTCCTCATTCTGAAGTTCCACTATCATTGCAAGGACCAAAGCAAAAATTTCAGTAGTTGTTTCTTGGGTTGCTTTAGGTTGGTGTTTTTAAGCATACGAGTGATTTAATCCCCGTTTAATCCTTAGAGACCCAGCACATCCTCCCTGCAGGCTGTCTTACTTCCCCTACCATTCTTTCAAATAATTTCTGATAACAGCAACAAAAAGTATCTTTTTGATAATTATTTCGACTGATGCTGGCATTAAAGGCATTGTTCCTAAAGCATATATTTAAGATGATCTCTGCTTTCTCCATCCCAAATGGGGTTGGAATGTCTTAATCTATTGGTGTATGTTCAACCAGATGGTGCTGGCCATGCACATATAACTGGTGAATTCCAGTCGAGAGAGATATTAGTGGGATATTTGTAAGACTTAGAAAAGCTGTGACTACAGGTTCTGTGATCTGAATGTCTGGCATACTCTGTATTTTCTTTCTTTCCCCAAATACTGCATTTTATTTAATGAGTAAGTTAGAAGTTCAGGCCTGTTGTAACAGAGTCTTAGGCTGCTAAGAATTTTAAATGTAAGGTTGTTTTGAAGCTGTTGAATTTTTATGCTATTTCCTTTTTTAAAGTACCTTCTTATGATTTATAGTAGGCGCTGAACAAATGTCTTGATACCCCAAAGCATGCAAGTTAATACTTATTATTGATAATAGTAATATACTTTGGAGTCCTTGAGGCTATGTTTTACTATTTAGAGAGACATTGTTCACTCTAAATTAATGTCCTTTATCCACCAAAAGTTCAGTAAGGCTACTGGTTTCAATAAGATGAGCTACCATGTAATAATATCATAACTGGTATGCTATGAAAATGAGTAATAAAGAAATATCAGAATGTCCTTCTGTAGACAATCTCAGATAAAGGATAAACAACTTCCTCCCGGTCTTGAATGATGTACAACAATCCTGCCTGAAGAAGAAAGGCTGGAGTTGATGTCCCTGGATGTCCCTCCTCACATCAGGACGCAATGTCAGCTGCTTTTCCACTGATACCTTTATTCATACAGTGTTTTGGTAAAGTACACAAATGTACAAACAAAAATGATCAATTCTGAAGTTCTTGCACTGGTTTTTTTTCCCCCCACTGTTTTTTTTTTTTTTTAAATCTGTTTGTAATAATAGCTCTTCTCCATTACCCTAGTGGTAAGAAAACAGTAACAGGAAAGAAAAATGAAGTCCCTCTTAGGGGGGTTTCTTATCTGTTCAATTAGGGCAATTAACATAGCGAGATACAGTGATTTCTCAATTAATGAATCATTGGGAGGAAAAAGCTCCTCTATGTAAGGTTAGTTGCATTAAAACCCACATCCCATGCACCCAGGCATCTTAGAATGTATGAGGCAGAGCTGCCAGCATGAGAGTCCCAAGTTGGGTATTTTAAAGCTCACTTTAATTTATCTTAACCCAGACAATATTTTTTATTTATTAACTTCTTTCACAGTCTATGTGAGGACATCACTTTACATGAGCAGTAAATATGAATACTGGCTGTACATGTATAAAGCTTTTCATTTAAAAATGTATTAATAAGTTGTCAGAGCTTCCCAGGTGGCTCAGCAGTAAAGAATCCACCTGCCAATGCAGGAGAGGCGGGTTTGATGAAATGGCAACCCACTCCAGTATTCTTGCCTGGGAAATCCCATGGACAGAGGGGCCTGACGAGTTACAGTCCATGGGATCACCAAGAGCCGGACACAATTGAGTGACTAACACGCACACTATAAGTTGACATATATAATGATATTTTTAGTTCTAGTCAGCATGTCACTTGACTGTTAAGATATTTTTACTTTTACAAAGCCAAACCCAAATTTTATTTCTCCAAGCTTTCACAAATAATAACATCCCTCAATATGTATACTTAACATCATTATTACCTGGTGTCATGTTTAAAGCCCTGTTCCTGCAGCAGAAAGTCCGCACTCCTTGGTGGAAGCCTGGCATCAGCTGGCTCCTCACCTGTGTCTCCCCTCATCCCTGTTTTGCTGAAAGTTTTCACATTTGTCTGAGGTTCAAAGGATTTGTTAACAAAATAAGCCACTCATTATATATAAATAAATAATACCAATATTTATGAGAGAATTATCTAGCTTACTTTTAATATACTCAAAAGAGAAATAGACACAGCAGAGGATACATCACCAAATTAGGTTTTGACCACCATCCAGATTCAAACAGTGCGGGGAGGTCCCGTGTCACAGCACATCTGGAGTCCCAATTGGCCACAGGTCCCAGGCAGCGCATCCGCTCCATGGGTGAGACTTCAAAGATTGCAGTTTAGTCCCGGGTTATAATCCCAGGTTGAAAACTGTCATCATCATAAATCTGTGAGCAAATTGCGGCTCTGGTTTCATGTTAATACTATTTGTTTTGTCATGTAAAATTTGGAATATTGTTAAACCTGGACCTTGGTTGGCCAGATCCCCTCCAGGGGCTCAACAGTCTCAAGATCCCTCATATCTTACCTGTGGTGCTGGAAGTCTTCCTGCTGGAAGTCAGCAGGCTGAAGCTCACAGTCAGGGCAGTGTCCAAGCAGGTTAGCAGCAAGGTCAGAGGCCTGCTCTGCTTTGTCTCTGAAGCCTGCTCTGCTGTGCTTAGTCACTTAGTCGTGCCGACTCTTTGCAACCCCATGGCTATAGCCCGCTAGTCTCCCTGTGCATGGGGATTCTTCAGGCAAGAATACTGGAGTGGGTTGCCATGCTCTCCTCCAGGGGATCCTCCCAACCCTGGGATGGAACCCAGGGCTCCTGCATTGCAGCAGGTTCTCTCTCTGGGCAGTGCCTCTGTGCCGTCCTCGCTCCATATTCCTACCTCACCAGCAGCGCTCATGTGCTTATTCGTCTATGAATCCACCCCACAGTAAGCAAGGCAAGGTTTGCAATACTTGCATTTGCATATCCCCTAAATCTAGCAGGAACACCAACTTAGGGTACACACTCTTGTAAGATTAGTTTAATAATTAGTTTAATAGCTGGATGCTTACAGTATACATACGAGAATGCACACTTGCTTTTAAGAAGTAATGGGTTTTAACAAGCAATAGCTTAAATGCTCTTGAACCCAACTTCTAACACGCTGTGCTTTCTCTCCCCAGCCTTTGCCCTAGAACTCAGAGGAGCTGAGCTCTCAGTGATCTCATCAGCTCTTAATATGTCCTCATGATGAAATAGATGGCTGAAGGATCTTTGAGTTAGTACTTCTGCCCACCCCTCCCTGCCTTGAGACTCTGGAGGGTTGGAAACAGCAGAAATTAAAGAGTCCAGAAGGCTCTGAGTTTTCAAGTTGGGATGGGAGCAGGCACAGGAAGGTAGGAGAACACAGTCTGCGTCCTACAGTGTACTTGAGGGAGAAGAGTCATAGGGCATTATTTTGACCATCTCGTATAATTAAAAGATGGGCCAAGTGTGAGTTCATACCCAACCTCCAGCCTCTGAAAGACCACAGGAGGCAGGAGTGAGGATGTCTCAAGTTAAATGTGCTTTAATCAGAAGGTATACACCTGAATGCCTGAACTCCTTATAAGTTTAGTCAAATTTTAGGGACAGAGAGACTTCACCCCTTCCTTCCACAATAAAGGAGAATAAATCCATCTGCACTAGTTTCTAATGGCCCAGCCTTTCCTTACTGTGAAACAGATCCTATCCTAAGGAGAGATTAAGTCTCAGATTTAATTGCAGATGCCTAGAAGAGTTAACATGTTATCTTTGAAAATAATATACCACTAGTTTCTTCTCATTCATTCCATCTTGAGTTATGTATGCCTCCTTTGAGGCAGACCCTGTGCTGGGTATTGGGTGTACAGCAGTAAGCTAAACAGACAAGGAGCCTGAGCGCCTCCTTGGCCTTTGCCGCTTGGGGAGAGGGAAGGTTGTCAGGGAGGTAGGTGACTTCTGCAGGGTGAGATGGTCCTGTTCAGTGGAGGGTGGAGTTCTCATACAACAAGCTTTTGTAACTTCACCCTAATCAGCTCTGCTTATCTTCTTCACCTTTGAGGTGAGGTGATGTCAGCTTCTGATAACAGTGCTTTCTAATCTTGGCAGCCAAGTACTTGCTGATCTTTTCTTTGTTAACTTGTCCAGTGTCTGCTGGGGGCCAGGCCTAGTGCTGGATACTAACAGGAGATCTCAAGGTGACTGGTGGCGTCTGCTTTCAAGGAGCCTCAGCCTGGTCCCTTGTAAGTAGGGTAACCATGTCCTTTGTTTTTTAGGCCATGAACTAACCTAGAGTGAAGACTCGGGCAGCCCTTGTTTTGATTTCTTATTATTAAAGAAGATAACGATTCAGCCTTGCTCCGTACCACTCACTGGCTACTAAACCCTTACTTTAAAGGCTTTGGAGTATAGCACGAGAAAGAAAAAGGAGACTTCAAGTGGTAAAGATAAAAGAAGTATCCTTCTCTGGGGCAGTGCCAGGAGATGTAAACAGAAGCCCAGCTCTCTCCTCCACTGTGTGGGTGGGCCCCCAGTGTGAGAACTGCTTGTGTCTGGCAGGCTGCCACCACGTGCCAGGCTCAGGCCTTCCGATTTCTCCTCTCTGTGCTCAGGCCAGGTGATTTGGCCTCAGTTGGCTGCGTTGGCCTGTAATTTAAGTAGTATTCCTCATATCAGGGTGTTTACTGTCTCATTAATCTTAACTTTTCCAAAGTTTTTCCCAGCCCAGAAGCCACTGGGTTAATCATTAAGCCTGTGTGCATTTTATTAATACATGGCTATTGCAGAACCTCTTTATAAAACAGAGTAAGGTAAAGCGAGAGTGACAATAAGAAAAAATAATCCATCCTGTGAAGTTCATTGTGTGATTTCCCTTTGGCATCTTTCCTCTGACTGATCAGAATTTTCCTAAAATTTATAAGATTTTACAAGATTGTAGAGACGGCTTAAAGACTTATACAGACTTAGGTTGTACAGACTTATTTGTGTGAGTGTTTTTGTCTTTAATCAAGGGATTATAGACACCAAGAGGGAGACAGATCGTTTTTAGTCTTATACATACAGTACACTGGAGAGCAGTCAGCTTTTTGTCTTGGTTTGTGCTTAGTTAATGTAGGTGTAAGTCTTCCCTCAACAGTGGTTGTGAGATTGTCCTCAAATTCCCAGAGTATTTTCTTGGCTTCATGCTTTTGATACAGGTAGTCCTGTTAATATTTCCAGAATGTGCCTCTGGGTGTAAGACTCTTCTCTTGGAATCTAGATATCTAGCATAATTAAATAAAACCTTTTTGCTGTAGACATGGAAAAGCTTTTCTTAGTGCCTCCAGAAATCAAAGTTGGATGAATTTCCTATGTCTTATCTCTTCTCCCTTCTGTGATATCATTTCCTTCTTTTCTTTAATTCAACTCAGACTTGAGACTTACACGTTCACAAACCCCTAAGGGAAGAGAACTGAGGTATCTGAACAGTACAAGAAGCTCTGGGAGATTTTCCAGGATGTAGGCAGATGCTGCCGGAGCTCTGTCTGATACCTGTATAAATGTGTTATTCATCGGCTACATGATCTAGAAGATCTGATACACACTCTCAGAACATTTTTCTTCTTAGATGAAGAAATGCCTAGGGTTCCTCATAAAAAACTTTTGGTTCTTTGTAGAAAAAAAGCCTTCAACTTAACTCAGAAAAGCCACACTTGTTTTTGTGGAACCTCTTAATACTTTGTCAGAAAGTGGCTATAAAAAGACTACCAAATATGAACATGGAAGGGTGTCCTATTAAGGGAATGCAATTTAAAACTATGGTGGAACTTCACTACGCATTAATTAGAATGGCTAAAGTTAAAATGACTGATTGTACTAAGTGCTGGAAAGTGTGTAAGAAACTGGATCTCTCTTGTACACTGCTGGTGGCATTATAAAAATGGCACAATCACCCTCAGAAACATTTTGGCAATTTCTTTAAAAGTTAAATATATACCTACCATCTGATCTGAGCTTCCCTTGTGGCTCAGCTGCTGAAGAATCTGCCTGCAGTGTGGGAGACCTGGGTTTGATCCCTTGGTTGGGAAGATCCCCTGGAGAAGGGAAAGGCAGCCCACTCCAGGGAAGATCCCCTGGAGAATTCCAGGGACTGTATAGTCCATGGGGTCGCAAAGAGTCGGACACAACTGAACAACTTTGACTTTCACTTTCACCATATGATCTAGCCATTCTACTCCTAGGTATCTACCCAAGTGAAAGGGAGACATATGTCTATACAAAGACGTGTGTATGAGTGTTGATGACAGCTTTATTTTTAATAGCAAACCCTGGAAACAGTCCTAATGTCCATCAAGAGGTGAACACAAAAACAAACTGTCATATACTCGTACAATGGAACACTTCTTAGCAAAAAAAAGAATTTTTGATACACCTGCAACATGGATAGATTTCAAAAGGATTATGATGTGTGAGAAAAGCCAGACAAAATGAGTACAGACTTTATGACTCCACTTGAATGAAATTTCAGAAAATGCAAGCTAATTTACAGTGACAGAAAATGGAATAGTGGTTTCCTGGAGAGAATAAAAGGGAGGGGTAATGGGGTTGATTATAAAGGGTCTGAGGAAATTTGGGGATGTGAGGAATATGTTGATTATCCTGCTTGTGTTGATGGTTTTATTAGCTTATAACGCCTGTCAAAATCCACCACATTGTACTCTGTAAATATGTGTAGTTTATTGTATGCCACCTGTACTTCAGTAAGACTCTTATGTTACAGAAAGAGACAAAGGCCCACCCCCAAGTCGCTTGCATTAGTGTCAGAGAAGATGGTAATAAATATTTGGAACAAGGATTATTAAGGTTATTAAGGACATGACCCCATAAGAATCTGGTAAAAGCTACACGCCCTTTCCCCAGTAATGTGAGGACAAAATTTTGCCTACAATTTAGAGGGTTCCAATACTAAAAATCCCAGGCTAATAGAATTCTTCCTATTTTTTTTTTAAAGAACTAATGTCCTTTCAACAACTGTGTCTCCTAAACAGCAATCCTCTTTTCTTTTCCAAAACAAATAGATAAATTCTTATCTTTATCCCAGATGAACCTTGGGTATTCTTGGCAAGCACGACTTTAAAGTTTAGCCGTTCTTCACAGTGAACTATAAACAGAATGGTACAGCACCTCTACCAGCTAAATGAGGCTGCAGTTTCATTGATTATACCATTTCATTGCTTTCAAAATGAACAATAATAACATAATGATTATTGGACACTTTGATTGCCGCGCTGTGGTCCAGTTCATAAAACTATACCTTAAGCACAGTAAAGGAAGTTCAGGATAAAAATATCAGTTTTATTATTATATTTTAGAGGACACATTCAATACCAGCCACTTTAGCTATTCCATACTGTTTCAGATTTTCCCATTATACCAGGATAATAGTAATTAACTGGAATTTGCCCAAACCTTAATGAGACTGGCAAGTGGATTTCTGTGTCTATTATTTCCCCATAATCCCTTCCTGCTACATGTAAATAATAGTAATACTCAACTCTGTTTAAAATTGTGATGTCAAAGGTTGCTTGCTTATAGTACCTGTAACATTCCTAAAATCTCTTCTAAACTACTGCTTTTTCCCATCATCCAGGATCCCAATTTTGAGCAAAATGCAAAGAAAAATGTCATATGATACACTGATTTCCCCCCTTTTCCCTGAACATTTCATTTATCATTTGTACTGTCCTAAAATTTTAGTAATGAAAACACCTTCTGAGATGATTGTACAATGTCTATCCATGGATAGAGTCCTAAGTTTTCCCAGGGAGAAGACTCAGAGCATACGTTTGCATGCAGGTGGTTTTTTGAGGGGTACTTTCATGGTTGACATCTATGAGGGACTAAAGGAAGTAGAACTTTGCAGATGGAAGAATTAAAACTAGGATTCAACCACAGCCAAAGCCTCTGCTAATCCCATAGGAGCTTTGGATCAGAGCTGACCCTTGGAATGGTCCTTCCTTGAGGCACTGGGGCCTTTCTGCCCTCATGACCAGTCCATGGACGCAGGCTGCCTTTGGGGAGAGACAGCACACTTTGGTGAAGGGAATCTCCAAAGAGGGATGAAGCTGAGACTCATTAGCCACAAGAAACCCCTGCAGATTGCAGGACAGTTGCCTTGTTCCTGAAGAGAAGGCCTGGGCCGCACCTATGGCGCTGACTGCTGTGGTCCTGCGTGGACCCATCTGGGGACTGTTCCTCCAGGAGCAGGCGCTCTCATTTCCCAGGGAGCTGGACCAGGGAAGGTGAGTGGTGTGACCTTTGGTCCCTACTGTGGCAGCTGGCCTTGAGGTCACGCCGATACTCACCATGTCCATCCTCTACTACCCACTGAGGGTTCTCTTTGTCTGGGGACCACCTATGCTAGTCTGGCTGGTTTACCTGGAGAGTGAGCTAGGCTCTCCTCTGAAAAAAAGGAGTGAAATTCAGTCAATCTTGGTGGTTCCTTGTGGATTAAATAGAAGGAGATAGAGATGAGAAGAGAGAAATCACTGCAAATCTATATTAAAGGCAAAACTGTCAGAAATTGCAGACAGATTTGCAGACAGATGAGAGGTAACAGATGAGAGAAATAGGTCAAGATAAATCCTGGGTTCCAGTTCAAGATGCTGACACAGGAGGATGCCGAAATCAGCCATGGACACACTGAATCTGTAGCTATGTGTGGGATAATTTCCTTTGAAAGAAACCTCCAAGTTAGCTGGGCAGCTCCTTCATATCAGGCAAATGAGAAAAAGCCCACATTGAAATGAGTGGAAGGGGCTGAGACACAATTGTGCCCTAAGCCCCACCATGGCATGGTGTCCCACATTGGGAGGGAACTCACTCCAAGCTTCTCCCTGAGGAGGGTTTGAACCCCACCTCTAGCACCCCAGCTTTTAAGACCTGCACCTGAGAGATGAGCCCCCAACCCACCTAGCTTTGAAAGCCAAAGGGGCTCGTAGCCCCAGAATACACAAGGCTACGGTGGGCTGAGCAACAGCTGTCAGTGGGCTTCTGGGGACTCCCTGTGGCTACACCCTGGGCCCGGCATGTGGTGATGGATGATTAGACCTGATGTGGGGCTCACACATAATATATACATACATAAAAAATATATTGTACACCTGAAACTAATACAGTATTATATGTCAATTACATCTCACTTTTAAAAGAAACATGGCCGGTCTTTATCATTTTTTTACTAAAGTATAGTTGATTTACAATGTTTTGTTAATTTCTGCTGTGCAGCCAAGTGATTCAGTTATACATATGTATACATTCTTATATTCGTTTCCGTTATGGTTTATTCATAGGATAGTGAACATAGTTCCCTGTGCTGTACAGCAGGGCCTTGTGGTTTATCCACTGTCTGTGTAATAGTTGGCATCTGCTAACCCCAGCTCCCAGTCCATCCCTCTCCCACTGTCCCCGCCACCCCTTGGGGTCACAGGTCTGCTCTGTGTCTGTGCGTCTGTTTCTGCTTGTGGACAGGTTCATTTGTGCCATGTTTCAGATTTCCACACAAGTGACATTACATGGTATTTGTCTTGCTCTCTAACTTACTGCACTTAGTATGATCATCTCTGTCCATCCATGTTGCTGCAGATGGCATTATTTCGTTCTTATGGCTGAGTGGTTTTCCACGATGGAAAACTACTCAGTAGATAGCCATGTCTAGCCACTGCATCTTCTTTATCCATTCCTCTGTTGATGGACATTCAGGTTTCTCCCGCGTCTTGGCTGTCGTGACTAGTGCTGCAGTGAACACAGGTGGGTGTCTTTATGAATGGTGGCTTTTTCTGTGTATATACGCTCAGGACTGGGATAGCTGAGTCATACAGTAGTTACAGTTTTACTTTTTTGAGGCACCTCCGTACTGTTTTCCATAGTGGCTGCATCAACTTATATTCCCACCAACAGTGTAGGAGAGTTACTTTTTCTCCATACCCTCCCCAGGATTTGTTATTTTGTAGACTTTTTAATCATGGCCATCCTGACTGGTGTGAGGTGGTCTTTCATTGTAGTTTTGATTTGTATTTCTTTAATAATTAGCAATGCTGAGCATCTTTCCATGTGCCTGTTGATGGCCAGTCTTTAAAGTCATGGTTGCCTAGGATACTCAGTATTCATTTGGGATGAGCCAAGAGTTAATTGATTTGCTTTGGGAAAATAAACTAGGTTGCTGCTTAGGAGACACATTTGTAGAACTCCTAAGATATGAATAATTCTTCTGTAAGAGGGTATTAACCCAAGATGTTTAGAACCTTAGAACCCTCTGTTTTGACACTAGTGTCAGGCACTAGGAACGTAGCAATGAACAGACAAAGTTCCTCCAGTCACTGGAGTTTCTGTTTTTGTGCCTTGTTGGCGGTGAGGTGGTGAGTGAAAAGCTGTATCCAGAAGTTCATAAATATATAGCAGGTCTGGTGATGATAAATACTATGAAAAAAATTCTAGGTAAAGAAGTAGAGAGTGGGCTGTGTAGGGGTATTGATAGGGTAGCCAGAGACATGTGAGCAGCAACTTGGAAGGGGGAGTTGTGGAGAAGCAGGGAATGGCGTGTACAGAGGGTCTTGAGGGGAAGCTGGCTCTGAGCACCTGAGAAGCAGCCCTGAGGCTGCTGTGGTTGGAGCAGGGGCAGCTGGAAATGGAATGATGTGGGATGAGGTCAGACGTGGACTGGGAGGCTTGCTCCTTGCAGAGACTGCTTTTTTACTCTGAGCTGCAAAGCTGGCAGGGGACTTTGAATAGAAAAGTCACATGCTTTAATTATATGTTAGAGGGCTCATCTGATTGCTGGGTGGAGGTCAGACCTGAGCGAGTGGGATGGGAGCAGGGAGACAACAGGTTATTGTACAAATCTAGAGAAGATGGTGGAGGTTATACTTGTGTTCTAGCAAGTCGTGTTTCTCACGACTTGTGAGGTCGTGAGAAATCATCAGTTTCTGTGTAGGTGGATATGTGTGTCATATACATATGAAACATATGAGACATATATATATATATATATATATGACATATATGGCTTTTCCAGTAGTCATGTACAGATGTGAGAGTTGGACCATAAAGAAGGCTGAGCGCTGAGGAATTGAAGCTTTCTAATTATGGTGCTGGAGAAGACTCTTGAGAGTCCCTTGGACAGCAAGGAAATCAAACCAGTCAGTCCTAAAGGAAATCAGCCCTGAATACTCATTGGAAGCACTGATGCTCAAGCTGAAGTTCCAATGCTTTGACTACCTGATGTGAAGAGCTGATTCACTGGAAAAGACCCTGATTCTAGGAAAGACTGAAGGCAAGAGGAGAAGAGGGCGACAGAGGATGAGATGGTTGGATGGCATTGCTGACTCAATGGACGTGAGTTTGAGCAAACTCTGGGAGATAGTGAAGGACAGGGAAGGCTGGCATGCTGCAGTTCATGGGGTTGCAAAGAGTTGGACACAACTTACTGACTGAACAACAGGAATGAATGCATGTATGTCCAAGTTAAACCTTTTGCGTAGAAGGCTAAGATTTTATCTGAGTTATCAGTATATAGTGGGGAAATCACTATAAAAAAAACACAATTTCAGTACTTGGTGGTAGAGATGTAGAGGAGAGTGAGGGTTACAGAACTTTTCCTGGGAAAATTTCAGGGTAGGAAATGGGAAAAACAAAAAACAAAAAACTAGGGAGGTAGGTGAAGCTGGACCGTGGAGGGTCTGATGGACCACATTAAAAACTTGAGCTTTATCCCAAAGTTGATGGGAACAGTTCAAAAGTATTACCTAAGGAGGCAACATGTTCCAATTTATGACTTAAATTCTCCAGGTAACTCTGGTGTGAGAAACGGGACTCTTGAGAAGTTTAGACTGAAGGCAAGGAAACCAGTTACGATTTGCATGTGTCCCGGGTAGAGGCAATAAGCTAATGTTTATTACGCACTTGCTACACATCCTGCACCATTCTAAGCACTTTGTTACTAACTTAATCCTAAGAACAACCCTATTAGTAGGCACCGTTACCATCCACCTCTTACAGACGCATAACTTCTAGCACAAAGAGGCTAAGGAAACTTGCCCAAGTTCATGGGGCCACACAGCTCTAAGGAGGGGGATTTGAACGCAGACACCCTGGCTGGAGAATTCAGGCTGTTGCAGACTGTGCTACACTGCATCTCCTGAAGATAGGAGCCCAGACATTTAGAGAAAATTATAGGGCAGATCTCTTCCTTTGTCCCGAACTGAGTTGTTAATTAGCCACAACTTTGCATTAGTGTTACAGCAGTATCTAAGAAACCCAGCCTCCTAGCCTCTCCTCTTCTCCTTATTTAGGGCTTCAGTTCTCTTTTGGCACCCATGTCTCTGTCTTTGTAATCTCATGCCACCTTTCTGTACCCATGCAACCTACAGGGTGTGTCTTTGAGTAAAACATATTATGATGTTATTATCATCTTGTCAGGTAACCCAAGTCTGTGCCCTTGTCTTAGAATTTCTTGCTAGGGGAATACATCAGCTTTGGGGTTCATTTGGTGTGCTTTTCCCCAAAGCTTTTGTTTGAGGATAGCTCCAATTAAGTCACCTCCATTAGAACATCACTACTATATGAGATTAAGGTGAAACACACTAGCATGGGGGGAGAAAAGTTCAGGTTTTGAATAATCACTCAGAATACAAACACAAACTGTAAATACTCGTTATCTAACTGTGACTTTGCTGTCAAAGTGTGCAGAATTTGAGTAGTACAAGGAAATTATGGAGAAGCTAGTGTCTGGGAAATGCCTGACTTAGTTTGCCAGAGAGATATCAACTCCATTATCCCCTGGGACAGTCCTATTTCCTTCTCTGTTAGATTCACGGGAGTATTGAACATTAGCATCCTTCTCCCATGTGGTTAATGTTATTATTACAGCTTTATAAAGGACAATACTTAGGCCAGATGTTATCCAAGAGAGCAGACAGAAACTTCTAGCCCTGATAGAGATTCAACCCTGAAGTGTGATGCAGGGACACAAGAATAGGAAACAAACAAAAAAAATAGACTGTTCACAAAAAGGTGTCACGTACCCCAGTGTAGGCAAGAAGGCCTCAGTGAGTATCACCTGTGTCTTGTGTGGTCAAGACACAGAGAAAGCACCAAGACCAAAGACAGTGGGCTGGGGAGGAGGGAACGGACAAGTTCAAGGAGTAACACAGAGTCTGCCTCAGAAACGAGGCGCGTGAGTCTTTCTTGGGAAAGCCGAGAGGGGTCCGAAATGAGTTGACGGTCACTGAGTTCAGGAACCTCCCCACCGCCCCGCCTTTTTTTGTTTTTGGAAACTAGAGTATGTTAAAACATGAAGTTTCAGCACATACTTGAGGAAGTCTAAAGTAACACCCAGCCCTTCCTTCTCAGCTCACGTTCCAGGTAAGGAGCATTTTTTTATTTTAGAACTCCAGGTGCAGTCAGGAGAAGGGAGAAAACAGTGACACCCATCTTTTTAATGAGCATTGCTACTAGAAGAGAAATTAGCATCACCCTGAATTTTATGTGATGTCAGTTAAATGAAGTTATTTTGTAGCACTTTACAACAAATTAGAATCAACTAAATTGAAAATAAGCCTAGCAGCTGGGATAAGTAATCAGGTAAGTGGCCAGTTTTGCTATTTTTGCTTTGAGCAGAAGACAGAATTTGAATTTCTAATGTCCTTCGAGGTGCAGGGTTCACAACTGGGGATGTGGTTTCTGAGACGATTGTTTAAGATGCCAGCAGCTCAGTGTTGCCCTCCAGGCTATAGCCTGCTTCTAGCCACGTTCCTTGGAAACTGGCCCTAGCGCAGATGTGTGTCCACCAGAGAGAGGGTTGTGAATTAGTGTAGGACACAGCTCTGCTTTTGGCGGAACGTTAGAGAGCAGACTGGAAATAGATGACCCAGAACAAGGCAGTAAATCATCTACATTAATGGAGAGACTCTAATGAAAGGACTGAAATTCATGTGGAGACTTTATGGCCACTCATGAAATCAGCTCAGATCCAAAGAACTATTAGAACACTTTTATGCTTTAAGAAGAGGGTGACTCTGTTCAGTTGCTGCAATCTGTATATAGTCAGAACGCCCTGACATCATCAGTACTGGCTTTAGTGGGCAGAATTTTACAGCAGAGCTTTGCACTCCATGAGCTGGTATTTTTTGTTGATTAGCAGATGATTTTTGTATCTGAGATAAGTTTGGGAAACTGTAGAGGAAGCCAAAAGAAGATGGAGGTTGGTGGCTCAGGATCTCTATGTGATATATGTGTACATTTGCTTGTGTGGGCAAAAACACGGGAGAGAAAAAGATGAATGGGGGCGAGGGGTGTTAGCACAAATGAAACTTTGTCAGTTACTTGGGAGTATTAAGAGGTCAAGATGAAGATAAAACGGTGTTTGCAACGGTTTATGAAGAGAAACAGGCCATAGTGAAGATTTAATTTTCTTTTTTTTTCCTCTGCAGCAGATGGATTAAATGAAACTATTCCGTCAAAAATCCATGTATCTAGGTTGTTTTCAGCCTACCTTAGAGAAAAATAAAATTTGCACAGATTTTTTTTCTACTTAGAAACTTTATACTTGAAACATTTTTCTCAAAATATTTGTATGTTTACTATTTTTCTCTTAAATTTTTTCTTCAAGTATTCAGATAACTTTTTAGATGGCTGATTATTGAAGCAGCAGGGGATTTTCCTCTTGGAAAATAAAAATGATGGACAGGACTTTCTTAATTTCTTCAATACCAACTTCTCTTTCTTTGACCAACAGCACGTACTTGACATTCAGCTTTATACTTTGGGTTTGGAGGTAGAAGGAGCAAGGTGTTAAATTTTTATCAGCATCATCTCATGAGAATCCTGTTCACAAACAGGACCCTCTGCAGGGAAGGCTGACTTCTCTATGAAGCATCATGGCACCACAGAGAGCAGGACAGATCTCTGATGAATCTGGCTATTACTAAAAACGTATCTGCCCTGCTGAGCTCCAAATGGACAACCTTAGTGCTTGGCCCTGTGCACCCAGCTCAGGTGTTGCTCAGGGTGGTATCACTGCTTTGACAGATCGCCATGCTCTGAAAGCACTAAGACACATGCCTGAGTTGTGGAGGGTATCCACTGTATTTTATTACTTTGAGAAAAATGGGTGCAGAGAACTGAGTGAATTTATAGGGACAGGAGTTCAAAATGCTGACCTATTATTTCCAGAGAAAGCAGTTTCCTCTTTGTTTTGAACTGCCCTGTCCTGGCTAATACATCTCTTATTAATGAGTGTTGAGAAAGTCCAGGTAGTGGAAACACTGGGGGCTACTATCATTTTCTACTTTCCACTAGTAAGTAATTTCTCTTTTATTGTAGAAAATGTGGGACCAGTGTATACTGATTAATTGATGCACTGAAGATGCAGGTTGTGGTAGAAAATGTCTTTATGAGAGTAATTTGGTCATTTATATGGACTTTGTAATGTCTGTGAAAGAAATTATTTTGCAGGTTATTGCATCATTAGTCAAATTTTCTGAAGCACTGATGTGAAAATCCAGTGTTATTGGAAATAATCTGGACACTTTTTCTCTGTGTTTATATTTTACAGTGGCTGCTAATTTACAGAAGATTGTAGATGATCCCAAAGCTTTAAAAACATTGACATTTAAGTTGGTAAGTGGAAAGTTACGGAATGAAGGTAAAGATTTCGCCATGCTGTGCCAACAAGTAATAGTAATGTCATTTAATAACCTGTTCCATAATTCTGTTGTTGGTTTTGGGGGGTAGGGAAGTGGGAATCCATTTTTGGATTCGTTATTTGGCTGGTCAACATGAGAATTTTTTTTTTTTAATTAGAATATAATTGATTTAGAAGGGTGTGTTAGTTTCAGGTGTACAGAAAAGTGAATTGGGAAACAGCAAAGTGAATCAGTTATACATATATCTACTTCTTTTTTTCAGATTCTTTTCCTATATATGTCTGTACAGGGTATTGAGTAGAGTTCCCTGTGCTATACAGTAGGTCCTTACTAGTTATATATTTTATGTAGTACTCTTGCCTGGAAAATCCCATGGACGGAGGAGCCTGGTAGGCTACAGTCCATGGGGTCGCTAAGAGTCAGACACGACTGAGCGACTTCACTTTCACTTTTCACTTTCATGCATTGGAGAAGGAAATGGCAACCCACTCCAGTGTTCTTGCCTGGAGAATCCCAGGGACGGGGGAGCCTGGTGGGCTGCCGTCTATGGGGTCGCACTGAGTCGGACATGACTGAAGCAACTTAGCAGCAGCAGCAGCAGTGTGTATATGGCAGTTTCAGTCTCCCAATTTATCCGTCACCTTCCCTTTCCCCACTGATAACCATAAGCTTGTTTTCTACATGTATGACTTTATTTGTTTTGTAAATAAGTTCATTTGTACCATTTTTTCAGGTTCCACATATACATGGTATCATATGATATTTGTCTTTCTCTGACTTACTGTAACTCATTATGACAATCTCTACATCCATCCACATTGCTGCAAATGGCATTATTTTGTTCTTTTTTGTGACTTGGGAATACGTTCTAATCATGACTGGAAATTTCCTCTTCCATAAGTGTGGTTTGTTCTTTTACCATCATATCTTTAACCATTTGAGAAGTCTTGAAGTCTGTACCCTTTTGCTTCCAGTTTGTACAGCAACTTGACCAGAAAGACAAATTAATCTGAGTTTGAAGCAACACTCTTAACAAACCTTTTCTGAAGCAAAAGCCAAGTGGTCCTAACTTTTAAAAATGGAGGCCGATTGTTGTAGAAATGGTTTAAGTAATTGGAAGCGATTGTAGAACTGCCCTCTGAAAGCTAATGAACAAAGACATGGCGTTTTAACTCCACATTTCAAATCACAGTAACAGATTCTCATGGAGAGGAAATATTCCAGCAGTTTTTCCTGCACTGGTAGATTTTCGGTTTATAAATAGGGTGGCCACAGAGATACAGATATGGAGCATTCTGGGGTCTTTGTGAAACTAAGAGCCTGTGATCCTGGCTAGAAATGGAGAGAAATCCAACTAGTCAAAAGTGATGCTTTTCTGGAAAGTTTTTGCAGACGGTATAGTAAATGACAAATTTTTTAAACTATAAATTAATCTTAGCAAGGGCCT
Source organism: Bos javanicus (assembly GCF_032452875.1). NCBI lineage: Eukaryota > Metazoa > Chordata > Mammalia > Artiodactyla > Bovidae > Bos > Bos javanicus. The sequence goes on from NC_083869.1 coordinate 28,256,772, forward strand.
GCCAGAGTGCTAAGCAGTTTAAGATCTAGATGACCAACACTTTGCTGTGCACAACATATTAATGGTCTTTTTTATTTCTTGTGAAAATTTAATGGAAAATGTGCATGGCCAAAAAATGCTAAATGATTCGTTACAGTAAATGTTAGCCTAGTGCTAATTAACTTTCTGGACCTTGCTCCTCATCTAATTTCAGATGGCCAGGCTGGGTGATAAAAGAAAAACACAAGGATTTTCACAGAAAGAATTCAGCTGAAGAAATCAATTTTGTTTTGATAATAAAAGAACATTTTAGTCAGACAAAGAGTGAGAAATTAACAAATTGGAAACTTTATCTTCTAGCTTAGGACTCTTCTTTTCACTTCTGTTATGTTTCTAATTCACCTGCATCTTGTAAACATATTTCATTTATATGAGGATATATGGATGAGAAAAATGGCACCCCGTGTCTGCATTTCAAGTCAGAATTAACGTTTATTTATTTTTTATTCTGCAAAAAAAGAAGTTACAGCATATAATACCTCCAGGACATTTTCCAAACTTTGAACACGTAAACCTAGGGACAAGAGATTAAAACTTTTATGCTGGCTTATTCCCATTGTCTCTAAATTCACTTACCTATAAAATAGGAGTGGCTACCCCAGCCCTTTCACAGTACTGAAAGTGAAAGTGAAGCCGCACGTTCGTGTCTGACTGTCTGTGACCCCATAAACCGCAGCACGTGAGGCCTTGCTGTCCATCACCAATTTCCAGAGTTTACTCAAACTCATGTCCATTGAGTCAGTGATGCCATCCAACCATCTCATACTCTGTTGTCCCCTTCTCTTCCTGCCCTCAATCTTTGCCAACATCAGGATCTTTTCAAATGAGTCAGCTCTTCACATCAGGTGGCCAAAGTATTGGAGTTTCAGCTTCAACATCAGTCCTTCCAATGAACACCCAGGACTGATCTCCTTTAGGATGGACTGTTTGGATCTCCTTGCAGTTCAAGGGACTCTCAAGAGTCTTCTCCAACACCACAGTTCAAAAGCATCAATTCTTTGGCACTCAGCTTTCTTCACAGTCCAACTCTCACATCCATACATGACCACTGGAAAAACCATAGCCTTGACTAGACGGACCTTTGTTGACAAAGTAATGTCTCTGCTTTTGAATATGCTGTCTAGGTTGCTCATAACTTTCCTTCGAAGGATTAAGTGTCTTTTAATTTCATGGCTGCAGTCACCATCTGCAGTGATTTTGGAGCCCATAAAGATAAAGTCAGCCACTGTTTCCCCATCTATTTGCCATGAATCCTTAATTCCAGAATGCCCACAGATACTTGACTGGCTCTCCACTGTCCTTTTCTGAAACTCAAACATTGTGGCTAAGGAAGTACACCCCAATCAAACCTCCTTTAGATCCTGCTCTGCCTTTCTTTACCCCACCCCCCATTCATTCATTTTTCTCTCTAGTCCTGTTCCTATTTTCCTCCACTGACCCTTTGAATGTACTTTTCCATCTTACTAAAATTTCCTTGTCTCCCAACTTTACCCAGCCTGGTCTCTGACTCACAACACCTAGGCACGTTCCAGTTTTCTGCTTTAATTTCACTTATCCAGCAAGCTCTTTTGGACATCCAATTCTGGTCTTGGTTCTCCTCCAGTATTCTCTCTCTGGAAGGTTATATTATAGTGAAACTTTTAGGTTGGTGTATTTCTCTCCCTCAGTTCTAGTCTTGTCACAGCTCAAGCAGGCAGGATTTCTCAGCTCCTGTCTCATCATAGCAAGGGTTTGAAACAACAGACTGGTTACAGCTCAAGCTGTTTTATTAAATAGGCTGAAGATGGCCAGCCCTGAAGGAGTGGCAATGATGCCTCTTGACTTCCCTTTTTATACTGTCTTCCCTTTTTATACTCTCTGTCTCCTCCTCTTGGTTCATGCCCTGTGCAGAATGCAAATAGGTACACTCGAGGACAATCAGGGAATAGGACATGTCTGGGCACATGCAAAATAGTCATTTTACATATTCATCTAGATGGGTGTGGACTGAGTTTTGATTGACAGTTGCAAGTTGCACAGCAGGCTCTATTACTTATGTCTTTCCCATAATTCAGTCTGTTATAATCAAATGTATGTATGTATAGAATGTTTATGAATCCTTAACAGACTGCTAGCTGCCTAAGGTTACTTGACACAGCTGTGCATGTGTGCATGTGCTGGAGTTGGAGAAGCCCCTGTGGTTAGTTTGTATCCACTGTGTGCCTAGGGCCTACTTGCAGGAGTTAGAAAAATCTCTTGAGGTTCTTTTTGTAGCATATCTGTGAGCTCTCCTCGGCGTTTCTGGGGTAGGGTTTAGAGATCAGCTTGCATCCTTTTTGGCTAGGTCACCTTCATCCCTCATCCCTTAACTTGCTACCTAACAAAATTGTGTAGAATCTTATTTGTGTCTCTAATATACATCTAGAGGCTCTTCTGTCTTGGATCTCCTGGACATGGAACAACAGACTGGTTCCAAATAGGAAAAGGAGTACATCAAGGCTGTATATTGTCACCCTGCTTATTTAACTTACATGCAGAGTACATCATGAGAAATGCTGGGCTGGAGGAAGCACAAGCTGGAATCAACATTGCCGGGAGAAATATCAGTAACCTCAGATATGCAGATGACACCACCCTTATGGCAGAAAGTGAAGAAGAACTAAAGAGCCTCTTGATGAAAGTGAAAGAGGAGAGTGAAAAAGTTGGCTTAAAGCTCAACATTCAGAAAACTAAGATCATGGCATCTGGTCCCATCACTTCATGGCAAATAGATGGGGAAACAGTGGCTGACTTTATTTTGGGGGCTCCAAAATCACTGCAGATGGTGATTGCAGCCATGAAATTAAAAGACACTTAATCCTTGGAAGGAAAGTTATGACCAACCTAGACAGCATATTCAAAAGCAGAGACATTACTTTGTCAACAAAGGTCCGTCTAGTCAAGGCTATGGTTTTTCCAGTAGTCATGTATGGATGTGAGACTTGGACTATAAAGAAAGCTGAGTGCTGAAGAATTGATGCTTTTGAACTGTGGTGTTGGAGAAGACTCTTGAGAGTCCCTCGGACTGCAAGGAGATCCAACCAGTCCATCTTAAAGGAGATCAGTCCTGGGTGTTCATTGGAAGGACTGATGTTGAAGCTGAAACTCCAGTATTTTGGCCACCTAATACAAAGAGCTGACTCATTTGAAAAGACCCTGATGTTGGGAAAGATTGAAAGCAGGAGGAAAAGGGACGACACAGGATGAGATTTTTAGATGGCATCACTGACTCAATGGACATGAGTTTGGGTAAACTGCAGGAACTGGTGATGAACAGGGAGACCTGGCATGCTGCAGTCCATGGGGTTGCAGAATCAGACACGACTGAGCGACTGAACTCAACTGATCATAATTAAAATACATCAGAATAACACAAGCCTCATTTTAAAAACTTGAGCCATCATTCTTTTCTTTACCTTTGTTTTGATTCCTGAAAACTAAGATTGTGACCTCAGCTTCATGTCCTCTTTTGAAGTCTCTGTCAGAATCCGTTGGCCTTGCCTGTAGAAATGACAGGAATCACTGCTGTTTCATGTGCATCCACTGTTTGCAGAACAGAGCATGAAGTATTTTACATCATCTCAGTTAATTTAGTCCTCATGATCCCCCAAGATGGTGATGTCATTGGGTCCATCCCATGTTTGGGGAATCAGAGGCTCTGTGAGGTTAACTTGCCCAAGATCATATGGTGCAAAAGCTGGGAGTTCAACTCTGGTCTAGCATCATGGCCCCATGCTCAACAACTGTTCAGTCTTACAGTCAGAACCTCGCACCCTTATGGTATTATAGTTTTCTGGTTCTTTACGGATTCACCTTTTGGAGGACTGGACACACACTGGTTGAGACCGGATCTCCTTTGTCCCTTAAGCAGAGTAATATCGGCCTGTCTGGTGCAGGAGACCTGCAGGAGAAGCATGCAAGTCTTCCTTCTCCCTTATGGCTTGAGAAGGCGGTAATGTGCGGCATTCCCGGTGAATGAAAAGTGATGGTTTTTCCTCAAAAGATAAAGATGTTAAATAAAGCCAAACTCAGGGATGACCTTCTATTTCTGTCATTTAACTTTCCATCTAGCTCTAGTTAGTTAAAGCCTGAGAAGGTTTTCTTTGTGGTTGTCAGTTGCCAGCCAGTTTGAGACCCACTTGACACAGCTCGTTTGAACTGCTTCTTGGCTTAATCGTCTGTGGGACACTTAACATCCTGGTAAAACCACAGAGATCCAGTCTGGTTATTTAGATCAAAGTGTTTTGGAAGCATTTTTCCTCCTAAGCTGCTACTGCTTATAGTCCTGTCAACTGTTCATCATTTTAATCTCAGCGCTTTCTTTGCTTTCTAAAGGAGAATGTCAGGGACCTGAAAATTATGTAATTATTAATACTGTGGTTCTTCAACTGGCTGCACAGTGGTTTCACTCAAGGGATGGTGAGGACACTTTAGAAAATTACTCACGCGTGGGTCCTATTCCAAATAGCCTAATTGTTCTTCCTGCAGCCTGGGCTTTGGGAACTTTGAAAGCACCCTCTGGTGGTCCCAGTGTTTAGCCAAGGCTGGAAAGCATGTTATATGTGGACAACTCATTCTCCAGTCTCTTTCCTCTTAACTCCCACCGCTATTAAGAAATATTTGGCTCAAGCTTAAAAAAGTGTCTCTTGTATATCTGTGTATATATTTTAACTTAAAAAAAAAAATGGCCTTGAGGAGCAAGAATATTGTTATTTAAAGAAATACATTCACTTTTTTTCCTCCACCCAGTGAGATCTCTAGCTTCATTTGACAGGAAAGATAATAAGTGAAGTATGATTTTCATTGTTGGCACTGCTGGGAACTGGGAGATCAGAAACCTTTTCACTTTCAACAAAGCAGTTCAGGCATAGAGGGCATTTCAGCTCAAGTAGTACGTGCTTTGGGTTTGACATTATCAGTATGGTTTTATTGTTGTAAGCCTTGAGGCTAGTTTTCATAAATGTTTTTTAAGTCATTTTTTAATTTGCTACCTTGCAGTTGTGTAAAGTAGGTAAGTCTTGCTGCTTTCAATGTAGAATTTTTGAAACTGCGTTAGTGACAATACAAAATATTTAATTTCCCCTTGAAGATAGAACTGGAGAAAGAAATAGCAACCCATTGTTGCCCAGAGAATCCCATGGACAGAGAGAGGAGCCTGGCAGGCTACAGTCCATGGGGTCGCAAGAGTAGGATATGACTTAATGACTAAAGAGAGACAGAGAGAAGATAGAACACAAATTGTAAGTACAGCTGACCCTTGAACAACATAGGTTTGAACTGCATGATCCAATTAGACATGAATTTTTTTCAATAAACAGGTAATAACAATCTGTGGTTAGTTCAACTTGCAGATAGAGGAACCATATTTAAGGAGGGACAAATGTAAGTTATATGTGGGTTTCTGACTGCTTGGAGGGCTGGCACCTCCAACCCCTCCATTGTTCAAGGGTCAACTATACATGTAATTAACACCCAACTGGTACCCACATGAGCAGTATGAACTTAGTTTCTAAAGTTTACTAACGTGCATTGCAGATAGCAATTTTTTATTGACGTCTAGTTGATTTGCAGTGTGTTAATTTCTGCTGTACAGAAAAGTTATACATATACTTCAATGTTCTTTTTCATTGTGGTTTATCAAAGGGTACTGAATATAGTTTTCTGAGCTATACAGTAGGACCTTGTTGTTTATTCCTTCTATATATAAAAATTCCTTCTATATATAGAAGCTTACATCTGCTGAATCTGCTCACCCCAGCCTCCAACCCTCCCCCAACTCATTGTCCCTTGGCAACCATCAGTCTGTTCTCTATATGCCTGATTCTGTTTCTGTATCAAAGATACGTTCGTTGGTGTCATAGTTTAGATTCCACATATAAGTGTTACGGTATGGTGTTTGTCTTTCTGACTTCGCTTAGTATGATCATCTCTAGTTCCACTCATGTTGCTGCAAATGGCATTCAGTTCAGTTCAGTTGTGTCTGACTCTTTGCGACCCCATGAATCACAGCACACCAGGCCTCCCTGTCCAACACCATCTCCCGGAGTTCACTCAAACTCGTGTCCATAGTTCATTCTGTCTTATGGCTCAGTAGTATTCCATCGTGTATATGCACCACATCTTCTTTACCCATTCATCTGTCAGTGGACATTCAGGCTGTTTCCATGTGCTGGCGGTTGTGAATAGCAGTGCTCTGAACCTAGGGGTGCAGGTAACTTTTTGGATTCGAGTTTTGTGTGGATTTGTACCCAGAAGTGGGATTGCTGGGTCACATGGTAGTTCTATTGTTAGTGTTCTGAGGCCCTCCATACTATTTTCCATGGTGGCTGTGACAACAGCATAGGAGAGTTCCGTTTTCTCCACACTCTGTCTAGCATTTGTTATTTGTAGGCTTTTGAATGATGGACATTCTGGCTGGTGTGAGCTGGTACATTTCTCTAATAATTGGTGATGTTGAACAGATAGCAGTTTTATATGCATTTTGGTAATTAATGGCCAAAGAGCCTGATTTATCAAGGCTGAGTGATTAAGGTGATATTTCCCAAAGTACACGTAAAGCCAGGACTCAAATGATATAAAAAGTAGCTGAGAGTATTAACTTACTCCTCCTGCTGAAAGTGTCAGTTCAAGAAGGTCCATGTAGCAGCTCTGTGTCCTATTCCGTCTGAAACAATGGTTCTGCAAAGTGTGGTCCTCAGACGGATAGTGTCAGCTTCACCTGGAACCTTTATAAAAATGTGAATTCTGGGGTTCCATCCCAGGCCTGAGGAATCAGAATCTGGAGGGAATCAGGCACAGGAACCTGCGTTAACACACTCTGGGGTGATTCTGATGCTAAAGTTTGGGAACCATGGCTCTAAAGGAAAGGGACACTAGGGTAAAACAGAGGTTCTCAAACTCCACTGACTCACCTGGGGAGCTCAGAAAATCCCAGTGCCTAGGCCACACCCCAGACCAATTCAGTCACAACTTCTGGAGTGGACATGGGCACGGGTATGTTTTCAAACTCTCCTGGTGGTTCCAAAGTGCACCCAGGCTGGCAGTGGAGGGAATTCTTAGGATTGACGTTGGACAGCCACATCTTAAGCTCCTCCACACGATGAAGGCCACACCTGCTGGTCTGGTGGGCACGTTCAGGAATCAGAGTTCAGACACTTGAGTGGCAGTAGTGGTATTACACTACCACGGTAAGTTCCTGATAGCGTGTACATTTTCCTTTGAAGTGGAGGTTCTCGAAACGTGGGTCTTGAACTTCTGGGGTTCCTTGAGACTTCTATTTTAAGGGATCCTGAATGTTCATAAGAACACTAAGATGTTACTTGGCTTTTTCCGTAGTGTTAACATTGGTGTAAAAGCCACTGTGGTCAAACCTAGTAATGTTGGCAGAAACCAAAGCAGAAACATCAAACTGTAGTAATAGCCATCATCTTTAAAGCACTCACTCTATCACTCTGTAAATAAATAAAAATTTTAAAAGTGCAACTGGCTTAAATCCCCACTTGAGAACACATCTTTTTAATATTCTGTGCGATGAGATGGGAAGCATCTCTTCAGTACTTAAGTGTGATGGTTGTCTCTAGGGAAAGCACTGGTGAGATTGAGTTGTGAGCCAAACTAGCTTTTTTTTTTTTTTTTCATGGAACATCACTTTTACTTGGAAGAACAGCTGAGAAACATTGGCTCTTCAGACTAGGGATCTGGCAGACATTTGTTTCAAAATGAACCCAGTAAGCCTGACACATCAAGGAAAACAATGGACAGTATTTGTTGTCAATAAGAAATTTCACATTTCAAGCAAAAAACAGGATTTTAGAAAACTTGTATCTGCCGTAGTAAGTTTGACAGACACCCACAACCCTACCCCCAGTATTTAAAGCCTTATCCGATGAGATTGGTAATAATAATGTATTGATACTGTGTAATATGTCAACATTTGGAACATTTGCTAGCTCAGTGATGCTGAAAAATTATACATGGGTAAAAGATCCATCAAAATAGACCAATGTTTACCATAACATTTATGAAAAGTTTAACATGTTGGTTTTACATTTTATATTGCAACTAAGCTTTATGAAAATAGCACTTGGAAAGTTTTGGCATAGTGACAAATGATGTCCACAATTACTTGGAAAGGCTATTAAGATACTCTCCCCTTTTCCAACTAGATATTTGTGAGAGACCGGATTTTCTTTGTATACTTTAAGGAAAACAGCAGTGGAGTGACTGCGCATACAGGTGTGAGAATCTGGCCATTTTTATTAAGCAAAACATTTGAGATTTGAGAAAGTGTAAAAAGCAGTGCCACTCTTAATTTTGTTTTGGGAAACTATTAGCATGCAGTGGGCTTATTTCTGTGATGTTTAATGAATCAGTAACTGAATACTTTAGAAACACCTTTTATTTTCTAAGACAGTAAATACAACATAACCTAAACATATTTTGTTTTAATATAGATTCAATACTTTAACATTACTAAAAATATTTTTATTGAAGTTGATTTACAATGTGTTAATTTCTGCTGTACAGCAAAGTGATTGAGTTATATATACACACACACATTCTTTCCTATTATGGTTTATTATAGAATATTGATTGTAAGCTCTCTGCTATAAAGTAGATCCTTGTTTTTCTACATGTAATAGTTCTGCTAACCCCAAGCTCCCAATGCAGCACTCCCCCACCTCTCATTCCCCTTGGCAACCACAAGTCTTTATGTCTGTGAGTCTGTTTATGTGTTGTAGATAACAGACTGGAACTGGTATCTACAATGGTGGGAATGGGATTGCTGGATTGTAGGGTAGGTAATTCTATTTTTGCTTTTCTGAGAACCCTCTGTACTGGTTTCCACAGTGACTACAACAACTTATATTTCCACCAACAGTGTAGGAGGGCTCCCTTTTCTCCATACTCTAGCATTTGTGGCTGTTCTGACTGGTATGAGGTGGTACATCATTGTAGATTTGTTTTTCTCTAGTAAATAGTGATGCTGAGCATCTCTTTGTGTGGTTATTGGCCATTTGTATTTCTTTGGAAAAATCTCTATTTAGGTCCTCTGCCCATTTTTTGATTGGATTTTTTGTTTCTTTGAGTTCTTTGTATACTAGAAATTAAACCCTTGTCAGTGGCATTGTTTGCAAATATTTTACCCCGTTCCATAGGTTATCTTTTCATTTTGTTTATGATTTTCTTTACTGTGCAAAAGCTTCTAAGTTTAAGTCACATTTGTTTATATAAATATTTAATAATATTTCTAAGTACAATAAATACAATCCACGTGGACATATCATTTGGAGTTCTTGATAAAGTTTGAGAACTGCTGCCTTAAGGGTTTCTGGTCTCTCTTGTGGAGATTTCAGTATCATTTGCTTGTTGTCCTCATGATCATTTTTCAGGCCACAAAGAGGTAAGGATTTAAGAGGATTTAAGGCCTCTGATTTAAGAGGCTTAAATCAGAGCTAGCAACATGGAGGAGGGAAGGCTGAGTGTCCTGAAGCAAAGCCAATCACCTGGCCTGTGCCTCTTTGCCAGGAGACAGACAGAACGTAGAATGGGACATGACCTCACTGTACCCACATAATCACTGCTTTGGTTACACAAATTCTCAGTTTCATTACTCTTCACCACAAGACTTAGTTTTTATTTCTAGCTATTTTCAGCTCCTGCTAGTCACAGCTAGATACAGCTTTCAAATGCATGGATGTGGCTTCACACTTGTTAAAAGAACAGTTTGGCCTCAGATGTTTGTCAGTTTTCTACACAGGTCATCTCTGCCCCCATCAGTGAGTTGAGGAAGTGCTGTTAGCAATAGCTACAAGGAGAGAAGAAGGGAAGGTTTAGAAAGATGTCAAGAAACAGTGGTAGTACGAGAAGAATGGTCGGGTGGCAGGGGAGGGCGGGGTGGTGGTGGTGGTAAAGGTCACAGTGTTGGTGTGATAAACACCCACCAGAAATCTCAGCTGAGAAGCCGTTTCTGCCAGTGCTGCTTTGTTAGCAGTGATAAGGAGAGCTTCTGATCTTTCTGCCCCTGGCAATGCAAACAATGAAAATTGTACTTTATCTGTCCGTTGAAACTAGAGACAGGCACAAAGTAAATTATTTAAATGTTATCTAATATTCCTACTCTTTAGGCTATGGCTTTTCTTATTAAGCATAACTGCTCACACTGAATGTTAAGGATAATTATTTCAAATATTCAAGTTATATGTTCTACTTAGCTGCCTATTTTAAAGGAAAATGCTGGGGTTGGCAAAGGGCTGAGTTCTGTAGTGTTTTGGAACGGTGCTAAGCGGCTTCACTGTGAGGATTGGAAAGGGCTTTGGACCCTGGGAAATTAGCTGTTTTCACCATTATTTAGCAGGCGGTCAGCCAAGAAAACGTTCCTATGTCCCTTTGGTAATTAATTGCCCATTCCCAGACATTCAAACTTTTCTCACCCCACTTTGTGGTACTTACGTAATGTCCAGTTCTGATTTATGTACCGTAGAGGCGATTTAAATGGTGGTCTGAGTACTCTGTGTGTCTATAGGTTAGTTCCTCAGTCGTATCCGACTCTTTGCGACCCCATGGACTGTAGCCCACCAGGCTCCTCTGTTCATTAAATTCTCCAGGCAAGAATACTGGCAGTGGGTAGCCATTTCCTTCTCCAGGAGATCTTCCCAACCAGGGATCGAACCTGTGTCTCCTGCATTGCAGGCAAATTCTTTACTACTGAGCCATCATATAGGAAAGGGAGGTAAAGAGGAGAATAAGTTGTAAATTAGGGCCAGTGAGAATTTTGATGGGCAAGGGCTTATTTACAGTTTCTTTGAATTTTGACATGATAAAATACTTTGCATTCTGTAATCTGGGCCAATTTTAAGGCACTAAATATGTCCTAAAGTTTTACAAATTCTGTTACAGAAAAAAACGTATGGTACCTTTCCCTGTAAAAATTACTCATATTTAAACAACAGTTGTCTATCATGAGCCATTCTACTACTTGGTGACCTTTTTCTCCTGACCAGTTTGACAGAGATGATGATTTTGGTAAAAACCAACTTACCCTTGAGTGTGGCCTATTAGATCTCTTCTGCTCATTTTCATAATAGTCTTTTAAAAGTAAGGCATATTTAAAACTACATTTTACATAGTGGTTGTTGAGACTGTGTATGTACCTTCCCGGCAGTCCTGTGGCTGGCTCACTGGCGGTTCCATTTCATGGGCAGCAAAGCCTCTCGCCTCTGTCCTCAATGGGCTTGATGATCAGATTTCTCAGAGCAGTTGACACCCAGGAGTCACTGAAGAAAGGGATTCTTAGCATGTCTGCTGGCGGAGATGGAACCCCTGGCCCCATAGACTGCCCATGGACCCGCCTTCCCACGAACAGCTCTGTAAAAGGCCGCTACCAACCAACCGGCACTGAGGCTTTCTTTTTACCTTTTCAGGCTTCTGGCTGTGATGGGTCGGAGATTCCCGACGAAGTGAAGCTGATCGGGTTTGCTCAGTTGAGTGTCAGCTGATACCTGTCCCTTGATGTCGCCCTGATCTGTCATGCCTCCCCTCGCCACACCCTCCCTCCAACCTTTCTTGCCACTTCCTCCCACCCCCTAGCAAAATCAGAGGATTGTGAAGAGGCCGGCTTCAACGTAATGGGATAAAAGAGAATTTTTTTTAAACTTAACAACACTGAGTTCTGCTTTATTCTCTAGCAACCCACAGTATGAGAACAAGCAAATGCCACAGCTGCACGACTGTTGCTCAGTTTTTCAAAATCTATTTAATATCCTCAGCAACCAATTTGGATCTCCCTTAAGTGAAAAGAAGCTGAAACACTCAGGTGGCCCGATTTATTGGCAACAAAAGGAATCTTTTCTATCAGAAGCCTATTTCTTCTCTCATTGTTGTCCTTTCTGTTATAATACTTTAATTGTACATCTGACAATACTGCCTCCTCTTATGTTGTATTTAGAAATTAATATACTTATAAAATTAAGATTTATTAGCCAAACTTGAATTCTAGTTTTAAAACTGACTGTGAATTTTATTTTTCATATATTTATGCATTACACACCTTAGCTATAAGAAAGAAAAAAAAAGTTTTTGATTATATATGCTTCCTGCAGTTACTCTTGTTATTTAAACAAAAAACTTCAGGTCTATCTTTCGAGTATTTATAACTTGTGATTTTTGAAATGACTGAATTAGGAACTAGGATGCTTACTCTCTTGGTTTGCCTGAAAACCAGTTCACAATCTGATTGTCTCCTGGGAGAGGGAGGTGCCTTGTGGGAAAAAAAAATTCATATTAAGAATGTGCCTGAGGCTGCTTTACTCTGGAATAGTCTCAGATCTAAAATTTCCTCTACATAAAGTGGCATATGTAAGTTTTGCTTCACTGGAACGTTTAGGATGCTCTATAAAATGGCGCCATTCTGTTAGATTGCTAATTATGTACCCACCTCTGATTTGATGTCTCCTGAAATGATAGAATCTGTCGTTCCAAAGGCGATAAACTTGAAAAATACCAGAATCCGTGTTTTACTTGAAATTCTGCAGAATACCCAGATGGAGTGAAAAATAATAGAAAGGGTTTTGTGCAATGACTAAAAGGTAAAACGCTGTTAAGTTTCAAGAATACATACTTTCAACCCAAATCGCCCTCTGCTTGACTATACATTATGGAATAGTAAACCATCAGATTTTCAAAATTGGAGTCTAAACTTTCAGGGTGGTGGCTCCCAGATGGTACCATTTGCTCTTTCCTAGCTAACCCTAGATATGGCAGCTCTTTAATGTACTTTAAAAAGCAAATATATATTACTAAGGAAAAAAAAAGTTATTTATAATTGCCTTGTCATAATTGTTAAGGTGTTCTAGAGCCATTTGCATACAACTTAATGTAATTTCATTCCATTCTATTGTTTACACAACAATTACTCAAAGATGACTGCAGAGGTAAAAGGACAATAAACGTGTATTGTTGCACAAAGAGAGAGCGTGGCATTGTCTCATTCCTCCCGCTGCAGTGACATTTAGCACTTTCGTAAAAGGCCTAGTGAGAATTACCTGGTGAAAAGTGCCCTGGAGGAAGACTAAAGCATCCAGCTCGTCGCGGAGAATCAGGTTTGACAATTAGCTTGACAAAAAGAATGAGAGACAGTCACTCTCAATGTAGACAGTCTATCTTTACGTCAAAAACAAAGGGCTGCTGCAGACAAGTGGGAAGAATTCCTTCCAACCACTAAGGCCAGAACGGTTAGGGGACTTGGCCAGGGCCTTTCACAGCTTCTTGGCCTCCTGACATCTGCTGCACAACTTGTGGCCAAAACTGTAAGAAAAAACCCACACATTCTATTCAGAGTAAAACATACATGAGGAACTATATAGAACTCTGTTTTGCAATACAGCGATGACTAAATGCTTAATTTTTTTATGCTCATATTCCTTTATGCTCATATTCCCATATGTTTTCTAGTGGTATTTGAAGGAGCTTATATATACCAGATACCAAGATAAATATTTTTTTCAAGTACATAAATTAAGATGAAGGGTCAGTAAGAACTGGCTACCAAGATAACTGCAAGTGTAAAATTAGGGCACAGAAGCTCATGACGAGGTCCTGGTCAGTCAGCACACAGCCTGGGATTAGAGCTCCCAACCCACCAGCGGTGAAGAGTAACATCGTTTCTCCTTCAAGTAAGGATGAACGCTGATTTTTCCTAGTACTAATGCCTGGAATGAAATTCTTCTAGGAAGTTCGAGTTATGAATTTAGAAACTTAGAAACTCTCAAAGCATTGACCCATATATTCCAGGTTTTGAACACTTACCCTTTCCAGTGCTTTCTGTGGTGGCTCACATGCAGGGTATGTGATAGGAAGTGCTGGTCAGCTAGGAGCTGAGATCATGATCCAAGCAGTTGCTCTCACGTGTGGTCTAGAAAGATACAGCAGTTAAAGTTGGGTGGGATGAGTAGGGTACATTTCCTTTAGGCAATCCTGTGTGACTATTTCTCCTAATCAAGCTTTTGATTAAACATGACACATTGTGATTCTGCTCACTGGCAAAAACCTAAACTTTGCTAAACACAGATACTTGGCATTATTTATTTGGACAGCTCACATGCTCTGGCAAACAGGAGGGTTTACACTTCTTCATAAAATTAAGGGACTCATTTCATACAAACAAAATCTGTCCAGCGTCCCCTGTGCTCCGACTGTGGTCAACTTGCAGAGATCTAAAATGGAAGGACATTATCATCTCATTTTAATGTCCATATATTGTTCTTATTTGAACAACATGGTTTTCTGTATATAGGACAACTTTCAGAGACACTTCTAGACTGTGTGTGAAAACAATCTTTTTCCAAAAAATTATTCTTGGAAAGTTAACCCATTTTCCTATGTGTTACATATCTTGCTGCTGCTGCTGCTGCTAAGTTGCTTCAGTCATGTCCGACTCGGTGCGACCCCATAGACGGCAGCCCACCAGGCTCCCCGTCCCTGGGATTCTCCAGGCAAGAACACTGGAGTGGGTTGCCATTTCCTTCTCCAATGCAGGAAAGTGAAAAGTGAAAGTAAAGTCGCTCAGTTGTGTCCGACTCTTAGCGACCCCATGGACTGCAGCCTACCAGGCTCCTCTGTCCATGGGATTTTCCAGGCAAGAGTACTGGAGTGGGGTGCCATTGCCTTCTCCCATTACATATCTTATATGCTGGTAAATATGGTAGCTCTTCATGCCTCTTCATGTCGGAGTAGGGTGAAGTAGTAGTCTTTTGTGAAGAGTCAAGAATTCCCTCAAAAAACAAATCTAATACCATATAAAATCCTAGCATAGGAATTTTTTTTTTTCAATCAGAATTTTCACTCATCTCAACAATGCACCTGTGACCTGTTTCATGTTAAGCAACATACTTTCCTGGTTAACCTTCCAAAGTTAAGTTGGCAAGCAGAATCTACAAGTAATTACAGAGATGGTGAAAATAACCAATTAGCACTGGAGGGAGGACTTTGCCAGAAATTAGGATTCATATTTGACAGTAAATGATCTGAGGTCTTTTTTTGCCCTAGAGATATATTGGATAAGAGAAGCTATTGCTTAGACCCATTGAATTTGTTATAGTAAAGTCATATGATCAGCTTAAATTTATCCATACCTACAGTAGAAGTATAGAGAGCATACTTCTGGCTTATCCAAAAGTGGCTTTATCCAACTATGATACAATTAAAGGAACTCAAACATACCCTCATTTTTCTGTTGCACACATTTGTCTAATCTACCCATTTCATACTCTCACCAGGATATTAAAGGGCAGGGTTGGGCGTTAAGTGGTGTGCCAAGGTGGGTGGTGCTAAAACATAGCCTTCGGGCCAGAATGTCCCAACCTAGAAAAGAGGTCTACCACTAGGCAGAATTGCCATAATCAGATGGTTTTCAAGTGACAATTTCCATTGCATATTGGCATGAACTAAAATTTTAAGTAATGAGGTTTGATCATAAGAGTATTCCCTTTAAGTGGATAAAATAATTCCTGGAGTTAGGTATTTAGAATGTGTACTACCAAGAATGAGTAAACTGTTTAATGCATATAAAGAGTGGAGACTGTAAAGGCATATGTTTAAAATATGACTAAATGACTGACTCCCTCAGGGACCTGAGATACAATATCAGTTAACACCCAAAACATCACAAAAAAGGAACTGGCACTCCACTGGAATAGACAAGCCATAAAAAATAGCAAAAAGTACCTGTTTCCAAAATGTCTCAGTGATTGCCTCAATGCTTTTTTGCCACAGAGAAAAAGCATGGTCCAATAACAATGCTGCTTCTTTACCTGTCTTCTTACACCTTATTCAACAACCCTAACCATGGCTAGTTCAGACACCTAAGAACAGAAGACAAATTGGCACAATTAGCTTATCAGGTACTGTGCATCTATGCCAAGCCAATGGATGCTTGAAGAAAAGTACATAATACTTCCCCTACATGAATTACAGCCTACAAAATGAGCATCATTAGCTGAAGGGGTTTATTGAACCTGTATAATTTAGCTCATAACTCAAAGGGCAAGGAATATTATTAAGAATTACAATCTTATGCTATTATTTGAATTTGTTACAGAATGAAGAAAGGTCAGTAATAGAATAACGATTCCTGTAGTGTATTTATCGCTTATGTAGAATACTGGCTTGAGAAACCAAGATTTGTATTTTATCACAGAAGAAACCAGCTTATTGTTTAGGTAGACCGTTCAGTAAACTAATGAGTCTATAAGACGAGGAGATCAAGATGGTGGAGTAGGAGGACATGGAGCTCACCTCCCCCCATGAAGACATCAAAAATGTGAGCAGTTCTCACTGGAAACAAACTAGAGACTGGCAGAAGGAGTATTCAGCATCCGAAAGGCTGTAAGAAAGATCCACACAGAGTCGGGATCAGGAAGGGAAGAGAAGCAATCAGGGCAGGACCTGTGCCCCTGGAGGGGAACACAGAAGAGGAGGGGGCTTACACCCTACCTGGGGAGTGAGGAGTTTGAACCATGTATCAGACACCCCATCCCTGGGATCCAACACTGGAAGGAAAAGTCTCATGGCAGGTTTGAATATCAGTGAGACTGACAGTGGGGCTGTCAGAAACCTAGACCACTCTTAAGAAATGCACACACACTCTTTACTCCCTCAACGAGGCAGAGGAAGCAGACTGAAAGGACCCCAGACTTTGCCTGGTTTTCTGTAACTGCCCTTGTGCAGGCCCAGGCCAAGCTGAGCACCCACCGTCGTTCCTCTTGCTCTGCATAGGAGCAAGCTCCATACTAAGCTGCAGAGCAGCTCCATACTAAGGCAAAGGCTACGGCAGCCAAGGTGAGTGCCCAGCTGTCAGGAACAGAGTCGGCTCAGACCTGGCAAGGCATCCACCCTTGTGGTCACAGGGGTGAAAGGTCAGTGCTCTGGCCAGAGGTGGGATCACTCCAGCACACGCTGTGGCCCCTCTTGCTCCACAGCACAGCTTCCCACTAGAGCAAAGGCTGCTGCTGCTGGAGAGTGCTTTGCCATGGAGGATGGTGCCAACCTGGATCCAGCACTGTACCTGAACAGGGAGAGGGTGACCATTACCGGCACCTGCAGAGGCAGCAGTCTGGAGCTCTGACTGGCATGCATGGACCGTGCCAACTCACACCCTGGCCTGCACAGGGCACGTGCTCCAACAGTGCTCCCTTATGGGGCACAGGTGCCAGTGCTGGGAGGGGGAGAGCACACACTGAGGGAACAGAAGCAGCTCTGACTTGACCCTCGGGGCTTCTGGTGTAGCAACTTTGGACATGCTCCTATCCCTTGACAGGATGCTGTTGGCTACTGAGCAGAGAAGTCCCCCTCTCGCATCTGGCTCTAGCCCTAACCCTCCCCCATCTCTGCCATCTCCAGCTCCACCTCCTAGCAATAGTGATCACTGCCAGCCTACCCAGAGGAGAAATGTGACTCGAACGCACTTCAGACACAGCTCACCCATCAAAGCCACCAGGCACATGCAGACTGCACAAGGATGCTCCCACACAAGGACACCCCATTCAGGACCAGGATAGGTAACCTTTATCTAATTTCAAAGAGAAAAAGATAAGCAAAATGAGAAGACAGAGAAATTTGTTTCAAATAAAAGAACAAGAAAGGGGAAAAAAACCCTGAAAAACCGAATGAAACAGATACACAATTTACTAGTTCAGAGAATTAGTAATAATGTTAACTGAATTAGGGAAAATAACAGATGAACATAGCGTGAACTATAACAAGGGACTGCTGCTGCTGCTGCTAAGTCGCTTCAGTCATGTCCGACTCTATGCGACCCCATAGACGGCAGCCAACCAGGCTCCCCTGTCCCTGGGATTCTCCAGGCAAGAACACTGGAGTGGGTTGCCATTTCCTTCTCCAATGCATGAAAGTGAAAAGTGAAAGTGAAGTCACTCAGTCGTGCCCGACTCTTAGTGACCCCATGGACTGCAGCCTACCAGGCTCCTCCATCCATGGGATTTTCCAGGCAAGAGTACTGGAGTGGGGTGCCATTGCCTTCTCCAAACAAGGGACTAGAAAGTAAAAAAGAACCAATCAGAACTAAAAAATATGATAAATGAAAACACACTAGAAGGAATTAACAGCAAACCAACTGATACAGAACACCTGATCTGGAAAATAGAATAATGGAAATCACTCAATTAGGATAACAAAAAGAAAACAAATTTTTGAAATTAAAACAGTTTAAGGAACATTTGGGACAACATCATGTGTATCAACATTGGCATTATTAGGGTTCCAGAAGGAGAAGAGAGAGCAAAAGGGGTTGAAAATGTATTTAGTGAAATTATGGTTGAAAAGTTCCTGAATCTGAAGAAGGAAACACATCCAGGTACAGGAAGAACAGAGTCCCAAACAAGATGAATCCCAAAAGATTCACATCTAGGCATCAAAATTAAAATGGCAGAAGTTAGTGAGAGAATTCTAAAGACAGCAAGAGAAAAGCAAGGAGTCACATACAAGGCAACCCTCATAAGGCTATGAGAGATTTTTTCTGCAGAAACACTCACTGCAGGCTAGAAGGGAATGGCATAACATGTTTAAAGTGTGGAAACGGATAATCTCAGCAAGATTATCATTCAGAAGAGATAGAGTTCATCAGTACTAAACCAGCCCTAAAAGAAATGTTAAAGGGTCTTTTATAAGTAAAAAAGAAAAGGTTACAACAAGAAGTTAGAATCTATAGGAAAGGAAAAATCCTAAGTAAAGAAAAATTCATAGTAAAGGTTGTGGATCAACCACTTTAATAAGCTAGGACAAAGATTGAAAGAACTGTAAAATCAACTACAACTACAAAGTTAAAAGATAAACATGATGATATAAAATATGGCATCAAAAATACAAAACATGGGGGAGGGGAGTAAAAAAACATAGATCTTTTAGAAGGTCTTTGAAGTTAAATGACTTTAAAACAAGTAGATAATAGGTACATATCAACATATATGAGCCCCATAATAATCACAAATCAAAAACCTACAGCAGATGCACACGACCTAAAGTGAAAGGAACACAAGCACACCATTAAAGACAATCATCCAACCATAAGGGAAGAAACTAAAAGAAAAACAGAACAGAGAAGAACTAGAAAACAACTGGAAAACAATTAACAAAACGGCAGTAAGTACATATCTATCAAGAACCATTTTTAAATGTCAGTTGACTAACTGCTCCAATTAAAATGGCTAATTAGATTAAACGATAAGATATACTGCTTACAAGAGACTCACGACAGAGCTAAAGGCACACAAAAAATAAGGAGATGGAAAAACATATTTCATGCAAATTGAAATGACAAGAAAGCCACAGTAGCACCAGTCATACCAGATAAAGTAGACTTTAAAGCAGTCTACACAATTAAAATAAATATAAATAAAACACAGTCTACAACAAAAGACAAAAACAGAAGGACATTATATAATAATAAAAAGATCAATACAAGAAGGGAATAAAACATTTGTGAACACCTATTGTAAGAGCACCTAAATATATAGAGCAAATATTAATGGACATAAAGGGAGAAATTGACAATAATGCAATAATTGGGGAAGATTTTAATACCCCACTTACATCAGTGGATAGATCAACCAAACAGAAAACCAATACAAAAACAGTTTCTTTTTTCTTAAATTTTTTTTAACATTTAATTTTATATTGAGGTGTAGCTGACTAGCAGTGCAGTGACAGTTTCAGGTAAACAGTGAAGGGGCTCAGCCATACACATGCATGATCCATTCTCCCCCAAACTCCTCCCAGACTTAGAGAACAAACTTATGGTTGCCTCTACACACTGCTATATTTAAAATGGATAACCAAAAAGGACCAACTGTATAGCACATGGAACTCTGCTCAATGTTTTGAGGCAGCCTGGGTAGGTGGCAAAAACAGTAGTTTAAAATGACACATTAGACTAGCTGGACTCCATAGATGTTTACAGGGCATTATATCCCAAAACAGCAGAATACACACTCTTTTTAAATGCATGTGGAATGTTGCCCAGGATATATCATGTCCTATGCTACAAAACCAGTCTCAATAAATTTAAGAGGATAGAAATTCTATCAACCATCTTTTTCCTGACCACAATGGTATGAAACTAGGAATAAATTACAGGAAGAAAAATGGGAAAAACACAAACACATCAAGACTAAACTACATGCTACTAAATTAGATAAGTGATAAGGACCTACTGTATAGCACAGGGAACTCTAATCAATACTCTAATGGCTTATAGGGGAAAAGAATCTTAAAAAAAAAAAAGAGTGGATACATTATGTGTATAACTGATTCACTTTGCTATACACCCAAAACTAACACAACATTGTAAACAAACTACACTCCAAAAAATGAAAACAAAACTCCAGACCAAGTAATGAGTACATGAAGAAATTTAAAAGGAAATCAGAAAATACCTTAAGACAAGTAAAAATAAAAACACAACTTTCCAAAATCTATTCGATGGCAGCAAAAACAGTTCTAAGAGGGAAGTTTATAGTGATACAGGCCTACCTCAAGAAACAAGAAAAATTAGAAATAAACAACCTAATATAACTTGTAATCTGTAAAAGAATAAAGCCCAAAGTCACCAGAAAAAAAAAAAGAAAAAAAAAACCAAAACAGTTTCAGAGAGAGAATGAATAACAGAGAAACAAAAAAATAATATAGAGGCCAAAAACAAAAAAAAAAGATCAGTGAAACCAAGAGCTGTTTTTTTTTTTTAAAGATAAAATTCATAAGTCATCAATAAAAACACAGGATCCAAGTAAACTGAAAAAGAAACGAGTCAATATATTGGAGATAAGATGGGTAAGTTTCTAGAACTATACAATCTTCCAAGATGATTGTAATCAGGAAGAAACAGGCAATCTAAACAGATCAATCAATAGTAGTAACCTAATTAAAAACTACCTCCCAGCAAACACAAGTCCAGGATCAGACAGCTTCACAGGAGAATTGTACCAAACATTTATAAAAGAAATACCTTTCTCAAACTCATTTTTATGAGACCCTCATACCAAAATCAGTTCAACATCCCTGATGAAAAGAGATGCAAAAGTCCTCAAAGAAATATTAAGCAAACTGAATTCAACAATACATTACAAGGATCATACACCATTTTTAAGTTGGATTTATCCCAAGGATACAAGGGAGATTCAAGCTCCACAAGTTAGTCAATGTGATATGTCATATTAACAAACAGTTAAAATCATATGATTATATCAATTGTTGCAGAAAAAGTATTTGACAAAGTTCAACATCTATTAATGATAAAAACTCTCAACAAAGTGGGTATAGTGGGAATGTACCTCAACATAATAAAAAACAAACCACATCATACTCAATGGTGAAAAACTGAAAACATTTTTTCTAAGATCAGGAACAAGGAAAGAATGTCTACTCTTGTCACTTTTATTCAATATAAGAGCAATTAGGCAAGAAAAATCTAAAAGGCATCCAAATTGGAAAGAAAGAAGTAACACTGTCACTATTTGAAGATGACATAATACTATATATATGAAACCCTAACAAAAACTATAAGAACTAATAAATGCATTCAGTACAATTGCAGGATACAAGACATACAGAAGTGTGTTGTTTTTCTATACACTAATAATGAACTTCCAGAGAAAGCAAGAAAATAGTCCAGTTTAAAATCACATGAAATATAATAAGGCACCTAGAAAGAAACTTAACTAAGGAAGTGAAAGGCCTATGTTCTGAAAACTATAAAACATTAGGGACAAGTTGAAGATGATACAAAAAGATTGAAAGATATTTCATGTTCATAGATTGGAAGAATTAATATTGTCAAATGTTCATACTAACCAAAGCAATCTACAGATTTAGCGAAATACCTATCAAAATGCCCAGGGCATTTCTCACATAAGTAGAACGAATCATCCTAAATTTATATAGAAGCACAAAAGTCCCCAAATACCCAAAGAAATGTTGAGAAAAAGAACAAAACTGGAGGATCACACTCCCTGACTTCAGACTATACTTCAAAGCTATAGTAACTGAAACAGTATGGTATTGGCACAAAAACAGATGTATAGATCAAAGGGACAGAATAAAGAGCCCAGAAATAAACTCACACAGTTTGGATCAATTAATCTACAACAAAGGAAGCAAGAATTTACAATGGGGAAAAGACAGGCTTTTCAGTACGTGCTGCTGGGAAAACTGGACAGCTACATGTAAAAGAATAAATTAGAGTATTTTCTCACATCATATACATAAATAAACTCAAAATGGATTAAAGACCCAAATGTAAGACCAGAAACCATAAAACTCTGAGAAGAATACACTGAACAATCTTTGACATAAACAGTAATATTTGGATCTGTCTTTAAGGTGAAGGAAACAAAAGCAAAAACAAACAAATGGGACCTAGTTAAGAGCTTTTGCAGAGCAAAGAAAACCATCAACAAAATGAAAAGTCAATCTACTGAATGAAAGAAAATATTTCCAAATGACATGCCTGATAAGGAGTTAATATCCAAAATATATATGAAGAGCTCATACAATTAAATATTTAAAGAAGCAATTAAAAATGGACAAAAGATTAGAACAGACATTTTTCCAAAGAGATATATGGATGGCCAACAGGTACATGTAAAGATGCTTAACATTGCTAGTCAGAGAAATTCAAATCAAAACCACAATGAGATATCACCTCATACCTGTCAGAATGGCTACCATCAAAAAGTATACAAATTACAAATGTTGGTGAGGATGTAGATAAAAGGGAACCCTAATATAACATTGTGGGATGATAAATTAGCACAACCACTAATGGTTGTGCATATGGAAACCATAATGGATATGCACTATGGTGCATATCCAAAGAAAACAAAACAATAATTTGAAAAGATGCCTGTTCATAGCAGATTTATTATAATAGCTAAGATATGGAAGCAGCCTAAGCGTCCATCTATAGATGAATGGATAAGTGGAATATTACTCAGTCATGAAAAAGAACGAAAATTTGCCATTTGTGACATATGGCATTTGTAACAACTTGGATGGATCTGCAGAGTATTATGCTTAGTGAGATATATAAGACAGAGAAAGACAAATACTGTATGTTATTCAGTTCAGTTCAGTCACTCAGTCCTGTCCGACTCTTTGCAACCCCATGAATCACAGCACGTCAGGCCTCCCTGTCCATCACCAACTCCCAGAGTTTACTCAGACTCACATCCATCGAGTCAGTGAGGCCATCCAGCCATCTCATCCTCTGTCGTCCCCTTCTCCTCCTGCCCCCAATCCCTCCCAGCATCAGAGTCTTTTCCAAGGAGTCAACTCTTTGCATGAGGTGGCCAAAGTACTAGAGTTTCAGCTTTAGCATCATTCCTTCCAAAGAAATTCCAGGGCTGATCTCCTTCAGAGTGGACTGGTTGCATCTCCTTGCAGTCCAAGGGACTCTCCAGAGTCTTCTCCAACACCACAGTTCAAAAGCATCAATTCTTCGGTGCTCAGCCTTCTTCACAGTCCAACTCTCACATCCATACATGACCACTGGAAAAACCATAGCCTTGACTAGACGGACCTTTGTTGGCAAAGTAATGTATGTTATTACTTGTATATGAAATCTAAAGAATAAAATGAATGAATATAACAAAACAGAAATAGATTCACAGATATATGGAACAAACTAGTGGTTGCCAATGAGGGGAGAGAAAGCAGGAGGAGCAAAACAGGGGTAGGGGATTAGAGGTACAAATATTATGTATAAAATAAATAAGCCCCACAAGTATGCTGTACAGCACAAGGAATACAGTACAATATTTTATAATGACTTTAAAAGGACTACAGTCTATAAAAATATTGAATCACTCTTATACACCTGAAACATATAATGTAAATCAACTGTACTTAAATTTAAAAAGTAAATTAAAGTGATATAGAAGATAGAAGAAAAATACAAGCATGTCACATATTGGGATACCAATGCTATTGTGGCATATTTTGGGAAATGCCTGAATTTAGATACCACGCTCTTATTTTACCATTCTAAAATACTATATGAAGCTTGATCATATACATAATCAAATTTGATTCACATGTTAGTCCTGTGGTAATGTGTATTTTTACACTGAGGAACAATTTAAGATCTATTTCTTATTGTGGGCTGTAGTCAAAAAGATGAAAAGTCACTGTTTTAAGCTATTTTAAATATTTGTTCTTGATGTTACTTGCAGGCTAAATCAACTCTGATGAGCAATTTAAATCATCTCATTTAATCTCAAACTACTATATTGATTAGGTTTTAGTATCCTGTCTTAAAGATGAAAAAACTAGGGCTCAGAAATACTAAGTTGCCCAAGATAATACAGTAAGTATTGTAATATAAAACAGGAATTTGAATACAGGTATACCTGGTTCTGGAGAAAGCAATGGCACCCCACTCCAGTACTCTTGCCTGGAGAATCCCATGGACAGAGGAGCCTGGTAGGCTGCAGTCCATGGGGTCGCTCAGAGTTGGACATGACTGAGCGACTTCACTTTCACTTTCATGCATTGGAGAAGGAAATGGTAACCCACTCCAGTGTTCTTGCCTGGAAAATCCCAGGGACGGGGAAGCCTGGTAGGCTGGCGTCTATGGGGTCACACAGAGTCGGACACGACTGAAGCAACTTAGCAGCAGCAGCAGCAGCAGCATACCTGGTTCTAACGCCCACTTTCTTAACTGCTATATCGGACAACCTCCCTCCATAATACAAAAGCCCCCTTATTGCAGGTTTGTTCTGGGCCAGGCATTAAACTGAAGACTTTTCCTACCTTACTTTGCTTAGGGCGTGCAACAACTCTAGGAGATCAGTTTCATTATCTGCCTTTTATAAGTGAGGAAACAGATATACTAAGATCTTTAGTGACCTCTCCAAGGTCAGCCAGGTAGCAAGTGATAGAGAACTGAATCCAAATCAGTAGACTCCAAGCATTCCCACTATGATCCCTTAGAGAGTTACCCAAGGGCAAATCAGATTTTGTGGGTCCTTAAGTTTATACAGGTTGGGGTAGAAAACTAAAAAATTTTCTGTGCAAAATTATTCATAGAAAATTAGGTAGTCTTGCAAAGGCACCTGAAGATTAGTCCTGGTAATTCTTCCCCTAAGCCATAGATGTTGCACTTGCTTTACATTCATGATTTGTATTGTAACTAACTTTTATGTTCATTAGAGCCTTTTGGGATGTGGCTTCCAAACTCAGCAAGGTAAGTACAATTTTCCCAAGATCAAAGAATCAGAAATAGTTGTTTGAGAAGGGACAGTTTCAGTTTGATTCTTTATCTTAAATGTCTTTAAAACCCTAAAATTAAAAAAAAATTACATCCTTTGGTAATAAAATATCAAAACCAAAATGGCTTCTGCTCAGGCTTTGTTGCTGACTGTCAGCGTGACCTCACCCAAGTTCCATTTCACTAAGCTTCAGTCTACTCAATTTTAGACTGGGGGGGGGATTAATTAGTTGATCATTAATTTCCTTTCCAACATGAACATTCTAGGGACCTAATTGAGCAGAGGAACGAATAAACCACTGGCTGCTTGAGTGAACTTGCCATCCATTCAGCTGTAACAGTTGAGCTGTTGGTGAATAGGGTTTTTGAAATTCCAATCAGCTAATTAGCATCTTTTGTTACAGCAAAGAGTTGTACAGGGAATCAGGACACATCTACTAGAGGTTTAAAAGATGAATATGTTAATTAACTTGATTGTGGTGATTATTGCACAATGTATGTGTATATCAAAACATCAAGTTGTACCTTAAATATATATACTTGTCAGTTATAGCTCAATAAAGCTGGGGGGAAAAAAGAGGTAGAGGGTCATAGCTCTACAAGGCAGCTTTATTGCTTTCTGATTATTTTCCTGGAGCCTCTTGAGAGCTGATGCATCAGTGTGGGAAGGAGATAGCACAGTCTTCAGGCTGCAGGAAGCCATCAGACAGTTCTGGGCTCCATACCTATCTTCATAGGCATTTTTTCTCAACGTTATATTAACCAGGGGACATGGTCTTAAAGTATTATCTAAGTTTCTGGGATTATACCCTAAGCACACAGCACTCTTCAAGGGCCATTCCTCCAAGCTCTTTCCTTCTCCACAGAACTCCCGTTAAAGGAAAAGGGGCAGAAAGTGTGGTAAAGGGAGAGGCAGGGAGGGAGACCCCTAACAAATGATCCTAACCACGCATCCTGTCAAACCTGAATAACTGCAGCCATGGCGTCCTCAATGATCCTAGGATCTAAGTCAAAACCAAAGTCTAGAAGTTGCATATTCCCAATATCTCTCGCATGTTTGTTCTCTGACTTGTTACTATTAAAATTATTTTAAAATAGTTACCATTGACTTCCCTGGTGGCTCAGACGGTAAAGCGTCTACTTGTAATGCAGGAGACCCGGGTTCGACCCCTGGGTTGGGAAGATCCCCTGGAGAATGAAATGGCAACCCACTCCAGCACTCTTGCCTGAAAAATCTCATGGACAGAGGAGCCTGGTAGGCTACATACAGTCTACGCGGTCGCAAAGAGTCGGACACGACTGAGCGGCTTCACTTTCACTATTGCTAAAAACAGTAACCTGCATAACTATATTCCAGGTGCTTTTCATACATATTATACCACCTTATAAGCCAAGCAGACTTGCCTGTGTCCACCTTATGGATAATGGAAACGAAGTTCATAGAAGTAAAGTATTAACTTACCCAAGGTCAACAGCTAATAAATAGCAGTACTGGAATCTGAACATGCCTGTATCTTCCTATCATATCACTTTGCTTTCCCTGTATTGCTTATAATGTTATTTGATTGCCTTTCAACCCAATAAATAGAGTATAAGTTTCTCATAGGAGCTGTTTCAAATGAAGCTTGTAATATTAAATCATCTGGTACAGGCCCTCATTCAACATGTGTTGGAAAATTAAAAAAAAAAAGTCCAACAGGAGAAATATATTGTTGAAAATCAATGACTGCAGTCAGACCAACAAAGAATTCAAGCTATAAAAAGTGCAAATGGTAGTTACAGGCTGATCATGAAAAGGACAGTCTGACTGGGAAGTCGCATTTTCAAGCTATTCCTCTATATTGGCAGCCTTTCAAAGACACAGAACTCCTAAATGCATTAGTATAAGGAAGGCTGTGATAACACCACAGTCAGCTGTGCAAAATGAATTTAACAGTGATTGACAGATAAGTAGACTTGAAGTAGCAAATTGCTAAAAAGATCAGCCCAGAACTGAGAAACACAGAATGATACCTCAGTGTGGGTTAAGAGAGAATGAGTTGACTTCTCCATTGCTACTGCCACTTTAGGGGAATCAGTCAATTTTCTTAAACTTCTGAGAACCAGCAGGGATATCTATACCAGATAAGGTTAAACTTCTCCTTGAAGTATCACCTGGACAATGCTCACTACCATAGAACATCACCTTTGAGTCTAAATCACTTCTGTATTCTGTATATAGTTCTTTCACTCCATCAGAAGGATTTCCAGGTGGCTCAGTGGTAAAGAATCTGCCTGCCAGTGCAGGGTCAGGAAGATCCCAAGGAGAAGGAGACAGCAACACATTCCAGTATTCTTGTCATGGAAAATTCTATGGACAGAGGAACCTGGTGGGCTATACAGTTCATTGGGTTTCAAAGAGTCAGACACAACTGAGCATGCGTGCATGCACGCACGCACGCACGCACGCTCGCACGCACGCACACACACACACACACACACTCCATCAGGAAGACAGGAGACTGGTTTTTAAACAGTGATATAATGTTGGGCCCTTGGTAGAGCTCTGTAATTTTCAGGAAACAGTTTTGGGTTGCCTCTGAAAAAGAGAATCAAAAGTGTCTGGGCTCCATTTATGCACAAGACTTTGCTTTTACTCATACTGGACATCACTGATCAATCACCAATATCTTCTATTGAACCTCAGTATTTTTCAACACAGCAATCTAGACAACCCTGACTAATTAGGCACTTGTGAAGTAAGCTAAGTCATAAAAACAAGAGCCTCATGCCTATTTTATTAACAACTTTGCACACAAAACTTAGAGTATTTATTGTTGAATGAATAAATGTTATGGCTGACATACCAATTCTCTCAAATCTGGACTCATTGATCATATTTCTTAGAAGATCACAGGATTTCAGAATCATATGATCTAATCTTGCAATCATCTTTGGAATCCAAGCTTTCTAACTGCCAGCACTGTATTTCTTATACTCCACATGAAAAGAAATTCCCTTAAACTCCTTTTAAAGAAGGAGTTATCTTGAAAATAGAGAATAGATAGTTTTCTGAGTGGGTCAGGGCTTGTGTTTTGGAACGTTTTAATCAGAGAGCATATATTAAATGCAAGGTGATCCCCAAAAACCCCTAGTCTGGAATATACATATAAGTACACAGGGAGGTAATTTGATATATAAACTTAAAGTTTCAACAAATCACCTTGCAGCTTTCAGCTGCAGGGAAATGATTAATTTAACAATAACTGAACAAGGGAAAGTTCTCTACACCTATTTCTATGTTGAAGGCTGTCAAAGCTGTGTATTCATTCCTTGTCCTTCACTTTGCAAACTGATGCCTGTTGACTAAAAAAGATGTACAACTTGAGAGTTGTGAATTAAGTTTTATTTGGGGCAAAATGAGGACTGCAGCCCAGGAGACAGAACCTTAGGTAGCTCTAAGAGACTGCTCCAAAGAGGCATGGGGGAAGGTCAACATATAAGATTTTGGTGAAGGGGAGTTCAATGTAATCAAGTGCTTACTTTACAAAAGGTTCTCTACTAGTCACAAGGAGCTGATGTCACCACGAAGGGATTTAGTGATTTCTTAGATATGAAGAGATGCAAGGGTTGGGATCATGAAATTAGTTCCTGAAAATGTTTAACTATCTAAAGACTTGTTCCACCAGATTCCTTGGAGCATAGAGTGCATCTCTCCAATACCCCTGGAGTTCAGACTCCCTCTGGGGGTGTTGAAGGTCAATAGCAGCAGCAGGGCAAGGTTCAATTTCCCCAGAGGCAGATGGCAAATGCCCTTGTTGTTGTTGTTCAGTCACAGGCAAATGCTCTTGGAAGTGCCAATTTGTAGTTGACATGTCAATGAGGTGGTTGTATTTGGAACGCCAACCTCAAAAGAGCCCTTTGACCAAAGTCAATCCAAAATGAGGAAAGAGAGCCAAGTGTTCATCTGTGATGACTTTTTCCTCAAACATATTATTCAAAGAGCATCATTTTGTCCACCTGCTCAGAACACATGAGGATGAGAGTGTAGATATCAGTATTTTTTTTCAACTTCCTTTTCTTAGTTAGATATAAAGCTCCTATTACCTTACACTGATCTTGAGAAGACACAGTCACTGGTCTACAAAAAAAATTCTTCCGTACAAGTTGAATCGTCTGTCTCCCTTTCCCCAGTCTTGTTTTCTTCCACAGATGCCCTTGCTGTCTTGGGAGTGTCAAGGACAAACTGTCACTTGCCAAGGGCATTTGCCATCTGCCTCTTCGGGGGTTGAATCCTGTGAGGCTGCGGCTGTTGACCTTCGACACACCCTGAAGGGAGTTCAGGGTGGAGAAGGAGGCACACTGTGCTCCAGGAACTCTCAGTTCAGTTCAGTCGCTCGGTCATGTCCAGCTTTTTGTGACCCCATGGACTGCAGCATGCCACGCCTCCCTGTCCATCACCAGCTCCCAGAGTTTACTCAAACTCATGTCCATTGAGTCGGTGATGCCATCTGACCATCTCATCCTCTGTCATCCCTTTCTCCTGCCGCCTTCAATCTTTCTCAGCATCAGGAAATCTTTAGATAGTTAGATATTTTCAGCAACTGATCACATGATCCCAATCCTTGCATCTCCTCATATCTAGAAAAGCACTAAATACCTTTATGGTGACATTAGCTTGTTGTGACTAGCAGAAAGACTTTTGTAAGATAAGTGCTTAATGGCGTGAACACCCCTTCAGCAATATCATATATATTGACCTCCCCCTACTACCTCTTTGGAGCAGTTTGTTAGAGCTATCTGAAGTTCTGTCTCCAGGCTGCAGTCCTCATTTTGCCCCAAATAAAACTTAACTCGAGACTTTCATGTTATGCATCTTTTTTAAGTCGACAGGAGTAGGAGCAGAGAACTAAAGATCCTTCACTTGTCCAAGGATGATGGCTCCCATCATCTCCATGACTTCTCTATGTTCTCTTGACTTCAGCCTCACTGGCCTCCCTCTAACAGAGCAGGCACTGCTTTAGCCATTCCTTCAGAAACAAGATTCTCCCAGATCCCCTTGGCTAATTCTCTCTTCTTCTCTAAGTCTTTGAATAAACATTACTTTCTCAATGAGGCCTTCCTGAACTCCACATTTAAAATTGCAACCTTCAACCCAATTACCCAGCACTCTTAATCCCCTTTACTCTGCTACTTTCTCCGCCAAATAACACATCACTCTCTAACAGTCTATAAAATGTACTTATTTGGTCTAATATATACTCTCTCATTCTGTACTCCAAGGTTAAAGATCTTTGTTTTGTTTACTGATGTTTTTTAACTCTCAGAAGAGTACTAAGGATATTATACGTTCTCAAATACTTGATGATGAATAAATGAATGAATTCTTTAGAAAACGTCTTCAGAAAAGCTGTGAAACAAAGCAACAGCTCAGAGGAGCTAATCACAGATGCTCTGTTCTGGAGCTTTTTATGTTCTCTTTTCACTTAGCCTCAAATTTTACTAATTATAAATTTGTTTGACATAAGGGATGTTATCTTTTAAAATGCAAATACTGTGGTATTGGCCTTAAGGATTGTCAGTTACAAACACATCATTGTGAATCAGTTTGAGTTTAGTCTCTCTCCCAGTTTCTAATGGATACTAGCTTCCTGACGAGGAAAAGAATGACAGAGGAAGCTAGGACATTTGGAAACACAATGATTTTACTGAGTATGGACATCCTGGGTGGGCACCAGAGTGTGTAGATTTAAGGCAATATAACAGGGCTCAGCCTGGAGAGATGGGAATGGTAAAGCCACATTTACATATTAATGTTTAGTTTCTGTGATGATCTTTTCAAAATCCCTCC
This sequence comes from Bos javanicus, assembly GCF_032452875.1. Taxonomy (NCBI): domain Eukaryota; kingdom Metazoa; phylum Chordata; class Mammalia; order Artiodactyla; family Bovidae; genus Bos; species Bos javanicus. The sequence goes on from NC_083869.1 coordinate 28,287,935, forward strand.
AAGAAAAGTTTGTTTAGATCAATGACCTCCTCCCTTAAATCAATAAATTCTGTAGGGCAAGTAGAACCTACTTCCCAAAATAAACCCAGCAGGATCTTGTTTAAACTAGTAAATGGGAACAGGAATGGGCATTTGGTTTCCTGGAGCTCTCACTGTGTCTCTTGCCAAGAGGCTAAAAATGCTTATCAGATTTGCTTCATCTAGAAAGAATGGCTCTATGTTTCCCTTGCAGCTCTCTACAGGCTGGTCCAGCTGATTAGCACTCCAGATTTCACTGCCCAACATTGTGGCACTTCCATCATTTATTTGGCCGCCATGAATAACATCAATATTACAGCCTACACAAACATCACTTTATGGCTATTTTATGACTGTTAGATTGTTGATGGTCAAGCTGTTTTCAGAGTCAACACATCATCCCTTAGTGTCCAGAGGTCTCAGATCCAATCAAAGGCCTGAACCAAACCAACTTTGGAATAATGGTGAGGGCTGTGTGGGGCTGGTATGAGCAGTGGTGCATTGAACTCAAGCTTAAGTTTGTGGCCATTAAAGTTATTCATATTCTCAGGCTGCAGAAGTTTAATCAAATCATTTTCCTCCCACCTTTCTGGGATACCAAATGATCCTTTGTAGCACAATTTGAGATTTGAGAAAACAAAGGAAAGGATGAGAAAGCTATTGACTCTTACGGCACTGTGTCCCTGTGAGCTAAATGGAGCTATGTCTACAGAAAAGCTAAAAATCCCTCTACAGACTCTTCTGGATTAAAAGTCTTCTACAATAAATAATAATAATAGCTACCATTTACTGCATGGGCACTCCTTGTCAAACACTGTATATGTAACATCATATTTAATCCTCATACTAGCCTGAATGATGGGTGTTATCTTTTGTTCTACAGATGAAACAAATATCTCATTGGGTATCTGCCCAGGCTCCCAAAATATGAAAGGGTCAGAATCAGAGCACAAATCAGTTGCCTGAGCTAACACACATGTGCTTATTTACTTTATTATACTGTCCCCAAAGAGGAAGCATGAAGGGCATGTGGGTCTCCTGGCTCTGTCTGTAGAGAGAATATTTCAAGATATTTGTTTTACATCAGAAATTTTCCCCCTTAGAGCATGGTGTCAGGTTTTAGACTGAGAATTCCCCTGTCTCTGTCATCTTATCAATATCTGAAACCAACAGAGTGGTTGTGGGCTTCACTTTTTCCTCCCACCCGGGTAACCAGCTGCCCACAGGAAGCACACTTTTTTTTTTTTTTTTTGCTGCTCAGTGCCGTAAGCAGCACATGGAGAGAGCTGCAGGTTATACCTGGAGAGTGAAATCACCAAGACGGCAACCTAAGTCATTCCCAACTCTGCTTCCCCTCGCAAAAACAGCAAGTCTTCATGAACAAGACTGCATTAAGGGAACCCTAGAACAGGGGTGTGAGGCAGAAGTACCTTCCTGTACCACCAAGACCAAGACAAACCATATTAGAAGGATAAGAACAGTCACACAGTACTGCACCGCCTCCCCCTCAGGTCAGCACAGCACCCTGCTGAGAGGTCTTTCCCGAGTCTCTGGTTCCTCCAATGGGAAAAGAGATCCCATGGGTTTCAAACAGCTACCCCAGCGCTGAGGGGCACTTTGTGGGATTGCATGGAGCATCACTGGGATCTGACTACAATAGAGAAGTGGGAAGGAACTCCAGTCCACGATCTTGGCAGATGGAGCTCATTACCACCCAGAAACTTTGATCCCCTGCAGACCCAAGTTGATAGTCCACTCTGACCAGGGAACCCACTGGGGTGCACATTTCCCTGCCTTTGATCCTCATATAAGTTTTGCCAGTCTTCTAGTTTGGTTTGCCTACAACCATGAAAAAAGCTGAGTCATAGCCCAATGCACTGGGGATAGTGTAGCCTGACCTCATCTGGCCAGAGGGCCTGGTGACAGCACCTAGAAGCTGTGTAGTCCAGGACTGTTCTAGCTGAGAGGTGAGCGGGAGCTGACTGCCCACAGAGCAAAGTCAACATGGGGGTCTTGGAAGCTCCTCTGATATGCCCATGCAGAAGATTCATTCAGTTAAGGCCCAGGGTAGCTCAACCCCTTCCAACCAGAAAGCCTACTTGGAAAAAATTGGAGAAACCTGAAATAGCCCCTCTCTCTTCCACCAGACTAGGAAATGAAGACCCAGCAGCCCGACCTGCTGTGGAAGGTGTTTCCTAGTCTGATCTGTCAAGAAGGGTTGGTGACAACACCTGAAAGCTGCATAATTCATCAGTGTTTGAGTTAAGGAACTGGCAGCATGGCCGATAGTGCAGACTGAAGCTAGTGACCCTTTTTGGCCATGGAACTCGGGGCATGGATTGGCTTAAGAAAACAAAGACTTTTACCAGTCTCAGATTTGCTCTTCTGATGCTACAGGGCAGGGAAACAAATTCATAGCCATGCTCCTTGCTGTTTCCACTCATTGCCTTTAGCCTGCCTGGCCAAGACCTAACTAGAACATGTGGGGAAGCTGTGGGAAAGCAGTGTAGACCATACAACAGCCCTGCCCACACTGATACTTGAACAGAGAGCACTGTTTATGGCTTTCCCTATCTACAGACTAAACCAAGAGGCACATCTGACAAGGTATTCAGTGCACACTCCTGCCTAATATGAATCTCCAACAATAAATATTACAGACTCTGGGGCCCATCTTACTGCCCTGCCATAGCAGGAAAGCCAAGGTATAGCCCCATCTACTAATGAGTATGAATATAAATACAGGAGTTAGCCCTAACCACCTAGAAAGCCTGACTAGAGAATTCAGGTAACCATGGAGCCCATCCTATAGTAGAGAACCAAGTTACCAGTACTCAACCAAACAGAGTGCCTATCTCTGATCAAAGAGCTTTAAAAGTTGCTTTATTCGGGGGGGGGGGGGGGGATGCAAAAAAAAAAAAAAATGGTAGGTCCCACCTACCCAAGAATATTACCAGCAAACACACCCACAAACCCAAACTGAGCTGACTAGTGAAAATCTGTCTCTGCCAAAGCAAACCTGTAGTATCTAAGTACTCAAATGTGCAGATGTGGACATAAGAATTCAAGGGTCACAAAAGAATCAGGTAAACATGACACCAAAGGAAACAAATAAAGCACCAGTAACTAATGCTAAAGAAATGGAGATTTATGCACTTTCAACGAATTCAGAATAATCCTCTTAAGCTTAGCAAACTACAGAAAGATTCAGACAGTTTAGCAAAATAAGAAAAATAAGGCAAGAAGAAACCAAAGAAGTTGGACAAAGAAGTAGAAACCAGTGGGGGGGCGGGGGACAGAAACCATAGAGATGAAAAATACAGTAATAAACTCAAGAATTCAATAAAGGGTTTCAAAAGCAGACTTGAAAATGCAGAAGAATTGGTGAGATGGAGGATAAGATATCTGAAATTATCCTATCAGATGAACAAAAAGAAAAATAAGAAAGAATGATGAAAACTTATGGAACATCTAGGACACAATTTTTAAAAAATATTCATATTATGGGATTTCCAGAAGCAGAAAATCTAAAAGGACAGAAAGTATATATAAAGTGATAATAGCTGAAAACTTCCCAAACCTAGAACCAGAAGCTAGAAGCATCTACCTGCATGAGGTAGGGCCTCGTAACAACTGGGCTGGCAGACAGTGACACCTCCCAGACCACCCACAGCAGTCAACCTGCCACAACAGACTGACCCATGTAGTCCACACAAGGCATATCCCAAGGGCGTATAGCTCTGGTGACCAGAGAGTGTGCTGCTGGTACCAATAGGATGTCTCCTACAAAAGGCCACTTCTCCAAGGTCAGGAAATGTAAAGCTACCAGATACATAGAAATAAAAACAGCCAGTTAGGTAAAATGAGATAATAGAGGAACATGTTTCAAATGAAGAAACAAGATAAAACCCCAGAAGAACAACTAAGTGAAGTACATATAGGCAATCTACTCAATAATTCAAGGTAATGACTGTAAAAAAATCAAAGTACTTGGGAGAAGAATGGATGAACAGAATGAGAAGTTTTTAAAGAATTAGAAAATATAAAGAAGAGCAAGGCAGAAATGAATAATAACTGAAATGAGAAATACACTAGAATGAATCCACAGTAGATGAAAAAATACAGAGGAATGGATCAGTGAGCTGGAAGAAAGAGAAATGGAAATCACTGAAGCTGAAAAAAAAAGAAAAAAAGAAAGAAATGAGGACCGCTTAAGAGACCTTTAGGACAACATCAGGCATAGCAACACCTACCTGTAGGGGCTTGGAAGGAAAAAAGAGAGGGACAGAAAATACATCGAAGACATACTATCTGCAAACTTCCCTAACCTGGGAGAGGAAACAGGCATCTAAGTCTAGAAAGCACACAGAGTCCCAGACAGAATCAACCCAGAGAGGACCATACAAAGACACAGTGTCCAAAACTGTCAAAATTTAAAGGCAATGTGAAGAGCAGCAAGGGAAAAGCAACAAGTTCATGTACAACGGAACTCTGAAAAGGCTGTCAGTTGACTTGTCATCACAAGCTCTGTAGTTCAGAAGGCAGTGGCATGATATAAAGTAATGAAAAGGAAAACCTATAGCAAAGAAAACTCTACCCAGTAACCCATTTAGATTGAAGGAGAAATCAAAGTTTGACAGACAAGTGTTCATCACCACCAAATAAGATTTATAAGAAATATTAAAGGGACTTCTCTAAGCAAGAAAGAAAAGGACACAACTAGAAACATGAAAATAACAAAGGAAAAAGCCCATTGCTACAGGCAGATATACAGTTGCTGCTGCTAAGTCGCTTCAGTCGTGTCCAACTCTGTGCAACCCCATAGACGGCAGCCCACCAGGCTCCCCCATCCCTGGGATTCTCCAGGCAAGAACACTGGAGTGGGTTGCCAAGATATACAGTAAAAGGTTATAGATTAACCACTTACAAAGCTAGTAGGACGGCTGAGACAAAAGCAGTAAAGTCATTTACACATCTGCAATAGGTAGTTAAGGGATACACAAGACAGGAAGATGCTGGATTTCCCTGGTTAGAACTCTGCATATTCACTGCTGGCACCTGGGCTCAATACCTGGTCAGGAAACTCAGATCCCACAAGCCACACACAGTATGGCCAAAAAAAAAAGACAAAAATATGTAAAATGTGATGTCAAAAATAATCATGGAGGGTGGGGAGTAAAAATGTGGGGATGTTAAAAGATCTTTGAAATTGAGAGATATGCAACTTAAAATAATTGTGTATGTAAACCTCATGACATTCATAAATCAAAACTCGTAAAACACAATAAAGATAAAGGATTCCAAACACAGCAATAGAGATAGCTATCAAATCAGAAGAGAAGAGAATAAAAGAAGGGACAAGAAAGAACCCCTAGACTGACAAAATGGCAATAAGTATCAATACATATCAAGAATTACTAAATGGACTAAATGCTTCAAACAAAGAAAGAGTGACTGAATGGGTACAAGGACAAAACCTATATTTATGCTACCTATAAGAGACTCATATCAGATCTAAAAACATACAGACTGAAAGCAATGGGATGCAAAAAGGTATTTCATGCAAATAGAAATCAAAAGAAAGCTGGGGTAGCAATACTATCAGGCAAAACATTTTAAAACAGACTGTAATAAGGGACTAAGAAGGACATTACATAATAATCAAAGGATCAATACAATAAGATACAACAGTTACAAGTATATATGCAGGCAATATAGGAGCACCTAAATACCCTGGGTGGCTCAGTGGTAAAGAATCTGCCTGCCAAGCAGAAGACACAGGTTCAATCCCTGCAGTGGAAGATTGCCTGGAGAAGGAAATGGCAACCTATTTTGGTGTTCTTGCCTGGAAATTCCATGGACAGAGGAGTCTGGCAGGCTATGGTCCATGGGGTTGCAAAAAGAGTTGGACATGATTTAGAGACTAAAGAACAACAAATACATAAAATATTAACAGATGTAAAGGGAGAAACTGGCAGTAACACAATAACTGTAGGGGACTTTACCACCCCACTTGCAATGCACAGATCATTCAGGCAAAAAGTGGAAAAAAGAAATCAAGGAAACACTGGCATTAAATGACACATTTGAGCGAGTGGATTTAATAATTCTAAATAGACCATTCCGACCAAAAGAAGCAGAATACAGTTTTTCAATTACACATGGAACATTTTCCAGGATAGAGAACAAGCTAGGCCACAAAAACAACTTAGGAAATTTTAAAAAGCTGAAATTATATAAAAGCATCTTTCTGACCACAACGCTATGAACAGGAAAAAAATTGCAAAAATAAACAAGTGGAGGCTAAACTACATGCTACAAAACAACCAATGGAGCACCGAAGAAATCAAAGGAAAAAAATTTTTTTAAATCAGATCAGATCAGTCGCTCAGTTGTGTCCGACTCTTTGCGACCCCATGAATCGCCGCACTCCAGGCCTCCCTGTCCATCACCAACTCGAGTTCACCCAGACTCACGTCCATCGAGTCAGTGATGCCATCCAGCCATCTCATCCTCTGTTGTCCCCTTCTCCTCCTGCCCCCAATCCCTTCCAGCATCAGGGTCTTTTCCAATGAATCAACTCTTCGCATGAGGTGGCCAAAGTATTGGAGTTTCAGCTTTAGCATCATTCCTTCCAAAGAAGCTGGGGACAAATGAAAATGAAAACAACAATCCAAAATCTGTGGGACACAGATGAAAAAGTAGTTCTAAGAGGCAAGTTTATAGCGATACAAGCCTATCTTAGGAAATAAAAAAAAAAATTCAAACAACCTAACCTTACATCTAAAGGAACTAGGAAAAGAACAGGTAAAACCCGAAGTTAGTAAAAGGAAAAAAAATATCATAAAGATTAAAGTGGAAATAAATGAAATAGAGACTAAAAAATCCATAAAAAAGATCAGTGAAACTAAGAGTTGGTTCTTTGGTTCCTTAAAGAACTAAAAACAGAGCTACCGTGCTGCTGCTGCTGCTATGGAGAAGGCAATGGCACCCCACTCCAGTACTCTTGCCTGGAAAATCCCATGGACGGAGCAGCCTGGTAGGCTGCAGTCCATGGGGTTGCTAGGAGTCGGACACAACTGAGTGACTTCACTTTCACTTTTCACTTTCACGCATTGGAGAAGGAAATGGCAACCCACTCCAGTGTTCTTGCCTGGAGAATCCCAGGGACAGCTACCATATGATCCCGCAATTCCACTTCTTGGGTTATATCTGGAGAAAAACATAGTTTGTAAGGATACATGCACTTCAGGGTTCATTGTAGCACTATTTACAATAGCCAAGACATGGAAGCAGCCTAAATTTCCATCGACAGAGGAATGGATAAAGAAGATGTGGTACATATATACAATGCAATATTACTCAGCCATTAAAAACAAATGAAATAATGCCATCTTCAGCAACACGGATGGACCTGGAGAATATCATACTAAGTGGAGTAAGTTACACAGAGAAAGACAAATAGCATATGATATCACTTATATGCAGAACCTTAAAAAAATGATACAAATTCACTTATTTATAGAACAGAAACAGACTCATAGACTTAAAAAACAGACATGATTATCGGAGGGGAAGGGTGAAGAGGAGGGAAGATTGGGAGTTTGGGATTGACATGTATACACTGCTATATTTAAAACAGATAACCAGCAAGGGTCTACTGCATAGCACAGGGAAGTCTGCTCAATAAAACAACCTAAATGAGAAGAGAATTTGATAAAGAACAGAAGCATGTATGTGCATCACTGAATCACTTTGCTGTACACCTGAAACACACTGTTAATCTACACTCCAATGTAAAGTTTTTAAATTAATAAAATAAAAATTAAGAGTTGGTTCTTTGAAAAACTAAACAAAAGTGATAAACCTTTCACCAGACTCATCAAGAAAAACAGGCTGCTACTGCTACCAAGTTGCTTCAGTCGTGTCCAACTCTGTGCGACCCCATAGACGGCATCTCACCAGGCTCCCCCGTCCCTGGGATTCTCCAGGCAAGAACACTGGAGTGGGTTGCCATTTCCTCCTCCAATGCATGAAAGTGAAAAGTGAAACAAGTCGCTCAGTCATGTCCGACTCTTCGTGACCCCATGGACTGCAGCTTACCAAGCTCCTCTGTCCATGGGATTTTCCAGGCAAGAGTACTGGAGTGGGGTGCCACTGCCTTCTCCAAAGAAAAACAGGGAGGGGCCCCAAATCAATAAAATCAGAAATGAAAGAGAAGAAGTTACAACTGACACCACAGAAATACAAAGGATCACAGGAGATTATTGTGAACAACTATATGTCAATATCCTGTGAAATGCCAGGCTGGATGAATCACAAGCTGGAATCAAAATTGCTGGGAGAAATATCAACCACCTCAGACATGCAGATGATACCACTTTAAAGGCAGAAAGTGAAGAGGAATGAAAGAGCCTCTTGATGAAAGTTAAAAAGGAGAGTGAAAAAGCTGACTCAAAACTCAACATTCAAAAAATGAAGATCATGGCATCTGGTGCTATCACTTTATGACAAATAGAGGGGGAAAAAGTGGAAACAGTGTCAGATCTCACTTTCTTGGGCTCCAAAATCAATGTGGACGGTGACTGCAGCCATGAAATTAAAAGATACTTGCTCTTTGGAAGAACAGTTATGACAAACCTAGACAGTGTATTAAAAAGCAGAGACATCACTTTGCCAATAAAGGTCTTTATAGTCAAAGCTATGGTTTTTCCAGTAGTCATGTATGGATGTGAGAGTTTGGTCCATAAAGGAGGCTGAATGCTGAAGAACTGATGCTTTCAAACTGTGGTGCAGGAAAAGACTCTTGAGAGTCCCTTAGACAGCAAGCAGATCAAACCAGTCAATCCTAAAAGAAATCAACCCTTCCAATTCATTGGAAGGACTGATGCTGAAGCTCCAATACTTTGGCTACCTGATGCAAAGAACTGGCTCGTTGGAAGACCCTGATGATGGGAAAGATTGAGGGCAAGAGGAGAAGGGGATGAAAGAGGATAAGATAGTTGGATGGCATCACTGACTCAAGAGACATGAGTTTGAGCAAACTCAGGGAGAGAGTGAGGGACAGGGAAGTCTGGTGTGCAGCAGTTCATGGGGTTGCAAAGAGTCAGACACCACTAAGTGACTAATAACAACAACAACATATGTCAATAAAATGGACAATCTAGAAGAAATAGATTCCTAGAAATGTACAATCTTCCAGGACTAAACCAGAAAGAAATAGAAAAACACGAATTGATCAACTATCAGCATTAAAACCAACTCATTAAAAAAAAAAAAAAAGGCAAAACAAACAAAAACTCCCAACAAAAGTCCAGGATTGGATGGCTTCACAGATGTATTCTATCAAACATTTAGAGACGAGTTAACACCTATCCTTCTCAAACTATTACAAAAAAAATTTCAGAGGAAGGAGGAAGACTTACAAACTTTTTCTATGAAGCTTGCATCACCCTGATACCAAAAGCATAGATATCGAAAAAAAAAGAAAATTACTGTCTGATATCACTGATGAACACAGATGCAAAAATCCTCAACAAATTAACAACTGAATCCAGCAGTGCATTAGGGTGATCATAAAATATGATCAAAGGGGATTTATCCCAGGGGTGCAAGAATGGTACAATATCTACAACTCATGTGATACACACTGCATAAAAAATTGAACAAAATACTAGCCAGAGCATCCAGAGCCCCATAGGAACTGAACTGGCAACTAGCAGCAAATCCACAGAGAAGGAAATGGCACCCCACTCCAGTACTCTTGCCTGGAAAATCCCATGGATGGAGGGCCTGGTAGGCTACAGTCCATGGGGTCAAGAAGAGTCAGACATGACTGAGCGACTGCACTTTCACTTTTCACTTTAAAGCATTAGAGAAGGAAATGGCAACCCACTCTAGTACTCTTGCCTGGAGAATCCCAGGGACAGGGGAGCCTGGGGGGCTGCCGTCTATAGGGTCACAGAGTCAGACACGACTGAAGCAACTTAGCAGCAGCAGCAGCAAATCCACTCTAGCGGCTAAGATGGATCTTACACTCAATGCTATAGAGTATTGTCTGTTTGTGCTATACATATATCCTGCCACATAGCCAGAAGATGACATCTTCTGACAAGTTATTAGCCTCCCGATTATAACAAATCTCAGGATGTATAACTTTTATTCCTTCTTTGCAACACTGAGTTATTATGTTGTCTATGATCTTTCCTTAATTAAAGACAATTTTTAAAGAATCAAGTCTATTGATAGATTATGCATTCTGTCCAGCCAATGCCATGAATCAGCATCCCCATGTTTCCTCCTTTCCTGCTAGAGGTGACAGGTTACAGCAAATTGTATAATGGCATAGGAGAGTTTCCATATAGTTGGTTTCAACTCATTGCTGGTATCTATTTTTCTCTTTTTCACTGACATGCTGATCTACTGGATTCACAGAGGCTTTCATCAGAGACTTGTATATATAAGCGCTTACACAAACCTCATCACATCTGGAAGGTTCTGACTTCATTTGTAAATCATGCTTTTCACCTTCTGGATGACGTCCTTCAGAGTCTGCCTTACCATAGATATCCTTTTATCTTTCCTTTAAACATGGTAATTTATTTAGGTTCATATATCCTGGTCAATATTTATAGTTTCCATTCATGATGGTGATATTCACATTCCTTAAATCTTAAGGCCTTAATTATTAATGGCTCAACTCATCATACAGACTACCACATGCTCGTTGACTATAGTTATGGACAGTATTTCACATTGTGGGATAGAATTGGAGGCTTGTTAAAAAATCCCTCCTCCTTTGAAGGCAATGGACCACTCAGTTACGTGAGGATGACAAGAAAGCAAAAGTCATGTAGGAAATGCTTGTAAAAATGAAAAGTTGTTCAATATAGAGTTCATAAAGACTGAGTAGATGACTGCCCAGTTGTTAAATACTTTTGATAAAGAAAGATAATCTACATATGTTCAGCCAAGAGGCATAACAATTGAACAGTATTATTTGAAATTCAGTACTGTTGGTACAGCTGAGGAATGATCACAATGATAGGTCAAGGGAATGTGATGTGAACACCAAGATTTTAATTAACTTGATGGACAGCACTTTTGATATGTTTCAAAGTTATAATTATACGATGTTCTATAAAAGGAAATAACTGCCAAATATTTAGGTCTATCACTGAAGATTAATTTTGAAATCTTATTTTCCTTCCTTTTTCTCCATTTTTCTCCACTTCCTCTGTAAAAGAAGATTTAACAAATACCTTCATAAAGAAATGTCATGTGTTGTAACAAATGTTAGGAAAATAAGGTTTGCAAAGTCATTCTATAAGCTATTTATGTAAAATCAATAAAAGCTGATTATGAATGTTAAAAATTGAATAAAATAATCTCATCTGAACAGATGCAGAAAAAGCTTTTGACAAAATTTAACATTCACTTATGATTAGCTCTTTATATTAACTCTGTGAAGTGGTAACACACCTCAACACAATAAAATCCATATATGAGAAGCCCACAGCTAACATACTCTACAATAAAAAGCTGAAAGCATTTCCTCTAAGATCAGGAACAAGACAAGAATGTCCCCTCTCCCCACTTTTATTCAACACAGTATTGGAAATCTTATCCACAGCAATCAGATGAGAAAAACAGGAAAGAAAGAAGTAAAATTGTCACTGTTTTCAGATGACATGATAGTACACACAGAAAATCCTAAAGACATCACTGAAAAACAACTAGAATTCAATGAATTCGGTAAGGCTGCATGATATGAAATCAATATACAGAAATCTGCTGCATTTCTATACACTGATAATGAATTGTCAGAAGTTTTTTTTTTAAAGTCTCATTTATCATATAAAAAAGAATAGGATACCTAGGAATAAGTCTAATTAGGGAGATAAAAGTACTTGTACTTGGAAAACTATGAGACATTGTGAAAAAAACTGAAGATGACAGAAACAGATGGAAAGATATATAATGTTCATTAACTGGGAGAAATAATATTATTAAAATGTCTATTTCCCAAAGCAATCTACATATTCAATGAAATTCCTACCAAAATACCAAACATGTTTAACATAATTAGAATAATTCTAAAATTTGAATGTAAACACAACAGACCCCGAATAGCCAAAACAATCTTGAGAAAAGAACAGAGCTGGAGGTATCATGTTCCCTGGCTTCAGACTATAACAAAGCTACAGTAATCAAAACAGTATCAGTTCAGTTGCATCCGACTCTTTGTGACCCCATGGACTACAGCATCCCAGGCTTCCCTGTCCATCACCAACTCCCGGAACTTGCTCAAACTCATGTCCATTGGGTCTGTGATGCCATCCAACCATCTCACCCTGTGTCCCCTTCTCCTCCCGCCTTTAATCTTTCCCAGCATCAGGGTCTTCTCCAGTGAGTCAGTTCTTCACATGAGGTGGCCAAAGTACTGGAGTTTCAGCTTCAGCATCAGTCCTTCCAATGAACACCCAGGACTGATCTCCTTTAGGATGGACTGGTTGGATCTCCTTGCAGTCCAAGGGACTCTCAAGAGTCTTCTCCAAAAGCACAGTTCAAAAGCATCAATTCTTGGGCACTCAGCTTTCTTTATAGTCCAACTCTCACACCCATACATGACCACTGGAAAAACCACAGCCTCGACTATGGACCTTTGCCGGCAAAGTACAGTGCTGGCACAAAAACACACAAACAGATCAAAAGGAAAAGAACAGAGAATCCAGAAGTAAACTCACACACTTACGGTTAACTAATCTATAACAAAGGAGGCAAGAATTTACAATTGGGAAAAGACAATCTTTTCAATAAGTAGTGCTGAGAAAACTGAACAACTATAGGTAAAAGAATGGAATTAGAATGTTTCCTCACATCATATACAAAAATGAACTCAAAATGAATTCAAGTCCAAAAGGTAAGACCAGAAGCCATAACATTCCTTGAAGAAAATATAAGAATACTCCTTGATATAAATCATAGTAATATTCATTTGCTTCCTAACACAAAGGAAAACAAAAGCAAAAGAAACAAAGAGGATCTAATTAAAGTGGCAAAGGAAACTATTAACAAAATGAAAAGACAACCTGTAGAATGAGGGAAAATATTTGTAAATGATGACCACAAAGGGGTTAATATCTAAAATATATAAAGAGCTCATACACAACTAAATATTAAAAAAGCAAACAATTCAACCAAAAATGGGCAAAAAACCCGAACATTTTCCCAAACATACTGATTGCTAATAGGAACATGAAAAAGATACTTAACATCACTAATCAGAATAATGCAAATCAGAATCACAATGAAATACCTCCACACCTGTCTGAATGGCTATCATCAAAAAGGACCACAAAAAACAAGTGCTGATGAGGATGTGGAGAAAAGAGAACCCTTGTCTACTGGAAATTGGTGCATCCATCGTCAAAAAGGATAAGGAATAAACTACCCACTCCAGTATTCTTGGGCTTCCCTTGTGGCTCAGCTTGTAAAGAGTCCACCTGCAATGAGGGAGACCTGGGTTCGATCCCTGGGTTGGGAATATCCCGTGGAGAAGGGAAAAGCTACCCACTACCAGGAGAATTCCGTGCACTGTATAGTCCATGGAGTTGCAAAGAGTCGGACATGACTGAGCAACTTTCACTTCTTCACTTGTCAAAAACAGTATAGGGGTTCCTCAGCAAACAAAAAATAGTACTAAATAATCCAACAATTCCACTTACGGAAACATAAAAAGTTTAGCATAAAAATCACTAGCTATGATAAATAGCAAAAGTTAGAGTCTATAATATAGTAATGGTAGTGTACAATAAAATTAAACACTAAAAGTGTAGTGAAGTCGCTCAGTCATATCCAACTCTTTGCAACCCCATGGACTGTAGCCTACCAGGCTCCTCTGTCCATGGGATTTTCCGGGCAATAGTACTGGAGTGGATTGCCATTTCCTTCTCCAGGGGATCTTTCCAACCCAGGGATTGAACCCGGGTCTCCTGCATTGTAGACAGATGTTTTACCGTCTGAGCCACCTAAAACTAAAAAAGCCTTCTTAGTTACATGTAATGTAAAAATATGCAAATTTTAACAACAATAATCTAAAATGTGAGGGGTAGGAGAAGAAAAAGTGTAAAGTTTAGGACTTCAACTGAAATGAAGTTGTTATCAATTTAAAATCAAGCATTATAATTTTAAGATATTTTAGGTAATCTTCATGGCAATGGTAAAGTAAAGACCTGTAACAACTGAACAAAAGAACAAGAAAAAGAAGTCAAAGAATACTGATGCCAAAAGACATCAAAATATGCAAAATGATGGCAGGATAAGAAACAAGGAACAAGGGATCTACAAAACAATCAGAAAACAATAACAAAATGGCAATAGTAAATTCTTGCCTATCAATAGTTACTAACATATGAAATTCTCCAATCAAAAGACACAGAATGGGGCCTCCCTAGTGGTCTAGTGGTTAAAAATCCATCTGTCAATGCAGGGGACATGGGTTTGATCACTGTCCTAGGAAGATCCCACACGCCACGAAGCAACTGAGCCTGTGCATCGCAACTACTGAGGCCCCTGCCTAGAGCTGGTGCTCTGCAGCAAGAGAAGCCACGGCAACGAGAAGGCCATACCTGCAACAAAGAGCAGCCCTGCTCCACACCCTTCCCTCCCCAATTCCCTTACCACAACTAGAGAAAGCCCATGCAGCAACAAAGACCCACCCAAATAAAAAAAAAATAAATAAATCTTAAAAAAAAAAGACAGAATGGCTAAATAGATAGGAAAACAAGATCCAAAAATATACTACCTTATAGAGAGTCCCTTTACCATAAAGACATAAACAGAGAGAAGGGATGGAGAAAGACATTTCAAGCAAATGGTAATATCCCACTGTCTACAAATAAGGCAGGGGGAGCTATACTTACATCAGACAAAATGAACTTTAAAAACAGTTTTTCTTAAAAAAGGCCATTATATATTACATAATAAAAAAGGTAAATAACATCATGTTATAGCAATTGTAAATATCTGTGCACCCAAAAAAGCACCTAAATGCATAAAACAAAACTAATAAAGCTAAAAGGAGAAACAAACATGAATACAATAACAGTTTGTGATTTTAATACTCTACTGTCAACAATGGATAGATCATTCAGAAAGATAATAAACTGAATTTAAACATTACACACCAACCTAGACAGCATATTAAAAAGCAGAGACATTACTTTGCCAACAAAGGTCCATCTATTCAAAGCTATGGTTTTTCCAGTAGTCATGTATGGATGTGACAGTTGGACTCTAAAGAAAGCTGAGCACTGAAGAATTGATGCTTTTGAACTGTGGTGTTGGAAAAGACTCTTGAGAGTCCCTTGAACTGCAAGGAGATCTAACCAGTCCATCCTAAACAAAATCATTCCTGAATATTCATTGGAAGGACTGATGCTGAAGCTGAAACGCCAATATTTGGCCACCTGATGTGAAGAACTGATTCATTTGAAAAGACCTTGATGCTGGGAAAGATTGAAGGCGGGAGGAGACGACAGAGGATGAGATGGTTGGATGGCATCACAGACTCAATGGACAGGAGTAAGCTCTAGGAGTTGGTGATGGATAGGGAAGCCTGGCGTGCTGTAGTCCATGGGGTCACAAAGAGTCAGACACGACTAAGCGACTGAACTGAACTGATCAAATAATATAACAGACATATATAGAACATTCTAGTCAACAACAGCAGAATTCATATTCTTAAGTGCAAATGGAACTGTTTTTTAGGACAGCCCAAATGTTAGGCCATGAAACAATTCTTCAAGCAAACTGAAATCATAACAAGAGGTAAACTGGAAAAGGTTCATATATGCATAGAAATTAAACACTTTACTGAACAACCAACAGATTGAAGAGGAAATTAAAGACAGTAAAGTTTTGAGACAAATTAAAATGGAAACACAGCATACCTGACCTTATGTGATGCAGAAACAACAGTTATAAGAGCAAAGTTTGTAGCAATAAACACCTACACTAAAAAGCAGGAATGATCCCAACAACCTAATTCTATTCCTTAGGAACTAGAAAAATAAGGTGACCTCAAGTTAGCAGAAGGAAGGAAATAAAGATTAAAGCAGAAATTAAGGAAATAGAGAACAGAAGAATAGAAAACACTAAGCAAACTTAAAGTTGGTTCTTTGAAAAGAAATAAAACCGACAAACTCTAAGGTAAACTAACCAAGGAAAAGGAGAGAAGACCTAAATCAAAATTGTAAATGAAAAAGAAGACATCACAACTGATATAAACAGAAATAAAAAGAATCATAAAATGCTACTGTAAACAACTATATGCTAACAAACTGGATAATCTAGAAGAAATGGAAAAAATCTTAGAAAACATACAACCTACCATGACTAAATCAGGAATAGAAAATTGAACAGACCAATTACTAGGAAGGATATTGAATCAGTAATCAAAAACCTCCCAGTGAAGAAAAACCCAGGACCAGACTGCTTCACTGGTGAATTTTACCAAACATTTAGAGAATAATTAAGATAAAATTATTCTCAAACTCTTCCAAAATATTGAAGAGGGAAGACTTCCAAACTCACTTTACAAAGCCAGCATTCTCCTGATAATAAGATATCCTGATATCTGATTGACATCAAAGTCAGATAAGGACACTACAATAAAACTATGCCCAATAGTTGCAAGAAGTCTCAATAAAATACTAGCAAAACCAAATTTAGCAGTACATTAAAAGAATCATTCACCTTGATCAAGTGGAATTTATCCTGGGATGAAAGGATTGCTCAACATATGCAAATCAATGTGATACATTACATTAATAAAATGGAAGAAAAGAATCATATGATAATCTCAATAGATACAGAAAAGCATTTGACAAAACTTAACATCTGTTCATGATAAAAAAACACTTAACAAGTTAGGTCTAGAAGGAACATATCTCAACATAATAAAAGACCACAAATGACAAGCCCACAGCCAACATTATACTCAATGGTGAAAAGTTTAAAGCTTTTCTTCTAAAATCAGGAACAGGACAAGTGTGCCCACTCTCATCACACCTAATCAATATAGAACTGTTAAGTCTTTGCTAGAGCAATTGGGAGAGAAAAATGAAGGTATCAGAATTGGAAAGGAAGAAGTCGTACTGTCTCTATTTGCAGATGACATGATTTTATACATAGAAAATCCTACAAATTTCACCAAAAACCTGTTAGAACTCATCAGTGAATTTGGTAATGTTGCAGGGTACAAAATTAACATGCAAAAATCAGTAGCATTTCTACACACTAACAATTTTATGAAAAATATGTCAATTCCATTTATAATAGCATTAAAAATGATAAAATACTTAGGAATAAATTTAACCAAAGAGGTAAAAAATTTCTACTCTGAAAATTACATTTTTATTGATGAAAGAAATAGGAGACACAAATAAATGGAAAGGTATTTATGTTCATGGACTGGAAGATTAATATTGTTGAAATGTCAGTACTACCAAAAGCCATCTATAGATTCAATGCAATCCCTGGAGCTTGGGATTAAAATATACACACTACTATATACAAACAAAATAGATAACCAAAAAGGACCTATGGTATAGCACAGGGAACCACACTTAATATCTTATAATAAACTGTAATGGAAAATAATCTAAATATATTTATATTACATATAAATAAAAATTTTATATATCTATATGTGTGTTCATATATACAAACACACCTGAATCACTTTGCTGTATATCTAAACCTAACAAAACATTGTAAATTAACTATATTTCAATAAAAATTGAGAAATAAGATTTTAATGACACTTTTACAGAAACACAAAAAACACTTCTAAAATTAGTATCTTAAAGTATTCTAAAAATATCACCAAAAACCCTGAATAGCCAAAATAATAAAGAAGAACAAAGAAAGAGGTATCACACTTCCTAATTTCAAGCTCTACTATAAAGCTACAGCTTTATAAAGTAGATCAGATCAGATCAGTTGCTCAGTCGTGTCCGACTCTTTGCGACCCCACAAATCGCAGCACGCCAGGCCTCCCTGTCCATCACCAACTCCCGGAGTTCACTCAGACTCATGTCCATCAAGTCAGTGATGCCATCCAGCCATCTCATCCTCTGTCGTCCCCTTCTCCTCCTGCCCCCAATCCCTCCCAGCATCAGAGTCTTTTCCAATGAGTCAACTCTTCGCATGAGGTGGCCAAAGTACTAGAGTTTCAGCTTTAGCATCATTCCTTCCAAAGAAATCCCAGGGCTGATCTCCTTTAGAATGGACTGGTTGGATCTCCTTGCAGTCCAAGGGACTCTCAAGAGTCTTCTCCAACACCACAGTTCAAAATCATCAATTCTTCGGCGGTCAGCCTTCTTCACAGTCCAACTCTCACATCCATACATGACCACAGGAAAAACCATAGCCTTGACTAGACGAACCTTTGTTGGCAAAGTAATGTCTCTGCTTTTAAATATGCTATCTAGGTTGGTCATAACTTTCCTTCCAAGGAGTAAGCGTCTTTTAATTTCATGGCTGCAGTCACCATCTGCAGTGATTTTGGAGCCCAGAAAAATAAAGTCTGACACTGTTTCCACTGTTTCCTCATCTATTAAAGCTTTAATTAAAGGAGTGTGGTAAGGGCATTAAAAAACACGAAGAATCCAGTGGAACAGAATCCAGCACATACCTAATAAATAGGCACAGAAGGAACATATCTCAACATAATAAAAGCCATAAATGACAAGCACCTGGCCAACATCATAAATCATACAAGGTCAAGTAATATTTGACAATGTTGAAGCTGAAATTCCAATACTTTGGCCACCTGATGCGAAGAACTGACTCACTAGAAAAGACCCTGATGCTGGGAAAGATTGAAGGCAGGAGAAGAAGGGGATAACAGAGGATGAGATGGTTGGATGGCATCACCAACTCAATGGACATGAGTTTGAGTGAACTCCGGGAGTTGGTGATGGATAGGGAGGCCTGGCGTGCTGCAGTACATGGCGTCGCAAAGAGTCAGACACGACTGAGCAACTGAACTGAATATTTGACAACGGAGCCAAGAATACTCAATGGAAAACAGAAAATCTATTCAATAAATGCTGGTGGGCAAAGAGGATAGAAAATGAAAGTGAAGTCTCTCAGTCACGTCTGCCTCTTTGCAACCCCATGGACTGTAGCCTACTAGGTTCCTCCGTCCATGCAATTTCCAGGCAAGAATACTGGAGTGAGTTGCTATTTCCTTCTCCAGGGGATCTTCCCGACCCAGGGATTGAACCCGGGACTCCCTCATTGTAGGCAGATGCTTTACTGTCTGAGCCACCAGGGAAGTCCCAAAGAGGATATTCACATGTAAAGGAATCAAATTTGACCCCTATCTTATACCACTCACAAAAATTAACTCAAAATGGGTGAAATACTTAAATCCATTAAGTACTAAGTAGTAAGAACTGAAACCATGAAACTTCTAGGAGAAAACCTAGCAAAAAAAGCTTCATGATATGAGTCTTCTTAATATGTTTTTTTGAAATCATACCCAAAGTACAAGCAACAAAAGCAATAATAAAAATGTGGGACTACATCAACTAAAAGGCTTCTGCATAGCAAAAGAAACTATCAACAACATGAAAAGAAAGTCTATGGAATAGCAAAATATTTGCAAACCATGTATCTATTATTTATAAAATATAAAAAGAATTCATACAATTCAGTAGCAAAACATTGAGTAATCCAATTTTAAAATGTGCAAAAAAACTCAAAATATGTTTTTTTTTTTTTCAAATAACGTATACAAATGGCCATAGGCACATGAAGAGGTACTCAATATAACTAGTCATTAGAGAATTGCAAATTAAAACCACACTGAGATATCACTTCTTTTTTTAAAATTAATTTCTTTTAATTGGAGGCTAATTACCATATTGTAGTGGTTTGTGCCATACATTGACATGAATCAGCCATGGGTGTACATGTGTTTCCCATCCTGAGCCCCCCTCCCACCTCCCTCCCCATCCCATCCCTCAGGGTCATTCCAGTGCACCAGCCCTGAGCACCCTGTCTTATGCATCAGACCTGGACTGGCGATCCGTTTCACATATGATAATATACATGTTTCAATGTTCTCTCAAATCACCCCATGATAATAATCATGATTATTTTGACACCTTTCTTTGATACATCAAGAGTTGTTTTAAGTGTGTTCTCTGCAGCAGCCCCTTGCAGAGCCACCTGGCAGGAGGGCCAGTGCCATGGGCTTTAACACGTAGCTTCTCACTTCCTATGGGGAAACAACTTTGACCTGCATGTCAGCTTTTTTGATGTGATAAAAACCAATACTCGTAAACATTTTACTAAGTGACTTTTTAATTCCAACTATATTAAAGACAATGTCCCTGCTTAAAAAAAAGAAAAAAAAAAAAGATATCACTTCTTATAATGGTCTTTATCCAAAAGACAAGAAACAACAAATATTGGTATGGATGTGGAGAAAAGGGAACCCTGAGTGATACTGGTAGGATTTTAAATTGGAGCAGCCACTATGGAAAACAGTACAAAATTTCCTCAAAAAATTAAAAATAGAGCTATTATATGATCCAGCAATTTCACTTCTGGGAATATAGCCAAAGAAAATGAGAACATTAAATCAGATATCTGTAGCCCCTAGGTTCATAACATTATTTACAGTGGCTAAGACATGAAAACAAGCTAATGTCCATCAACGGATTTGGATAAAGAGGATGTAGTATTATAGAAATACAATGGACTATTATTCAGCCATTAAAAATGAACAGATTCTACCATTTGTAACAACACAGATGGACCTTGAAGGTATGTTAGTTGCAGTTGTGTTCTGCTCTTTGTGACCCCATGGACTGTAGCCTGCCAGGCTCCTCTGTCCATGGAATTCTCCAGGCAAGAATACTGGAGTGGGTAGCCACTCCCTTCTCCAGGGTATTGTCCTGCCCTAAGGATCAAACCAGAGTCTCCTGCATTGCAGGCAGATTCTTTACCATCTGAGCTACCAGGGAGTGAAATAAATCAGCAGAACACTATATGAGTTCACTTATGGAATCTAAAAAACAAACATACCAAACTCATACAAAAAGATCAGAGATCAGGCTGGTTATTAGAGGGGGTGGTGATGGGGTGAGGAGAAGGGGTAAGTGGGAAGAAATTGATTAAACTGTACAAACTTCCAGTTATAAGTAAGTACTAGGAATGTAAGCTACATGATACAGTTAACACTACTGTATGATATATAGGAAATTTGTTAAAAGAGCAGGTCCCAAGAGTTCTCATTACAAGGTGAATTTTTTTTCTTTTGGGATGTTCAGTCACTTCAGTCATGTCCGATTCTGGGTGATCCCATGGACTATAGCCCACCAGACTTCTCTATCCATGGGGATTCTCCAGGCAAGAAAACTGCAGTGGGTTGCCATGCCCTCCTCCAGGGGATCTTTCCAACCCAAGGACTGAACCCACATCTCATGTCTCCTGCATTGGCAGGTAGGTTCTTTACCAACTAGCGCCATCTGGGAAGCCCCTTTGGTATATCTATGAACTGATGAATGTTAACTTAATCTACTGTTATCATTTCAGAATCTATGTAAATCAAATCATGTTATACACTTTAAATGTTATACTGCAGTGCATGTCAATTATTTCCCAATAAAACTGCAAAAAATAGTTGAATGAATAAAAAAAGTAGTGGATGTTTGATGGGAGACCAAAGGGTTCACATGAAAAAGAATTCACTGGGTTGTGTATTTTACTAATTTAAGAAGAGTATGAAACTTTGTTTGGAAATAAAAAATGTTACTCTTTGTCTAAGGTCTACAGTTTCCTGATCACAATTTTTGTCTCACTTTTCCATGAAGACATGATGTTCTTTTGACAATTTTCAGAGTTAACCTTTCTATTCTCATTTAGCAAAGCACCCTCACCATTCATCCTTCCAAGCTTTAAGGAATAAAAGGTCAAGCAGATGAGGCAAAGTCTCAGATTGTTTCCTTCACAAAATGAACCAAATGTTTTCTAAAGCAAGAACCCCGAGAGCCGTCATTAGTGGGTAGCACTGATATGGAGATTAGGGGGCTCATATCTCTTTAAACATTTTCAAAATAGATTAATGTGAATGAACATTACAATTCTGTTGCCAAATGCCTTCAGGTGTGTGAAAATTAATAATTTAGGTAAAAATTGAGAAATCTCTCAGATAAACACTTCTCTTTGATTGAACACAGAGCAGATATAACAAATTACAGTGTGCTATAATTTGGAAGGGTTTCTTGAGAAGACACATGTCTTTAAAAATTAAGTATATGTTCAGCTTTAATGGTAAACTTTATAAGTACTCGTGCCATTGAGTAGCCCAGAAGGCAAGTTGAATTAGAAAGGCTATAAAACAAGACACGAACAAATGAAAATATAAAGAGTCAAAGTTCTCACTTTTTTTCTGTTCCCATAAAATGCCCTGGATCTGTTTGATTGTTTCTTGAAGAGTTTCTTTACTCCATATGCTTCTCTTGGTATTTTTTATGTGGTATAGTTGCCACAGGGTGCTTTCCTTTACTATTGAACCAGATATAAAAAACAATCCGTAATGAAAACCACAAAAGCCCACAACTCAGAAATGAAGCATATACACTTCCAAGTATATTAATTTTACTGAAAAGTTACCTAAGTACAATATTTCTCGACTTCAAATGGGCAAACTAACCCTCTGGTAGCGAAAGACTTTTCTCGAGTGAAAGCATTAAGCCTTTTGTCTGTGACAATCCTAAATGGAGAACACTGTTCACTTATTTTATTCCCACTATCCTAGCCTGGAACCAGGACTTTGTACATCTTGGTGGATATATACTTCTGCTATTACAATGTGTACAGCCAATAACTATGTTTATAACAGTGCCTAAACTGAGTGCCAAGAACCGGTGATGCTTTAAAAGAAACTGATATAGTGAACTTTAGGAAATACAGAATACCTAGCCAGAAAATCTCTCCATTTAACTAAAAGGAACATTAACGTTTAGGATTTTCAGTTCTGACTAAAAGAGTAGGAAAATAAAAAATTCTAAACTGGAAATGCTCTACCATAAACCTGCTTTTCTGTTAAAGATATTTTGCTAGAATCATGCATAAAGGGAATCGAAGCTAGACATCTACTTTTTCCTCCACAATCTCAATTACCAATAGAAAACCAAAGCAAACTTTGGAAACAATATAAATTATTCACACAGTAATTGAGTTTTTCCAAGTCAATTATGGGCTAAACTAAACAAGCAGACACCCAACAAACATTTGTCCATTCCTCCTTTTATTTGCCAACAGTGAAGACTCAAACTAAGCTCTTTTAAAAATGTTTTCCCAATTTTTGGCTCTGAGAAAAACAGATACATTATAATATCTGAGAGCTTACATTCAGGAGAACATTTCAACAGAAGCCACGAATGTGAGAAATTCTACGCTCCAGTCACGTCTGTTTGCATATGGAGAAAACAGGGCCCAGAGAGATGAAGTTCTTGGCCTGTACTGCACACAGCTTGGTAGTGGCAGAGCCAAGACAAGAACTTAAATAGCTTTACCTCCAGGCTCACGATCTTCCCATGGTGTCATGCTGCCACAGATGCTGCAGCCTTAACTATCTATCCCTCCCATACTACTCCAATGATTCTCTGGGCTTCTATAAATGCTAATTCATCTGAGGAATTAGTAAAGGGAATACTTCAATTATATACGAAGGCAGTGTATGATCATGCATCAAGTTAACTGCAATTCTTTCAGAGTCCTGAATGACAGACCACTGAATGAACCCCCACATTGGCCACTGGTACCTGGTCAGTTTACAATTGACCTGCTTTTTATAGCTGATTACATGGTAAACATTTTTCCTTTTCTTTTCTAGCTTTGAGGTGTAACTAACAAAAATTATATGTGTTTAAGTCTGCAACTTGATTCTTTGATAACATATACCTTGTGAAGTGAGCTACGTGGTAAGCATCTTTATGCTGGCTTAGGTGAAATTATAATTTACATAATAATTTACTTATAAGTAAAACCAGCTTAAAAATGCTTACTATGAAGCTCAATTCACAAGGTATATGTATATCAAGAATGCTTAGGAAACACTACTATGAATAAAACTAGTGGAGGCAATACAATTTCAGCTGAGCTATTTAAAATCCTAAAAAATGATGCTGTTAAAGTGCTGCACCCAACATGTCAGCAAATTTGGAAAACTCAGCAGTGGCCACAGGACTGGAGAAGGTCAGTTTTCATTCCAACCCCAAACTACCACACAATTGCACTCATTTCACATGCTAGCAAGGTAATGCTCAAAATCTTTCAAGCTAGGCTTCAACAGTACGTGAGCCAAGAACATCCAGATGTACAAGCTAGATTTAGAAAGGGCAGAGGAACCAGAGAGCAAATTGCCAACATCTGTTGGATCACAGAAAAAGCAAGGAAATTCCAGAAAAACATCTACTTCTACTTCATTGACTATGCTAAAGCCTTTGACTGCATGGATCACAACAAACTATAGAAAATTCTTAAAGAGAGTCTAAAGCCTTTGACTGCATGGATCACAACAAACTATAGAACATTCTTAAAGAGACAGACCACCTTACCTGTCTCCTGAGAAACCTGTATGCAAGTCAAGAAGCAAGAGTTAGAACCAGACATGGAACAATGGACTTGTTCAAAATTGGGAAAGGATTACATCAAGGCTATATATTGTCATCAGGCTTATTTAACTTATATGCAGAGTACATCATGCAACATGATAGGCTGGATGAATCACAAGCTGGAATCAAGACTGCCGGGAGAAATATCAACAACCTCAGATATGCAGATCATACCACTCTAAGGGCAGAAAGCAAAGAGGAATTAAAGAGCCTCTTGATAAAGGTGAAAGAGAAGAGTGAAAAAGCTGGCTTAAAACTCAGCATTCAGAAAACTAAGATTGTGTCATCCAGTCTTGTCACTTCAAGGCAAACAAATAGGTGAAAAGTGGAAGCAGTAATAGATTTTATTTTCCTGGGCTCCAAAATCACTGCGGATGGTGACTGCAGCCACGATATTAAAAGACGCTTGCTCCTTGAAAGAAAAGCTATTACAAAACCTGCTGCTGCTGCTAAGTTGCTTCAGTAGTGTCTGACTCTGTGCGACCCCATAGATGGCAGCCCACCAGGCTCCCCCATCTCTGGGATTCTCCAGGCAAGAACACTGGAGTGGGTTGCCATTTCCTTTTCCAATGCATGAAAGTGAAAAGTGAAAGTAAAGTCGCTCAGTTGTGTCCGACTCTCAGCAACCCCATGGACTGCAGACCACCAGGCTCCTCTGTCCATGGGATTGTCCAGGCAAGAGTACTGGAGAGGGGTGCCATTGCCTTCTCCCATGACAAAACCTAGAGAGTATATTAAAAAGCAGAGATATCACTTGGCCAACAAAGGTTATGGCTTTTCCAGTAGTCATGTACGGATGTGAGAGTTGGAGCATAAGGAAGGCTGAGTGCCAAAGAATTGATGCTTTTGAACTGTAGTGCTGGAAAAGACTCTTGAGAGTCCCTTGGACAGCAAGGCGATCAAACGAGTCAATCCTAAAGGAAATCAACCCTGAATATTCATTGGAAGGACTGATACTGAACCTCCAGTACTTTGGCCACCTGATGCGAAGACCCAACTCACTGAAAAAGACCCTAATGCTAGGAAAGATTGCGGGTAGGAGGAGAACAGCAGAGGATGAGATGGTTGGATGGCATCACCGATTCAACAGACCTGAGTTTGAACAAATTCCAGGAAATAGCGAAGGACAGGAAAACCTGGTGTGCTGTAGTCCAATGGGTCACAAAGCGTTGGACTCGACTTAACGAATGATCAACAATTTCACAAGGTTAAACCACAAAGAACTTACTTTGTTAAAAAATATTATTGATTCTAAAATGACAGCACAAAGAAGAAGAAAAACATCCTACCAGACACATTCTCATGTACAGAAAGAGTCTATTTATTTTTGCTTTGGAAGCTCAGTTATGCTCGTTTAATGTAACATGTTTATACTAAGAGAGCAGTTAATATATTAGTATCCATTACATTCCTGACAGGGAATTGAGTGCAAATAAATGGGACCTTAAGGAGACTTCTAATTCCTGCATGTATGCTTAGTCCGGGAGCCAGAGAAGAGACAAAGCAATGTGCAAAAGTATAAATATGCCTGACTCCTAGTGGGGTGATGTTCAGATGCTGTTTTGGCATCAACAAGCTAGTTCAACACATACAGATGTTAAAGACTTTTGTTTGTAGCATTGAAGCTTCTTTCCTCCAATGCACCTGTGCCATGTCTGGTTGTTTCACTAGCTGAGTGGCCAGTTTTCTTAAGCTACTTTATGTTTTTTTAAAATTTTATTTATTTTAATTGGAGGCTAATTACTTTACAATATTGTAGTGGTTTTGTCATACATTGACATGAATCAGCCATGGGTGTACATTGTCTGTATCAGTTTGCTAGGGCTTCCATAATATACCACAATCTGGGTGGTTAAATAATAGAAGTTCATTATCTCGCAGTTCTGAAAGCTGCTGCTGCTGCTGCTGCTAAGTCGCTTCAGTTGTGTCTGACTCTGTGCGACCCCACAGACAGCAGACCACCAGGCTCCTCCGTCCCTGGTATTCTCCAGGCAAGAACACTGGCACGGGCTGCCATTTTCTTCTCCAATGCATGAAGGTAAAAAATTAAAGTGAAGTCACTCAGTCATGTCCGACTCTTCGCGACCCCATGAGCTGCAGCCTACCAGGCTCCTCTGTCCATGGGATTTTCCAGGCAAGAGTACTGGAGTGGGGTGCCATTGCCTTCTCCTGTTCTGAAAGCTGGAAGTCCTAAATCAAGGTGTCAGGAGGGTTGGTTCCTTCTGAAGACTGTGAGGAAAGGATCCATTTCATGCCTCCCCTAGCTTCAGAGAGCCTGCTGGCAATCTTTGCTGCTGCTGCAAAACTCCAGTCTTTTTCCTTACAGGGCATGGCCATGGGATGATATTCTGGCCAATGAGATGTAAGAAGCAGCACTGAGAGCAGGTTCTGGGCAACATCCTGTTGAAAGCGGCTTTCCCTCCTCTTTCTCTGCCTCCCTTCCCTTCAGCTGGAATGGGAGCGGAGTAGGAGCCAGCTTCAACCTTACAGATGAGGGCAACACCTAGGGCAATAATTTTCAAACTTTGCTTTCTGGATTCCTTTACACTCTTACAAATTGAGGACCTCAAAGAGTTTTAACTTATCTATTGATATTTAGTGATGTTTAAAATGAAGTGAAAACATTTAAATACTTATTCTGAAAACACCAATATATATACTAACACATATATACGGAATTTAGAAAGATGGTAAGGATAACCCTGTATACGAGACAGCAAAAGAGACACAGATGTATAGAACAGTCTTTTGGACTCTGTGGGAGAGGGAGGGGGGCATGATTTGGGAGAATGGCATTGAAACATGTACAATATCATATATGAAACAAATTACCAGTCCAGGCTCGATGCAGGATACAGGATGCTTGGGGCTGGTGCACTGGGATGACCCAGAGGGATGGTACGGGGAGGGATGTGGGACGGGGGTTCAGGATGGGGAGCACGTGTACACCCGTGGTGGATTCATGTTGATTGGCAAAACCAATACAATATTGTAAAGTAATTAGCCTCCAATTAAAATAAATAAATTTATATTTAAAAAAATAAAATTGAAATGATCATAAAATAAATAAATTAAAAAAATCACATATTCTTTTCAGAAAAAAAAAACTTATTCTGAAGTAACAATCAATCCATTACATGTTAATGTAAACAA
Source organism: Bos javanicus (assembly GCF_032452875.1). Taxonomy (NCBI): domain Eukaryota; kingdom Metazoa; phylum Chordata; class Mammalia; order Artiodactyla; family Bovidae; genus Bos; species Bos javanicus. The sequence goes on from NC_083869.1 coordinate 28,315,807, forward strand.
AATGTTTAGTGGAAGATAATACATGAAGCAATTCTGTTAAACGTGTGGCAGGTGTTTTACTGACATTTTTGTAAATCTCTTTAAAGTCTGACAATAGAAGACAGCTAGACTCTCATATTCTGTGTTTGATTTATTGTTGTATCACATGTCATTTAATCTGTGGAATATTTCCGTGCATACACATGAGAAAATGAAAATGACAAAATGCCTTCATAGTCTTCTGAAAATAAGTTCTTATGAAAATAAGATCACTGATTAAAAATATAGAAGATGACACAATCAGATGGAAAGATAAATTCATAGACTGGAAGGATGTTGTTAAATTGATCAGACTATCCAAGGCAAACTACACATTCAATGCAATCTCTATCAAAAAACCAAAGGTATTTTTCGTAGAGCTAGAACAAGTAATTCTAAAATTTGCACAGAAGCAAAAAGACTCCTAATAGCCAAGGCAATCTTGAGAAAGAAGAACAGAGTGGAGGGATCATGCTCCTTGACTTCAGACCACACTGTCGGCACAAAACTACAGAAATTAAAACAGTGTGTGCTGGCACAAACCACGAGGATCAGTGGGACAGAAGAGTCCAGAAATGAACCCACACACTTACAGTTAATTGATCAAAGCAGAGGAGGCAGGAAAGCATATTGGGGGAAGCGGCATCTCTTCAATAAGCAGTCTTGGTAAAACAGGACAGCTACATGTAAAAGAAAGAAATTAGAACATTTCCTCATACCATATACAAAAAGATATTCAAAAGAGATTGAAGACCTAAACGTAAGACCGGAAACCACAAAACTCTTAGAGAAGAACATAGGCAGAACACTGACATGAATCATAGCATTATTTATTCTGTCTAAGGAAAAAGAAATAAAAGCAAACATGAACAAATGGAACCTAATTCAACTCAAAAGCTTTTGCACAGCAAAGGGAATCAACAAAAATACAACCTGCTGAATGGGAGAAAATATTTGCAAATGACATGATCAATAAGGAGCTATATCCAAAACATATAAACAGCTCATACAGTCAGTCAGTCAGTTCAGTCGCTCAGTCATGTCCGACTCTTTGTGACCCCATGAACTGCAGCACGCCAGGCCTCCCTGTCCATCACCAACTCCTGGAGATCACCCAGACTCACGTCCATCGAGTTGGTGATGCCATCCAGCCATCTCATCCTCTGTCGTCCCCTTCTCCTCCTGCCCCCAATCCCTCCCAGCATCAGAGTCTTTTCCATGAGTCAACTCTTTGCATAAGGTGGCCAAAGTACTGGAGTTTCAGCTTCAGCATCATTCTTTCCAAAGAACTCCCAGGGCTGAGCTCCTTCAGAATGGACTGGTTGGATCTCCTTGCAGTCCAAGAGATGTGTAAAATAGAGATTTTTTTAAAATAAGGCATACAGATGGCCAATAAGCACCTGAAAAGGTATTCAGCATCACTAATTGGAGAAAAGCCAATCAAAATCACGAGATCATCTCATACCTGTCAGAATGGCCATCATCAAAAAGACCACAAATAACAAACATTAGTGAGGGTGTGGAGAAAAAGGAACCCTATTACACTGTTAGTGGGAGTGCAAATTCATGCAGCCACTATGGAAAACAGTGAGACGGTTTCTCAAATAACTGAAAATAGAAACTACCAGGAAGATCAATCAGGATGGCAAAGTAGGAGGATGTGGAAATCACCTTCCCACAAACACTTCAAAAATACATCTACATGTGGAACAATTCTCACTGAAAACTAACTAGAAACTGGCCAAGAGACCAAGACTGTAAGAAAGAGCCACAAAATCAAGTACAAAGGGGCAAGAAATGACCAGGTTGGAACCTGTGCCCTTGGGAGGGGACTCAGAGGAAAAGTGAGATTACTCGGGAGGGGAGCCACCATGGTGAGTGAGTAGTTTAAGACGCATACTGGGCACCCCAGTCTTTGGGCTGAAGCTGTTCTGCTTGACCCAAAACCTGGGTGGCAGTATTAATAATAATACTGAGTGGTGTCTGCTCTGCCTCCCAGGAACCAGAGTGAAGCCGTAGGCCCACCCTAGGAAAGGCATGAGTCCAGATCCCTTGGGGCTAAATGCTGCTGAGTGGATCTTATTTTTCACCTGCAAGGATGCCCTGCTGGGGCCTGTAGCCAGGCCAGTGCCTCCACTGGCCTGGGCAAGGTAGCTGGGCAGACTGTCTGCAGGCCTGGGGAGGAGCCTGTGTGGAGTGAGGCTAGGGGCCCACTATTCCTGCAGTCACGCAGGTTATGCAACCACCACTTCCACTGGCACAGACATCCTCTGTGGCCTGGCTGTACTGGTCAAACCGGATAAGTAGGGCCTCAAACATGGCTTGGAGGCAGAAGAGCTCAGGTTCCCTTTGGTGCTCTGGATGGCCCAGGCCCACGCTCAGCCCATCTAGCCGGCTGGAGGAAATGGAAGGGTTTTGGAGTTTCTGGTAGGTGGGAAGATGAGCCCCCTGGACTGGTTGGAATGCTGGTGAAACTAACAGGAGGGTGGTAGGAAGCTCGGACTCCACTCAAGAGAAACAGATGCATGTTTGCTTGCTGCTGAGATAGGGCAGAGAAGCCAGACTAAAAACTCCAAGGTGGCTGCCTTATTCCCTGTGATCAGCCCTGTGTGCACCCCAGCCTGAGCCCAGTGAACTCTTTAGCCCAACGTAGTAAGGCACAACTCCACACTGAAGCAGGAGCCATCATGACAAAGAAGAGAGCTGAGCCCTGGGACGCACAGGCAACTCAGACCTAAAGTAGCATCTAAGCAGGATGATGGCAGCCCCTTACTGGTGCTCACACAGACAGCACTTCAGAAACATTCTTGATCTCTGATGGCAGCTGGACCACCACAGGGCATGCACCAACACATGCCAAGTTCACACAGCTCTGCATGCCCCACAGTGCAGCTCCACACCAGGGTGGGGGTGGCAGATGCTGAGGGAGAGATCAGATGTGAGGGATGAAGACACTCAGGCCCGAAGCACTGTCTGAACAGGGCTGAGGAAGATACTACTGGTGCTTGCATAGGCAGCACATCAAAAGCAGCCTGGACCATTATCTGAGGCTAGACCACCACATCCCATACCTTGTCACAAGCTGAGAGCCCTCATGGTCCTCATGCTTCAGCACTGCTCCTGCCAGGGCCAAGGATGCCGGTGCTGGGATGGAGGGGAGGTCACATTTAAAGAGAGTGGAGCCAGCTTGGACCTGACCCTCAGGGCTTCTGCTCCAACAATTTGAGACCAGGGCCTGGATCTTCCTTTGATAGGTAATGACCCCTGAGCAGAGGGGCCTCCTTGCCTCACCCCTGGATCTGGCTCAAGTACCCCTCCATCTTCAGCCCCACATCGTACCAAGGTGATAGCTGCCAGCACACCCTGATGTAAGATGTGACTTGTGTTCATGTCAAATCCAGATCTCCTACCAAAGCCACTGGGCACAGGCAGACTGTATAGGGATGCTTCCAGATATAGACACCACTACAAGACTGTAACTGTTAACTGTTTCACCTAAATTCAGAGAGACAGAGAAAGTTAAGCAAAATGAGAAAACAGGAAACTAGTCTCAACTGAAAAAACAAGAGAAAAATCCCTGAAAACATAATGAAACAGAAACAAACAACTTACCAGATAAAGAGTTCATAGCAGTAGTAATAAGAATGCTAACTGAATTAGAGGAACACAGTGAGACTTTTAACAAGGAACTAGAAAATATTAAAAACAACCAGTCAGAATTGAAGAATACCATAACTGAAATGAAAAACGTACTAGAAGGAATTGACAGCAGAACAAGGGATAAGGAGGAATGCAAAAACGACAGCACTTCAGAAACATTCTTGATCTCTGATGGCAGCTGGACTGCCACAGGGCATGCACCAACACATGCCAAGTTCACACAGCTCTGCATGCCCCACAGTGCAGCTCCACACCAGGGTGGGGGTGGCAGATGCTGAGGGAGAGATTTAAGCTAAAATATCTTAAAATATCTCTGGGATAATACCAAGCATACCAATACTCCCATTACAGGGGTTCCAGAAGGAAAGGAGAGAGAGAAGGGGTAGACAGAATATTTGAGATTATGGCTAAAATCCTCACAAGCCTGAAAAACTACATTTAAGTGCAGGAAGCATAGAGTGTCCAGAACAAAATGAATTCAAACAGACCCACACCAAAACATAACAGCTAAAATGGCAAAAGTTAGAGAATTCTAAAAGCAGCAAGAGAAAAACCAAAGTCATGTGCAAGGAAGCTCCCTAAGGTTATCAACTGGTATCTTTACAAAAGCTTTGCAGGTCAGGAGGGAGTGCTGATATATTCAAAGTGCTGAAAGGGAAACATTTGCAGCCTAGAACACTCTACCCAGCAATACCATCATTCAGAACTGAGACAGAGAGAAAGAACTTCTCAGACAAACAAAATTAACAGTTCATCAATACAAAACCTACCCTAAAAGAAAATGTTAATGGTCTTCTCTAAGCAGAAAAGAAACTGCTCTAACAAAAAGTAAGGATCTAAGGAAAGGAAAAATTCTATTAGGAAAGGCAAATACATAGTAAGGGCTGAGGCTCAAACACTTAAATAAGCTAATATGAAGATTAAAAGACAAAAAAATGTAAAAGTGTAACTGCAAAAAATAATGAAGGGATAAACATGAAGATACAAAATATGACATCACAAAATGTGAAGGAGGGGAACAAAAAAACATAGATCTTTTAGAATGCGTTTGAGCTTAAAGTAACAGTCTAAAATGAGTAGGTACAGTTTATAGGTTAACATTTATGAACCTTGTAGTAACTACAAGTCAATACACTACAATACTAAACTAGAAAGAAAAGAATACAATCATATCACTAATGAAAATCAAACTACAACGAAATAAATGAACAGAGAAGAACTAAAAATAACCAGAAAACAAGCAATAAAATAGTAATAAGTACACACTGGTGAATAATTACTTTAAATGTCAATGGACTAAATGCTCCAAAAGACATGGGGTGGCTGATTGGATAAAAAAACAAAACCTATCCATACGCTGCATACAAGACATTCATTTCAAAGCTAAAGACACACACAGGCTAAAAGTGAAGGGATGAAAAAAAGATATAAAAAGACAGCAGTAGTAACATTCACACTAGACAAAATAGCTCTTAAAGTTTATAATAAAGACAAAGAAGGGCATCATATAATGACAAAGGGATCAATACAAGAATCAATACAAGAAGAGGGTGTTATACTCAAATATGCATCCAGTACAGGAGCATTTAAATATATAAAGCAAACACTAACAGACATAAAGGAAGAAATTCACGATAATACAGTAATAGTGAAAGTGAAAGTCGCTCAGTTGTGTCCAACTCTTTGCAACCCCATGGGCTAAACAGTCCATGGAACTCTCCAGGCTAGAATACTGGAGTGGGTAGCCTTTCCCTTCTGCTGGTCTTCCCAACCCAGGGATCAAACCCAGGCCTCCTTCATTGCAGGCAGATTCTTTACTAGCTGAGCTACAAAGGAAGCCCGCAGTAATAGTAGGGGGCTTTAATATACTACTTATATTAATGGAGAGATCATCTAGGAGAAAAAAGTCAGTCAAGAAGGTCTTAAATAAATGACATAAATAATGTAAATAAAATGTAAATAAATGACTTAAATAAATAAATGACAAAATAGACCAGTTACACTTAGATATCTACAGGATCTTCCATCTAAAACACAGTAGAATACACATTCTGAAGAACACACTATGTGCACTTAAAGGATAGATGACATGCTAGGCCATGAAACTACTTTTGACAAATTTGATAGCACAGAAATTATATCAAGCATTTTTTTAACCAGAATGGTATGAAACTATGTCAATTACAGAAAGAAAAATGGGAAAGCACAAACCCATGGATACTAACAACATTCTATAAATACTATAATACCATTGGATCCCTGATGAAATCAAAGAGGATATCCAAAACCACCTTGAGACAAACAGAAATGTAAACACAACTTTCCAAAATGTATCAGTTCAGTTCAGTCGCTCAGTCCGTTAGGACTCTTTGCAACCCCATGAATTGCAGCTGCGGCACAACAAAAGCATTTTAGGAGGGAAGTTTACAGAAACACAGGCCTGCCTCAAGAAAAAAGAAAAACTTCAAATACACAATCAAACCTACCATCTAACTTTCTACCATCTAATTTCTAAAGAAATTAGAGAAATAACAAATGAAGCCCAAAGTCAGCAGAAGGAATAAGATCAGAGAGGAACTAAATAAAATGGAAACTAAAGAAACAACAGAAAATGATCAGTGAAATTAATAGCTGTTCATTGGAAAAGATAAACAAAATTGACAAACTTTAGCTAGGATCTTCAAGAAGAAAAGAGAGAGGACCCAAATAAACAAAATAAGAAATGACAGGAAAAATGACCACCAACACCAGAGATACAAAAAATCTTAAGAGAATGCCATTCACATTTATATGCCAACAATTTAGACAACTTAGAAAGAATGTACAAATTTCTAGAAACATTCAACCTTCCAAGACTGAATCAGAAAGACAATTTGAACCAACTGATCACTAGTAGTGAAATTGAATTTGTAATTAAAAAAAACTCTCAGCAAAAAAAGGCCAGAATTCTATAGCTTGACAGTAACTTGTAACAAAATAGAGCTAATATTCTCAAACTATTCAAAAAAATTGAAGAGGACAGACACTCCCAAATTCATTCTGTAAGTCCACCATTATCCCAATACTCAAACCAAAAAAAGACAACACCAAAAAAGAGAAAAGAGAAAGAAAATTACAGGCCTATATCTCTGATGAATATAGATGCAAACATCCTCAAAATATTAGTAAACTGATTTTATATATAAATACATATTGATATATACACACACAATATACAAAAAGGATTATACATCTTGATTAAGTGGGATTTATTTTAGGGATGCAGGGATGGTTCAATATTCACAAAAAAACATTACACACCAAGCCAACAAAAAGGATAAAAATCATGTGATCATCTCAACAGATGCAGAGAAAGCATTTGACAAAATTCAATATTCATTCATGATAAAAAAAAAACCCTCAAAAATCATGTAAAGGGAACATATCTCAACAAAATAAAGTCCACTTATGACAAATGGACTAATACATCCACAGCTAACATGATACTCAACGGTGAAAAGCTAAAAGTCTTTCCTCTAAAATTAATAGCAAGATGGAAATGCTCATGCTTGCCACTTCTATTTAACACAATATTGCCAGTCACAGCAATCAGACAAGAAATAAAAGGCATCTAAATTGGAAAGGAAGAAGCAAAACTGTCACTATTTGTGAATAACATACTGTCTTTCACAAAACAAAAACTGACAGAACAAATAAATGAATTCTGTAAAGTTGTAGGATGCTAGATTAATATACATAAATCTGTTGCTTTTCTATGAACTAATAATGAACTATCAGAAAGCAAAAAAAAAAAAAAAAAACCCAAAACAGTAACTTTTAAAATTGAATTAAAAAAAAAAAAAAACAACAACTAAGGAAAAAACTTAACCAAGGAGGTGAGCCATCTATACACTTAAAACATGTACCCCAATGTTCATCGCAGCACTGTTTATAATAGCCAGGACATGGAAGCAACCTAGATGTCCATCAGCAGATGAATGGATAAGAAAGCTGTGGTATATATACACAATGGAGTATTACTCAGCCATTAAAAAGAATACATTTGAATCAGTTCTAATGAGGTGGATGAAACTGGAGCCTATTATACACAGTGAAGTAAGCCAGAAAGAAAAACACCAATACAGTATACTAATGCATATATATGGAATTTAGAAAGATGGTAACAATAACCCTGTGTACGAGACAGCAAAAGAGACACTGATGTATAGAACAGTCTTATGGACTCTGTGGGAGAGGGCGAGGGTGGGAAGATTTGGAATGGCATTGAAACATGTATAATATCATGTATGAAATGAGTCGCCAGTCCAGGTTCGATGCACGAAACTGGATGCTTGGGGCTGCTGCACTGGGACAACCTAGAGAGATGGTATGGGGAGGGAGGGGGAGGAGGGTTCAGGATGGGGAACACATGTATACCTGTGGCGGATTCATTTCGATATTTGGCAAAACTAATACAATATTGTAAAGTTTAAAAAAAAAAAAAAAAACTATAAAACATTGACGAAGGAAACTGATGGTAAAAAGGGAAAGATATCCCATGCTCTTGGACTGGAAGAATCAATATTATCAAAATGGCTATACTATACAAAGCAACCTATAGATTTAATGCAATCCCTATCTAAATACTGAGGACATTTTTCACAGAAGTAGAACACATGATCCTAAAGTTTATATGGAACAACAAAAGACCCCACATTTCAAAGCAATCTTGAGAAAAAAGAACAAAGCTGGAGGTACCATGTGCCCTGACTTCAGACTATACTACAAAGTTACAATATTCAAAACAGTACGATACTGACATAAACCCAGACATATAGATCTATGGAACAGAATAGAGTCCAGAAATAAACCCACACACTTACAGTCAATAAATCAACAACAAAGGAGGCAAGAATATACAATGCAGAAGATGGTCACTTTCATAAGTGGTGCTGAGAAAACTGAACAGCTACATGTAAAAGAATAAGCTTAGGTTCAGGATGGGGAGCACGTGTATACCTGAAATTAAAAAAAAAAAATTAAAAAATTTAAAAAAATTAAAAAAAAAATTAAATTAAATTAAAAAAAAAAAAAGAAAAAAAGAAAAGTCATTCCATTAACATAAACTTGGGTGTGGTTGAAAGGGACTTGTTAAACAACAACACAAGATACTAGAAGCTAATTCTTATCACTGAGGACATTCAAAGGGTTTTAGGAATTCTGCGCTAGGAAGGGATAAAAGCTAAATGTAAAAAAAAAGAAAAAAGAATAAGCTTAGAGCATTTCCTCACACCAATACAAAAATAAACTTAAAACTGAGTAAAGATCTAAATGTAAGATCCAAACTCTAAAATTTCTAGAAAACATAGGCAGAGAACTTTTAGACATAAATTTTAGCAATATTTTTTGTGGTCTCCTAAGGCAAAGGAAATAAGAGCAAAAATGAACAAATGGAACCCAATTAAACTTATAAGCTTTTATTCAGCAAATGGAATCTTTGACAAAAATGAACAACCTGCTGAATGGGAGAAAGTACTTGAAAATGATATGACAAATAAGGAGTCAATATCCAAAGGATATAAACAGGTCATACAATTAATTTAAAAAAAAGTTGATTAAAACATAGGAGGAACTCAAAGAAGACATGCAGATGGCCAACAGGCACATGAAAAGATTCTCAACATTACTAATCATGGATATGCAAATCAAAACCACAGTGAGAAATTGCCTCACACCTGTTACAATGCTGCTGCTGCTGCTGCTGCTAAGTAGCTTCAGTCGTGTCCGACTCTGTGTGACCCCATAGACGGCAGCCCACCAGGCTCCCCCGTCCCTGGGATTCTCCAGGCAAGAACACTGGAGTGGGTTTCCATTTCCTTCTCCAATAAGTGAAAGTGAAAAGTCAAAGCGAAGTCACTCAGTCATGTCCGACTCTTAGCAACCCCATGGACTGCAGCCTACCAAGCTCCTCTGTCCATGGGATTTTCCAGGCAAGACTACTGGAGTTGGGTGCCATTGCCTTCTCCGACCTGTTACAATGGCTATCATCAAATCCTGGAAATGGTGTAGAGAAAAGGGTTCTCAGTGTTGGTGAGAATATAAATTGGTGCAGCCACTATGGAAAACAGTGTAGAAGTTCTTCAAAAAACTAAAAATAGAACTATCATCTGATTTAAGTAATTACACTCCTGGGTATGCATAAAAAAAAAAACACCACCACCTTGAAAACACTCATTCAAAAAGATATATGCACGCCAATGTTCATAGGAGTGTATTAACAACAGCCAAGATACAGAAAAAACCAAAGTGCTGTTGACAGATGACTGGATTAAGATGTGGTATATATACACACACAATGGAGTATTACTCAGTCACGGAAATGAATGAAATTCTACCATTTGCAACAATGTGCATGGACCTAGGCTGCTGCAGCCAGCACAGCAGGTAGGGATTGAAAGTGGTCAATGCATAGTTTGGGAAAAAGAAACTAGAGACAGAAGTAAAGTTTTAAAGATGGGACTGGGGGACTCAAGACCTCTTGGTCAAGAGCCCTGTTGCTTGGAGCCGCATCACTTTTATTTAGTGTCTTGGCAAGCAGAAAGCATCTGTTGTGTTACAATGAAGTCAGCCTCCTGTGTCCCTGGTCACGTCTCCCATTTTATTGATTACTTTAACCTATCTTTGTTATTTTCTTGTACAAGGGCTCTCACCTAGCTGGAGGTCATAGACCGACATATGCCTTGGGAAAACATCTTCACGTGTGCACAGGCAGTGCTCTGAACTTGCACTGACCTGGCGTTCCAAGGTCCGCACTACGTTTTGCCTTAGCTTAGCAGGGCATGACAACCCCAACTGATCAACCCAATGTACTTCTATTTGGGTTATGCTGTATTGCTATATTTTGCTTTTATTCTTTTCCCATGGTGATTTTTTTCATGGCTTAGCCAGAGCAACAGGCGGCTAATTATTAACCCTGGCACTAGGCAGCCCATGCTTACTGAGTAAGCTACGCTTATTGAAATAAGTCAGAGAAAGACATACACTGTATGCCATTACTTATATGTGGAATCAAAAAAACACATATATATAGGAAAACAGACTCAGATACAGGGAAGAAACTAGTGGTTACCAACAGGGAGAGGGAGGGACAAGGCACAAGATAGGGATAGAGGATTAAGAGGTAGGAGATACTAAATACAAAAAAGCTACAAGCATATATTGTACAGCACAAGAAATATAGCCAATGTTTTATGATTATTTTAAATCGAATATAATATATAAAAATTTTAATTAGTACATTGTATGCTTGAAAATAATACTATGTATCAACTATACCTCATTAAAATTATTTTGACATTATAAACCCTTGAAACTCTCAGGGATGCCCCAAAAGTCCTTGATTAAGACATCGAGAACCACTGCTGAGAACGAGAGAGACTAGAGTCCCAATATAACTGCATGGAACAGAACATGCTAATCCCCATAATCAGACCACCTACCAACATATACCTTCATGTGAATTATAAATAAATCTCCCATCTTCAGTTAGCCACTGTACTATGATCTCCATTTATGCCATCAAACCAACATCCTAAAACAATCATTTGACTGGCAGGGTTGTTTTTCTTAAAACAGTTAAGAATGAAGTGATATTTCTCATACAAAGTGTGAACTAAAAGTGGGATGTAAACTGCAGATTTAGAAAGCCTCCACTATCAAAATAAATGGGAGGAAGTGCCTCTTCTTATGGAAGTTAGGAATGTTCCCAAGCTTTCAGATCTGAAGCGTGCCTCTTTCATCTTGTCTGGTCCACTTTGCTCACTTAGGATACTTGCTGGCCCAGTAGGTAAATAAGTCCATGAAGAAAAGGAAGGTTTTTAGTAGAAAATTGATGTGATCAGAACAATGCTCAGAAAGATCCATCTCACAGCCCTGGACAAGTGGACTGGAAGCAGAGGGGCTAGCACTGGAACAGCCAGGCAGATAGAAGGTGCCCTAAGAGTCTGAGTGAACTCCAGGAGTTGGTAATGGACAGGGAGGCCTGGCGTGCTGCGATTCATGGGGTCGCAAAGAGTCGGACACGACTGAGCAACTGAACTGAACTGAAGACTCTAGGGGAATAGTAAGTCAGGATTAAGTCAGTGGAGAAGAGGAGGAGGGGAACGGATTGAAAGTATTCATGCCTGGATCACAGGTCCTACACCGCAACAGAGAGCCATGGCACAGAGCACAGGCCAGCTCTGCACACAGAATATTCCTTAGGATGACTTATCTTCAGAACCCTGCCTGCTGGTCCGGATCATATCAGAACATGCAGGATCCCTTTAAGTCTTTTCCAAAGCTGCCTAAAGCTGATCCCATGTTTCTCTCCCCGTAGCTGAATCAGTCCATTCTCCACCTACCCACACCAAGGGATCTGAAGCAGGTGGCACACTTGGTCACATCTTACCTCATAGGTGGCAGCAGTAAAAAGAACTGCCCCTCTCAGGCTGTCTGCATTATAAGCTCACCGAAAGTTCCCGCCTCCCAGTCCTGAGGAGGGAACAAGGGGGTCATTGCCCTTACCTGTGTCCAGGATATCCTTGGTGGTTCTTTGAATTTGTCACAGGTCCTCCTTCCTGCAATCTGGAGTGAAATATTAGTGTGCTCAGCAGTTGGAAGGATAAAAGTCAACTGTACAGACCGTTCACAATCTACCAGGTACACCTTTAAGTGCCTTATATATGTGAAGTTGTTTAATCCTCACAACCACCTTTTAAGACAGGTAGTAGTATTGTCCCCATGGTACAGATGAGGGACCCTAAGCACGGGATATTGAATAACTTGCTGAGACTGTATATCTAGTAACTAAAGGGCTTGGATTTAAACCAGGTCATCTGTCTCCAAAAGCCTGCATGCAGTCTTAACCGTGACATTCGACCATCTCAAATATGGTATCCAGGGATCAAGCCTGGGTTCCAGAGGATAGTCGTTCCCAAGAATGTGAGAAAAAGAAAAGGCAGGGAGGATTTGATATTATATTCACAGCACCTAATACTCAAGCAAACGGAAGTGGAGGGAAAAATCAATTTGATTCTTTGTGCCTTTATAGCACACGCCCCAATTCATCAGATCTCCTGTGTCAGAGATAGGATGGAATTGAATGCAAGTCTAAACTGATGAGTCTGGAATGCTGGACTATTGGTTTTAAATCCAATCAGGAGCTCTCATTTATAGCCTGCTGAACATCTGGGAGAAGTATTCCTGGTTCTAGGTTGCTACTGGGCTTCTAACTATGAAACAGAGCAGGACCCTATGGTTCTTTCCCTGACCATGTTTTCCCACCTGCCTTCTGTCTGTGAAAAAAACTTTAGCCAGAGAATAAGTCTAATCAGAGAAGTGAGAAAATGCACAAAGGAAAACTGTCCAACAAGAATAAGTAATAATAGTTTAGTCACTAAGCACAGTTAAGGACCTTTAGTTCCTCCTCAAGGGTTATAGATGATATTCTGAGCCATATCCTGTGAGCTGTCTTATGGGTTCTGAAACCCCTACCAGATGAAAGCAGTTAACTGACTACATGATGACCAAATCGAAGCCATGACATAAACTACTTCATTTTACACAGTTCTGAGGCCCCAAAGAAATGGGAACAAACGGACCCTGGAACTGAAAATTAACTGTACTTAAAACAATCAAGTTGATGCTGGTCAGACCACTGATGACCAATTTCAAGATGACTATCTGAGCTGACTGTGCTATTTCTGCATGTAGCCCTCTTTCCATCTATAAAAGCTCTTGTTGACTGACAAAGTGTGAAGGGAGTCAGCTTTTGGACAGGAGTCTGCCCCCCATCCCCATGCTAGCATCTGAAATAAAGCAAACTTTCCCTTCCACCAATCTTGCCTCTTTATTGACTTTTGAGTGGTGAGCAGCCAGACTCCACTTTCAGTTACAACTACACACTCAAAAACGAATCTCTCACCAGCGCCAAGCCTTCAGCGTGCTCACAGCCCAGCCTGTGTGCTCTGAGGACACCAGCAAAGCCCTCTACTCTCTCTCCACCAAAGAGCTGCCTGATAGCCAGGGTCCTCAAATCTCTAGGTTTTATCAGTAGATGAAATAATTTGGCACAGTGAGTCAAAGGCCAAAGGCCAGTGGGTGTTTTCTTTCCAGAATGATCCTGAGTTACTTGCTGAATCCATGTTTACGCCCTTAGCAGCCAGGCCAATTTTCTACATTTTAAAAATACTGACTCAAATCTTAACAACACTGATATCTTTTCCTCCTGCAAGAGACAGAATTTCCTTTCTGGAGTTTTCATGAAACCCTGACCATACTTTACTTTAGCACTTACTTAATCACCCTATTATTGATTGTTTAAAGAGCTGTTTTTCTACCAGATTATGAGCCTCTCTAAGGCAACTGTTACCAAACCAGGTGCTTTTTGCTTGACAAACAGCAAGCCCACACTCTGATACTGAGGTTTGCAAGTGAAGAGAGGGTCTATTTACAAGGCAGCCAAGCAAGGACACAGGAGAACAAATCTCAAAATCAGCCTGCCCCAAGGAACATTGGCTCGGGGTTCTATGCAGGTATAACCAGGCTACAGGCCCATACATGTTCTAAGGGCAGAGTTTGAGGTTCTTTGATGTCAAAGGTCATCGAGCTCAAACACTTGTGTGTGCCCAATTGGAGGGTCCGTGTTGCTATAACCCTAATATCTACACATAAAATTGATGCTAAAATCAGCACCAAGATTCCAAAAAAGCATCAGTGGGATATGCAGAATAATCACACTTTTAACCAGTTCATCTTGATCAAGATGATCAAGTTCCCAGAAAACAACACAGACAAACATCTTATTGTTTATGTGCCGCTGGGAGGACAGGCAAGTCTTCACACAACCTTCATTAGTGAAGGCAGGTGAAATGGATTTCACTAATTATTACCCACAGTTTCACAAAGACTATGCTCCATCTATCTTGGAGGCTCTGTGGCTTTATACATAGTAGGTTCCACGGCTAATGAAAAAAAGAATGAAAAGTGAGAATGAGAGGCAGATAATGGTGTTCAGACCTTTATATGATTCAAAATGTCCTGAGAATAACCCTCCTGTCCCCCAAAATCTCCTTCCTGGCCCTGCTTCTTTCTGTATGTGACTTTCTATCATAATTAAGGAGTTTTGAAAACATAAATAGCACTGGGAAAATAATTCCTCAACCCATAGCTATTAATATAAGATGGAAATATTTTTAAAAGGTGATTTGTGGGGTAGAGACTGTGAAAGATTGGGCTGTGATGATGCCCACACAGGTTATGTCAGGCAGAAGGGAAAAAGCCAGAGATGGTAAATGTCTCAGTAGGTGGAGGGGAAAAGAGTAAGGGGAGGGGATGAGGGAATTTAAGGCAAATTTCCTTACATCATAATTGTCTCTAGAGCTAGTAGTCCAGAAAGTAAAATATGATTATTCTGCATATCTCATTGATGCATTTCTGGAATCCTGGTGCTTATTTTCATGTCAATTTTAAGTGTAGATATCAGGGTTATACCAACTAATCTAATTCTCTTGGAAATGTGGGACACAGTGAACCAAACTGTTGAAGTGTATAATTCAGCACTTTCAAGGCCAAAGCAAATGCTCCTTAATTTTTTCTGAATAAATTAACTAATCAATTCACTGGATGAGCCACATTTCCTTTTCACAGCCAAATTCCAAACAGCATGATGATTCTTCAGTTCCCATTGGTAGTTTAGCCTGGATTGGGTTATGCTATATGACTTTGTGGCCTAGTGGGCACCTGGAGACCTCCATGACTGCAGGGACCTGGAAAAACAGAACATGGAGCTGCTGTGCACTGGAGATGGGAGGCTCATTTCTGCAGACTGCCTAGCCACCACTTTCCGCCCACTGTCATTTGCTTCTCCCCCTCCTTGTTGCTTACCTTCAGGGTCATTTACTCTTCCAAAGCCACCTGCTCCTCCTTGCCTTGGAGTTTCTAGGTGCCAGCTCTCTAAGGTTTGACTTCAAGACCTGCCAACTCAGAGCTGGGATGGCATTTCCCATCTGCAGCAAAAGCCATTTCAAAAAGCAGAGTGAGAGAGCCCTGGGCTTCTCACATCTTCCTTGATGGATGTGTTTGTGGCTGCAAAAACCAATTACTGAAGCTCAGCTGTAAGAAATGAAATGTATTTAGTCACAGGTAAAGTTCATGAACACGGTATTAGCTGCAGAATGTGTGTGGTGGCATCTTTTACAAATGAATGCATAGCCTTGATCCTGCTCCTTTTACAAATAAGCCATCTTCAGAGCGATACTGACGGCAAAAACAGAAGTGAGTCTATTGTCCTGGCAGCCTCAAAGCTGCTCAGAATAACGAACTATGGCGCATAGCACTTTATCTTCATCAGAATTTTCCTCTGCTTGTTTATAGCATCTGACATGCCCATATTCCCTTGGGATCAAACAGGCTTATAGCCCGGCAGGACAAACTCTTTGCTCCACACTTTCTGGTTTAATATTTGAAGCTGTTGCACCAAAAGAAATTTAATTTATTTTTATTCTTAATTTAATTTAATTTATTGCAAAGAGAGAACGCAGAAAGTAGGTGAGGGCACATACAGCTACCAATCTGACTCTCCCAGCACCAGTCCGAAAAATGACTGTATGCTCTCTTTCGACTACCCCAGAATGATGATTTGGGAAACCAAGGACCAAACTATCAGACTTAGTTCCCCTGTTTACCCTAGATACAAACTTTGGTGAAAAAAAAATTTTTTTTTTTATTGAGAAAGCAACATTTCACAAAGACTATGCTCCATCTATCTTGGAGGCTCTGTGGCTTTATACATAGTAGGTTCCACGGCTAATGAAAAAAAGAATGAAAAGTGAGAATGAGAGGCAGATAATGGTGTTCAGACCTTTATATGATTCAAAATGTCCTGAGAAATTGTGCTTCCCAAGAGAAGTTAAACCTGGCAGACTACTCAATATCAAATGTTACTCTAGGTAAAAAAGAAAAGCTCTTTAAAACAGATCTAAAAGGACCTTGAAGAGGCTTTGAGAAGCCAGCCTTTTCCTCCTTGGTTTGCCTCCCAACAGAAGGGTCGTGGACTTACCAGGCTGAGGGCTGGTTTCCACTGCCAGCTCTCTTATCCATACTGCTGGATGGTACTAGACTAATCCTACAATATTTTTGAATTGCTTTTAACCCTTTGTTCTTTACTTTCTACTTGGAGCCACTATGGAGATTAAAAAAAAAATGTCTGAAGAAGTTTAAACTTGAAAAGAGAATGTTAACGAAACTTTGCAAATGCTTGCAGAGACCTTCATCCACTCAATTCTTCTCACTTTTGGCCAATGCGTCAGTGCTTCCTTTGCTGGGTGGGAAAAAAAGCTTGTGTGTTTTCTTGTTCTCCCTCTAGTCTCTTCAAAATTCCATCTCTATATGAGTAGACTTTTTATGAGCTCAGGTGGTGTCTAGCCCGTCTTTCCCAGGATAATTAGTCAAACTGGATCCTGAAATCCACACTCTCTTCTTTCCCTCCATGACTCTGCTCCATCACATTGTCTCCTCCCCGGTATCTTCAGTGTCTACTCCTGCCTTGTCTCCCCTTCCCAACTGCCTGCAGACATGTACACACCTGTGCCTGGGAAGCTCTCCCAAGCTATCCTGCTACTGTACTTCTGCTTTTCCCTACCCAGACTCTTGACCAAATGCCACCCAGTATCCGCTTCCTGTAACAGTAATGCTAATAACAAGAAATGGTGTTATGGAACCAGGTTCATTTTGCCTGATGTACAGCAAGCTAAAATGCTAGGGTATCAAGCTCTGCAGCAGAGGGGGTTTATTCACAAGGCAAGCCAAGCAAGGAGATGGGAGACAGTCTCAGCTCTGTCTTCTAGAAATCAAGTGGCATGGGACATTTATGGGATAAAAAATAAAGAATCATAATGGTCTGGGGTGTGCGAAAAGGTGATTAGGAAAATGCGCGGTCGTCATTGTTGTGCACAGGCTTACCTAAGCTACAAGCCTCTGCATGTTTAAAAGAAAAAAAAAAATAAAGGCATTTAGCATGATCTGAGGGTGGAGTTTTTGGCTCTCTAACATCCAAAGATCACTGAGCATACACTCACGCATGCCCAGCTGAAGGGTCAGTGGTCTTATCCAGTCTTACCCAGTTCAGTTGGAACCAGACACAGCTGACTCCAAGTTCCTGGAAAACAACTCAGGCAAATATCTTATTGTTTAGTCTACTTTCCACCTGGAGGACACGCAAGTCTACTGTAGATGACATTGATTAGTAAAAGCAGGTGAAATGGATTTGATGAATGACTACTCACAGTTTCAATGATAAATAGCATTTGAGTGCCTACTCTGTGCCTATACATTAGGCAATGTATATACATTGTCCTTTAGCCTCACAAAAACCTCAAGAGTTAGCTGCTATTTTTATCATTATTATCTCCATTCTAAAGATGGAGACATGGAGGCATAAAGGAGTTAAACAACTTGCACAAGATCACACAGCAAGCCTGGAGACTCAATTGAAATCCAGGTGGTCTGCTCTCAGGACCCTCAGTTTCCACCACTATCTTGTACCTCTCTTTTGTTCTGCAGTCAGCCCTCCCAGCATTCTGAACCCATAGGCAGGAAGAGCACTGGTCTCATAAGAGCTGAACCCACTGACATTATCAATTTCTCGTTCTCATCAACCTTTCTGCAGTATCTGACGTGGTTCATCTTCTGTTTGCATCTTCTTTTTGACCCTCTTCTCTCATTTGGCTTTCAAAGCACCATATTATTTAGTTCTTATCCACTCTCTCTGACCTTTATTCTCTTCACTAGCTCCATTTTCTGCTCTTAATAATTACGAACATGCCAAGTTTTAGTCATTGAGACTTTGCCACTATCAATAGAAAGTCGCTCACCCCATGTCTTCGACTGTGTTAGCTGCCAATGAATCTTAGTTCTATAGCTTCAGTCTCATCATCCCTCCTGGCACCAGGCTTGAATGTCCAACTGAATGGGGAACTTTTCCACTAGATTGTATCACCTCTATTTTAAATGCAGTATGTTAATATAAATGAATCATATTTTCTCCAAGTTGCTGGAGCATTGTTCTTCTCTGCTCTTTTTCAAATGGTTCTATTACTTGTCTAGTCACTGGGCTTAAAAATGTGGATGTCATCTCTGAAGGCTCCCTTCTTGTTACCACTTAGCATTATCTACTCAAAATTAAGTCTTTTCAGTTCTTAGTTTCATGATGAACACAACTTTCTCTTCTATTTCATTCTCTTTCCAGTGTTAGCACCCTAGAAGATGTCCTTATTAGCTAATGTTTATCCTACAGTTTAAGACAGTCTCTGACCTTCTTGTCTCTCTTGCAAACCCCAATCCATATGGCTGGCTGCCAAAATGTCATCAATCCAAAACACTATTTGCATCACATTATAACCCTGTTCGTAAATCTAAAGAGGCTTCCTATGAGAAAAGCCCAAACTCATTAGCCTGGCATTTAATGCCCTCTCTGCTGCTGCTGCTGCTAAGTCGCTTCAGTCATGTCCGACTCTGTGCGACCCCATAGACGGCAGCCCACCAGGCTCCTCCATCCCTGGGATTCTCCAGGCAAGAATACTGGAGTGGGCTGCCATTTCCTCCTCCAATGCCCTCTCTAATTTGACCATAATTGGCCTTTCCCATTTTCTGTCCTCTACTCCAAGTCAGTTCTGCCTATATCCAAATATTTTCAGCTCACATTTGTGTCCACATCATGGCTTTCCTTTCCTGTGGTGATGCCCTTGCTTTTCACAGACTACTACCCTTTCAGGATTCAGCTTTGGTTCTTGTTTCTTCCATCAATATGCTATGACCACATTCTCCTAGAAATGATCTCCTTCCTCTGAAATTACAGTAATGATCATCTATGTTATCAATTTAGCACTAAGCATTTCCTGCCTATATTTTCATAGGATATGATCTCCTTGCCAACTTTTTTTTTTTTTTTAACACATTGTGCAGGTGTTAGATCTAGGTACTAAAATAGATATTTTAAAGTCATATTTTAATAATATATTGGGAATTAGGTATTTTCTCAGGGCTTTACAGATGAAGCAATTGAGTCTCTGAGAAGTTAAGTAAATTGGCTAAGGAAGCTGCTAACATGAATCTAAGCAGGGATTTTAACCAGGGAATAAGACCCTGAGGCCCATTCTCTTTCCGTTGCAGCATACCATGTCCTTTCAGCTGCCTGGAGTGCAATGACCCAATTTTATATCTTTTTGTATATTTCATGGTACCCAGCAAAGGTCTTGAATATACTGCTCAAAAATGTTTCTGTTTGAAAGATGTGCTGCCAAAAAATAAAAATTACCTGACATAAAAAGCATTAATCCTCCATAGAAGCCCCACCGTCAACACAGGGAAGAAGGAGCCTGGATCTGTCATAGTAGCCTCCTTGTCAGTTGGCAAGGCTGCAGCCCCAGTGGGTTCTATTAACTTTGTGGGCATGAACACACAGAGGTAGGGCTAAAACCTGAGCTAGTTACCAGCAATCCACTGTGGGCCCAGGGAGGCAGCTCTGTTGGGTTCTCCCTCTGGCAGATTTTGGGACCAGGACTTTGTACATGTTCCTGAGTCTGTGGGTTCAGGAGATGCAGCTCCCGTGGATTTATGTGCTGGTGGCTTTATGAGCATGCATGCATACAGTAACTTCATGAAAAAATTTGAATCACACCAAGTCAGCTAAGCTGCTACTGAATTCATGACCCACAGAAATAATGAAATAATTAATATTTGCTGTTTCAAGCTGGGGGGGGGGGACCTCCTTGCAAACAAAAATGCAGGACTGGGGAATTCTACCAAACATACAAAACAAACAAACATACTCTCAAACTCTCGAAAAAGGTTAAAGAGGAAGGAAGTCATTGTATGAAGCTACCAAAACCCTGATAACAAAACCAGACAAAGATACTACCAAAAAAGAAAATTACAGGTCCATATCACTAAGTATTTTTTTAAAAAGTAAGATTATAGCATCCAGCCCTATTATTTCATGGCAAATAGAAGGGGAAAATGTGGAACTAGTGACAGATTTCCTCTTTTTGGGCTCTAAAATCACCACAGATGGTGACTAGAGTCATGAAATCAGAAGACAATTACTTCTTGGCAGGAAAGCTATGACAAACCTAGACAGTGTGTTGAAAAGCAGAAACATTACTCTGCCAACAAAGGTCATATAGTCAAGGCTATGGTCTTCCCAGTGGTCACGTATGACTGTGAGAGCTGGAACATAAAGAAGGCAGAATGTCAAAGAATTGATGCCTTTGTACTGCGGTGCTGGAGAAGACTCCTGAAAGTCCCTTGGACAGCAAGAAGATTAAACCAGTCAATCTTAAGGGAAATCAACCCTGAATACTCATTGGAAGAACTGATGCTGAAGCTCCAGTATTTTGGTTAGCTGATGCAAATAGCCAACTCATTGGAAAAGTCCCTGATGCTGGGAAAAACGGAGGGCAGAAGGAGAAGAGGATATCAGGGGATGAGATAGCTGGATCGCACCACTGATGCAATGGACATGAACTTGGGCAAACTCTGGGAGATGCTGAGGGACAGGGAGGCTTAGGATGCTGCAGTCCATGGGGTCTCAAAGAGTCAGACGTGACTGGGCAACTGAAAAACAACATCACCGATGAATATAGATGCAAAAATTCTCAACAAAATATTAGTAAACTGAATTTAACAACACATAAAAAGGATCATATGCCATGATGAAGTTAGATTTACTCCAGGGTCACAGGATGGTTCAACATATGCAAATCTATGTGATATAGATCAGCAAAAGACAGATCAGCAAAAGACAAAAGCCATGTGATCATTTCAACAGAAGCAGAAAAAGCATTTGATAAAATTCAACATCCATTCATGATAAAAACTCTTACCAAAGTGAGAGTAGAGGAAACATATCTCAACATAATACAAGTCACTTAGGACAAACCGCAGCCAACATAATACTCAATGGTGAAAAGCTGAGAGCCTTTTCACTAAAAATCTAGAACAAGACAAAGATGGCATTTCACCACCTCTATTTAACAAAGTATGAGAAATCCAAGCCACAGTAATCAGACAAGAAAAAAAAGTATCCAAACTGGGAGGGAAGAGGTAAAATTTTCATTATATGAGATGACCAGTACTCTATGTAGAAAACCCTAAAGACTCCACACACAGGAAATTATTAGAACTGATAAGTAAATTCAGCATGGTAGCAAGATACAAGGTTAATATACAGAAATTTGTAGAATTTCTCTATACTAACAATGAGATACAGAAAGAGAACATTAAAAAAAAACCCTTTTAAAATCACATCAAAAAAATAAAATACTAGGAATAAACCTAACCAATGAGGTGAAAGACTTACATGCTGAGAACTATAAAATACTGATAAAGGAAACGGAAGGTTATTTAAGGAAATGGAAATATATCCCATGCTCTTGGATTATAAGATTTAATATAGTTAAAATTGACATTCTACCCAAGGCAATCTATAGATTTAATGTGGTTTCTATCAAATTACCATGACATTTCCCACATAACTAGAATATATAATCCTAAAGTTTATATAGAACCGCAAAAGACCCAGAACTGTCAAAGCAATCCTGAGGAAAAAGAACAAAGCTAGAGGTATCACCCTTCCAGACTTCAAACAATACTATAAAGCTACAGTAATCAAAACAGCATGGTATTGGCACAAAAATAGACGTACAGATCAATGGAACAGAATAGAGAGCCCAGAAATAAACCCACACATCTTCAGTTAAAGGAGGCAAGAATATATAATGGGGAAATGACAATCTCTTGAGCAAGTGGTGTTGGAAAAGCTGGACAGCCAAATGTGTTAGAACACACCCTCACATCATACATAAAAATAAACTCAAAATGGCTTAAAGACTTAACTATAAGACACAACACCATAAAACTTCTAGAAGAGAACATAGGCAAAATATTCTCTGATATAAATTATAGCAACATTTTCTTATATCAGTCTCCCAAGGCAATAGAAATAAAAGAAAAAATAAACAAATGGGAATTAAAACTTACAAAACGTTTGCACAGCAAAGGAAACCATAAACAAAACGAAAGGACCACCAATGGACTTGCAGAAAATATTTGCAAATGATGTGACCAATGCAGGATTAATTTCCAAAATATACAAACAGCTCATACAACTAAATAACAAAAAATAAACAACCCAATCAAAAAATGGGCAGAAGACCTAAACAGACATTTCTCCAAGGAAGACATATAGATGGCCAATAGGCACATAAAGAGATGCTCAACACAGTAATTACTAAAGAAATGCAAATCAGTGCTACAATCATATACCAACTCACATCTGTCAGAACGCTCATCTCAAAATGTCCATAAATAATAAATGTTGGAGAGAGTGTAGAGAAAAGGAAAAGGGAGCTCTCCTACATTGTTGGTGGAAATGTAAATTGGTGCAATTGCTTTGGTGCAAACACTTTGGAAAACAGTATGGAGGTTCCTTAAAAAACTAAAAATGGAATTACTATATGACCCAACAATCTGACTTCTGGGCATATATCCAGAAAAGACAAAAGATCTAGTTTGAAAAGATAGAAGCACCCCCACTGTTCATGAGGGTGTTATTTACAATAGCCAAGACATGAAAGTAACCTACGTATCTATCAGCAGAGGAATGGATAAAGAAAATGTGGTACATATATATAACAGAATTCTACTCAGCCATAAAAAAGAATGAAATAATGCCATTTGTAGCAGCATGGATGGAACGAGAGATTATCATACTAAGTGAAAGACACAAAGACAAATACTATATGGTTTCACTTATACATGGAATCTAAAAAAATAGTACAAAGGAACTTATTTACAAGAGAGAAACAGGATCACAGGCACAGTACACAAATTAATAGCTAGGAATGCAAGAGAAGGATAAATTAAGAGTGGAGAATTAACAGATGCTCACTACCATATACAAAATAAACAACAAAAATTCATTGTAGAGAATTATGTACAAATATTCTGTAATAAACTATAAATGAAATAGAATTTTAAAATGAAGAAAACAGATATATACATAAATATGTATAACCAAATCACTTTCCTGTACACCTGAAACTAACATAGCATTGTAAATTAACTATGCTACAATTTAAAAAATCATTATTAAGTTAACTTATGGAAAATTGATACCTTTATTTTTGATGTTGAATGTTCTATCCCAAAACAAGTTATATTTTCCTAGTAGTTCAAAAAATTTAACTTGCTCCTCTTAAAGGATTTTAAAGTTTTACTTATAAAGATTTTATATATTGTTAATTGCAGCATGAAATTAAAAGACGCTTACTCCTTAGAAGGAAAGTTATGACCAACCTAGATAGCATATTCAAAAGCAGAGACATTACTTTGCCAACAAAGGTCTGTCTAGTCAAGGCTATGGTTTTTCCAGTGGTCATATATGGATGCAAGAGTTGGACTGTGAAGAAAGCTGAGTGCCGAGGAATTAATGCTTTTGAACTGTGGTGTTGGAGAAGACTCCTGAGAGTCCCTTGGACTGCAAGGAGATCCAACCAGTCCATTCGAAAGGAGATCAGTCCTGGGTATTCTTTGGAAGGAATGATGCTAAAGCTGAAACTCCAGTACTTTGGCCACCTCATGCGAAGAGTTGACTCATTGGAAAAGACTCTGATGCTGGGAGGGATTGGGGGCAGGAGGAAGAGGGGACGACAGAGGATGAGATGGCTGGATGGCATCACGGACTCGATGGATGTGAGTTTGAATGAACTCCGGGAGTTGGTGATGGACAGGGAGGCCTGGTGTGCTGCAATTCATGGGGTGGCAAAGAGTCAGACATGACTGAGTGACTGAACTAAACTGAACTGAATGTCACTTCTAATTATTAACTTTACACCTATCATTTTTGTGTTTAATTTTAATTTTCAATTTTCAGTTTAAATTATAAAATGGGATCTTTACTTCCATTATATTTTCTACCTAGTTCTTGTTTATATTCTGAGGACTGTTAACTTCTGTATATTAATTTTATGGTCAGAAATCTTATTGAAATCCTCATTGTTTGTAGGCAATTTTAAGTTTATTCTCTTATATATGTCAGGTATAAATTATACCATGTATATTTAGTTTTATCCCTTACTGCCTAGTTTATATATATATATATATATGGTTTATTTTTCATCTCTAATTTTTTAATATATGCAAAAAAATTTTAAATTATAGTGATGATAATGAAAATATTTGTTTTATCTTTAAATTTAATGGGGATGGTTTTAGCATTTCTGATGGCCTAATGATAGACATATTTTAACTAGTGAAGGAAACAGCCATCTATTTCTAGTTGATTAAGATTCTTCAGCATCGCAAATGGACTTTGAAACTTAAAAAATGCATTTCCAGAAAGGCTAGAGGTGTTTATATGATTTAGCCACTCTTAGATCTATTACTATGGGGCTTCCCAGTAGCACTAGTGGTAAAGAACCCACCTTCCAATGCAAGAGACATAAGAGACACCAGTTCCATCCCTGGGCCAGGAAGATCCCCTGGCAACCCATTCCAGTATTCTTGCCTGGAGAATCCCATGGACAGAGGAGCCTGGTGGGCTACAGTCCACAGAGTTGCAAAGAGCTGGACACAACTGAAGTGACTTAGCATGCACACACGTGGATCTATTACTACAGCCAATTACTTAAATAGCTTTCCTAATATTGAAAATTCCTACATTACTGGAAAAATCTTAGTTGGTTTGTATGTCATTTTCTTATAATATGGTGATTAGGTCTGCTATTATTTTATTTGAAAGTATTTTGCATTGATAATCATAGGAGACATTGCCCTATAGAAATTTTATCTTTGGAAATTTTTGTTAAATGTTGGTATTAATTCCTGCATCATAAAAGAAACCACTAAAGTTTTTCTTTTCCTTTACTATAGAATTGTTTTGTCAAAATTTGTTAGAAATCTATCACAAAATCATTTGATTTTGGTCTTTTGGGGAGTAAGATAGGGATGGCTCTTTGAAAATTTTTTCTATTTCTTCTATTTAATTGATATGTTTATATAGTTTATCTGTACTTGAATTTGTTTTGATATAAAACTTACATTTACTTAGCAGAGTATTTGCTTTATTTGGATTTTTTAATTTAGTTGACTATAATTAATACTGTTTTATGATGCCTGTAATTATTTCTGTAAATATAACTCCTTCCCACTTATTCCATACTGTCTGTATTTGTACTTCCTCCTACTTTTGATTACATTTGTTATGAGCATACCTACTTTATAGCTCCCAAAACTGGATTTTGTATTTGTATTATTGTTTGTTTAACTTACTACTTTCTATGTTTACCTTTATTGTTCTGTTCTGCTTTCCTTTGATTTATTTTATCTTGTTGCTCCTTTTTTAAACTCTTCTGTTGGATATTTAGTGGATTTGTTTTTATTCTACTTTTATTAATAACTACTGAAGTCCTTGTATTTTCTTCTGAGTGCTGCTTTATCCAATCACATGAAGTCTGACGTGTAGTACTTTTTATTATTTTTTTCCCCAGATACCTTAGAAAGCATTACTATGAACAAAGCTAATGGAAGTGATGGAATTCCAGCTGAGCTATTTCAAATTCTAAAAGATGATGCTGTGAAAGTGCTACACTCAATATACCAGCAAATTTGGAAAACTCAGCAGGGTCACAGGACTGGAAAAGGTCAGTTTTCATTCCAATCTCAAAGAATGGCAATGCCAAAGAATGTTCAAACTACCACACAATTGCACTCATCTCACACGCTAGCAAAGTAATGCTCAAAATTCTTTAAGTTAGGCTTCAACAGTACGTGAACCGAGAACTTCAGATGTTTAAGCTGGATTTAGAAAAGGCAGAGGAACCAGAGATCAAATTGTCAACATCCTCTGAATCATCGAAAAAGCAAGAGAGTTCCGGAAAAACATTTACTTTTGCTTTATTGACTAAGCCAAAGCCTCTGACTGTCTCGATCACAACAAACTGTTGAAAATTCTTAAAGAGATGGGAATGCCAGACCACCTTCCCTATCTCCTGAGAAATCTGTATGCAGGTCAAGAAGCAAGTTAGAACTGGACATGGAACAACTGACTGGTTCCAAACTGGGAAAGGAATATGTCAAGGTTGTATATTGTCACCCTGCCTATTTAACTTATATGCACAGTACATCATGTGAAATGCTGGGCTGGACGAAACACAAACTGGAATAAAGATTGCAGGGAGAAATATCAATCACCTCAGATATGGCAGATGACACCACCCTTATGGCAGAAAGTGAAGAGGAGTTAAAGAGTCTCATGATGAAAGTGAAACTGGAGAGTGAAAAAGCTTGCCTAAAGCTCAACATTCAAGAAACTAAGATGATGGCATCCAGTCCCATCACTTCATGACAAAAAGATGGGGAAACAATAGAAAGTCATGTATGGGTGTGAGAGTTGGACGGTAAAGAAAGCTGAGTGCTGAAGAATTGATGCTTTTGAATTGTGGTGTTGGAGAAGACTCTTGAGAGTCCCCTGGACTACAAGGATATCTAACCAGTCCATCCTAAAGGAAATCAGTCCTGACTATTCATTGGAAGGACTGATGCTGAAGCTCCAAATACTTTGGCCACTTCATGTGAAGAACTGACTCCTGGAAAAGACACTGATACTGGGAAAGATTGAAGGCAGGAGAAGAAGGGGATGACAGAGGATGAGATGGTTGGATGGCATCACCAACTTGACGGACGTGAGTTTGAGCAAGCTCTGGGAGTTGGTGATGGACAGGGAAGCCTGGCATGCTGCAGTCCATGGGGTCACAAAGAATTGGACACAACTGAGTGACTAAACTGAACTATATATTAAAATCCTATTGAATAAAAATACTAAATGACTTAACAAAATGTTTAAAATATATTTTATATGCTTTATATTTTCTGACAAAACAAATTACCAAATAGATTGTATAGTCTGATCTTAACAAATATTAATTTCCATATTTCTTTAATCATTCTTATATATCTATACAATATAGTTATATGAAGACTGGACAATGTATATAAAATATTAAGTTATTGTATCTAGGTAGTAGTAGTAATGGGTTTAATTTTCTTCTTTATGCTTTTCTATATTTTCTGATTATTTACATTTTATTTTATAATCTCTAAATACATAATTATTTTTTCTAAAAATGAAAAAATTTAAAGTTCATTATCTAATAATTTGACACTAAATAGTTCAGTGTCAAGTTTTCTTCTTTAATTTTCCTCTTTATGCTTTTCTATATTTTATTATTTACATTATATTTTTTTAATCTCTAAATTTATTATTTTTTCTAAAAATGAAAAAAAATTTAAGTCCATTGTCTAGTAAATTGACACTAAAAACCTGGCAACAGTTAATGATAGGTCTCCTTATTACCTGTCTTATACCCCCAGCGTTCTGAGTAGAGTTCTAGAAAGTATTTGGTTTTATCCCCTGGAGAAGGAAATGGCAACCCACTCCAGTATTCTTGCCTGGAAAATTCCATGGACCGAGGAGCCTGGTAGGCTACAATCCATGGGGTCGCAAAGAGTCGGACACGGTTGAGGGACTTCAATTAAGACTTTGGAAAGGAAACTCAATCACTGTTCTCTCTTTGTCTCTCTCTCTCTCCCTCCAGGCTTCCCTCTGCCTGCCCGGAACAGGGAGGGCTGGCTTTTTCCTAGGGTTCCCTCTGGCCTCAAGGCCCAGTGCACGTAGATTTCTTTGACCTACGAATTTCTGTAGCTGCTAAGAATTCCTCACAGAATAGCTCCCCGAGGAACCGGGTGTTCTTTTTCTTCCTTTCATTCACTCCCTAGTCTTTGTTTACTTGGGAGACATGAACATTCCTTTGACTAAAAACCTGTCAATTTTGCTTTTCAGCTCCTTCAATAGGTAATTTAACTGTCTCATTAGTGTTTTTAGTGTGGATTTTACTAGAATCCCTTTTGAGTTTTTGTTGTCCTTTTACCAGTTGATGTGGAGACACAAGCTGTCATTATAAAGCCTCTTAAGAAATTAAAACCATTTCTCTGAAACAATCTCCATAACAAACTCCCAGGATTTGTGTTTTACATCTCAGGCAGAACTTCTCTATGATTAAATTCTTCATTTGTCAGCTTCTGAGGCTGAAATGAAGTTTCTTAAAGCTTCGGTTATATCTCCAATTTGAAGAGGGGTGTCATGAAAGTACTTGCAGTGTGTGGTTTTTGTTTTTTAGATTGATTTTAGCTTCTTCTTTTTTTTTCTTTTTTTAAAGATGTGGCTATTTCCACAATGGTTTGGGCAATTACATAATCACTGAAGGAGAAGAATAGTCTAAAAACAAAACTAGGCAAAACAAAATGCAGTCTCTCAAACCATTAATTTCAACTTCTCGCAATATAATTTGAGGCTGAGGTGATATTCAGAGTAAAAACCTATAATTTTGTTGTAAGTGTATTATACTCCTTTCTCTTGTTAAATTTCTATATTCCATTTCTCAGTGAGTTCTTAAGGCAAATACTATATTGATTAGGTTTTCGTATCAAATCTACTGCTACACTGAGATAAAGCTGACCTAGCTGATAAAACCAAAGACTTCCTTCTTTTTATCTCATAACCAGAGTCAATCCTAGGAAAAAATGTCAAGTAGGCACAGAATGCCACTGTCTCTCCTCCTATTTTGGTCCTTACCAGAGGTCTTCAGCAATAAACTCCAGTGTCTGTGTTGACATGGATAACCCCTAAAGAAAACACTGCCCACAGGCTGCATTTGCCTGGCACATACATATTTTATGAGGCCTACTCAGAGTTATTGAGTGCAGCACTTTTACCGCATCATCTTTCAGGATTTGAAAGAGCTCAACTGGAATTCCATCACCTCCACTAGCTTTGTTCGTGTGATATTTTCTAAGGCCCACTTGACTTCACATTCCAGGATGTCTGGCTCTAGGACAGTGATCACACCATCGTGATTATCTGGGTCGTGAAGATCTTTTTTGTACAGTTCTTCTGTGTATTCTTGCCACCTCTTCTTAATCTCTTCTGCTTCTGTTAGGTCCATACCATTTCTGTCCTTTATCGAGCCCATCTTTGCATGAAATGTTCCTTTGGTATCTCTAATGTTCTTGAAGAGATCTCTAGTCTTTCCCATTCTGTTGCTTTCCTCTATTTCTTTGCATTCATCGCTGAGGAAGGCTTTCTTATCTCTTCTTGCTATTCTTTGGAACTCTGCATTCAGATGCTTATATCTTTCCTTTTCTCCTTTGCTTTTTGCTTCTCTTCTTTTCACAGCTATATGTAAGTCCTACGCAGACAGCCATTTTGCTTTTTTGCATTTCTTTTCCATGGGGATGGTCTTGATCCCTGTCTTCTGTACAATGTCACTAACTTCATTCCATAGTTCATCAGGCACTCTATCTATCAGATCTAGTCCCTTTAATCTATTTCTCACTTCCACTATATAATCATAAGGGATTTGATTTAGGTCATACCTGAATGGCCTAGTGGTTTTCCCTACTTTCTTCAATTTAAGTCTGAATTTGGCAATAAGGAGTTCATGATCTGAGCCACAGTCAGCCCCTGGTCTTGTTTTTGCTGACTGTATAGAGCTTCTCCATCTTTGGCTGCAAAGAATATAATCAATCTGATTTTGGTGTTGACCATCTGGTGATGTCCATGTGTAGAGTCTTGTCTTGTGTTGTTGGAAGAGGGTGTTTGCTATGACCAGTGCATTTTCTTGGCAAAACTCTATAAGGCAATGCCAAAGAATGCTCAAACTACCACATAATTGCACTCATCTCACACGCTAGTAAAGTAATGCTCAAAATTCTCCAAGCCAGGCTTCAGCAATATGTGAACCATGAACTTCCAGATGTTCAAGCTGGTTTTAGAAAAGGCAGAGGAACCAGAGACCAAATTGCCAACATCCGCTGGATCATCGAAAAAGCAAGAAAGTGCCAGAAAAACATCTATTTCTGCTTTATTGACTATGCAAAAGCCTTTGACTGTGTGGATCACAATCAACCGTGGAAAATTCTGAAAGAGATGGGAATACCAGACCACCTGACCAGCCTCTTGAGAAATCTGTATGCAGGTCAGGAAGCACAGTTAGAACTGGACATGGAACAACTGACTGGTTCCAAACAGGAAAAGGAGTACGTCAAGGCTGTATATTGTCACCCTGCTTATTTAACTTCTATGCAGAGTACATCATGAGAAACGCTGGGCTGCAAGAAGCACAAGCTGGAATCAAGATTGCCGGGAGAAATATCAATAACCTCAGATATGCAGATGACACCACCCTTATGGCAGAAAGTGAAGAGGAACTAAAAAGCCTCTTGTTGAAGGTGAAAGAGGAGAGTGAAAAAGTTGGCTTAAAACTCAACATTCAGAAAATGAAGATCATGGCAACTGGTCCCATCACTTCATGGGAAACAGATGGGGAAACAGTGTAAACAGTGTCAGACTTTATTTTTTTGGGCTCCAAAATCACTGCAGATGGTGACCGCAGCCATGAAATTAAAAGACGCTTACTCCTTAGAAGGAAAGTTATGACCAACCTAGATAGCATATTGAAAAGCTGAGGCATTACTTTGCCAACAAAGGTCCGTCTAGTCAAGGCTATGATTTTTCCTGTGGTCATGTATGGATGTGAGAGTTGGACTGTGAAGAAAGCTGAGTGCCAAAGAATTGATGCTTTTGAACTATGGTGTTGGAGAAGACTCTTGAGAGTCCCTTGGACTGCAAGGAGATCCAATCAGTCCATTCTGAAGGAGATCAGCCCTGGGATTTCTTGGGAAGGAATGATGCTAAAGCTGAAACTCCAGTACTTTGGCCACCTCATGCGAAGAGTTGACTCATTGGAAAAGACTCTGAAGCTGGGAGGGATTAGGGGCAGGAGGAGAAGGGGACAACAGAGGATTAGATGGCTGGATGGCATCACTGACTCGATGGACGTGAGTCTGAGTGAACTCCGGAAGTTGGTGATAGACAGGGAGGCCTGACGTGCTGCAATTCATGGGGTTGCTAAGAGTCGGACACGACTGAGCGACTGAACGACTGACTGACACAGAATTAACAATTGCAAAATGTCATATAAAAATTCAAGTATCAGAATCTCTTAGAAAACTAAAAAATGTGGTATACAGAACCTTGAGTCTTGCAAAATAGCAGCTCACTTCTTTTTCATTTTTAAAATTTTTATATATTTGGACAAACAAAAGTTTCATATATTTAGGCTATACAGTGTGATGTTTTCATAGAAACATACATTGTAAAATGATTACCATAATGGAGCCTGTGCAGGGAGATCAGCCACCGCCGGCACTACCTTCCCAACGAGTAATGAAACGAACATATCCATCATCTCTTACATATACGTTTGTGTGTTGTGTGTGTCTGGTAAGAACCTTTGAGATCTATTTTATTTTTTCTCAATATAAGCATTTATCTATACACTTTCCTCTTGGAACTGCATCTGTTGCATCTCATAAGTTTTGGTATGTTGTGTCATCATTGTTCTTTGTCCAGAGATATTTTTTGTCATTTTCAGCATCTTTGACTCACTCTTCAGAGGCATGTTGTTCAACCTACACATATTTGTGAACTTCCCGTGTTTTCTCCTGTTATTGATTTCCAGTTTCAGACCATCGTGATCCCTTGGACTGCAAGGATATCAAACCAGTCAGTCCTAAAGGAAATCAACCCTGAATATTCATTGGAAGGATTAATGTTGAAGTTGAAGTTTTAAAACTTTGGCTACCTGATATGAAGAGCTGACTCACTGGAACAGACCCAGATGCTGGGAAAGATCGAAGGCAAAAGGAGAAGGGGGCAGCAGAGGATGAGATGGCTAGATAGCATCACTGATTCAATGGACATTAATTTGAGCAAACTCCAGGAGACAGCAGAGGACAGAGGAGCCTGGTGTGCTATAGTCCATGGGGTTGCAAAGAGTTGGGCATGAAACAGTAACTGAACAACAGCAACTATTGTGATGGGAAAAGATACATAATATGATTTTAATCAATTTTCCTAAATGTGTTAACTTGTTTTGTATCCTATTATTTACCTTGGAGAATGTTTCGTGTGCACTTGAGAAGAAAGTGTATTCTGCCACCAGTCTGTAAGGTGTGTGCTGAGAAACCTGCTGATACACTCATGGGGGGTTCTCTTGTATGTGATGAGCTTCTTTTCTCTTTCTGCTTTCAAGATTCCATCTTTATTTTTCGCAGTTTTATAATAAAGTGCCTCAGTGAAGTCTTCAGGCTGAACCTGATTAGAGACTTTTGAGCATCATACACCTGGATATCGATTTCATTTCCCAGATTTGGGAAGTTTTCGGCCATTATTTCCTTAAATAAGCTTGCAAACTGTTTCTCTCTGTGCACCATCTAGGACTTCCATATTGTGAACATTGTTTTGCTTGATTTTGTCCCACACGTTCTATGGGCCTTCATTCTTTCTGCCTTTTACTCCTCTGGGTATTCTCAAATTACCTGTTTTCAAGCTCACTGATTCTGTCTTCTACTTGATGGAGTCTCCTATTGAAACTCTTGCATTTTTTAGCTCAATCATTGTATTCTTCAGTTCTAAAGCATTTGGTGATTTTTTATGTTTTCTCTTTATTGAACTTCTGATTTGTTTTTGTATTTTGTTCCTAATTTTGTCAAATTGTTTATCTGTGTCTCTTGTAGCTCTCTGAGCTTCTTTAGGACAATTATTTTGTTCTTTGTTGGGAAATCTGTGAATATCTATTTTCTGTGGTCAGTTACTGAACATGCATCGTTTTCCTCTGGTGGTATCATGTTCCCCTGACTCTTTGTGGCCTTGTGTAGTTGTTTGCACATGGAAGAAGCACTCACCTCTTTTAGACTTTATGGGCTGACTCTGATAAGAAAAAACCTTCCCTGGTCGGTGGGGCCGTGCTGGAGTGTGCTGTCACCCTGGGTCTGGTTGTGAAGGGTGCGAAGTGGATGAGTGAGTGGTGGCACAGGGTGCAGGGGACTGTGCTGTCTTGTCGGCTCAAGTCGCTGGGGTCTCCAACATCAATAACTGCTTGATTCTTGTCAGCAAGAGCTGCACGGCTTCCTCCATGGCTGCAAGGACTGCTAGGATCCTAAATGGTGCCTCCAGGTTCTGTGTGGTGGGAATGGGGAGGCTGCAGGGGTGGCTGGAGCCCACGGTGTGCATGCATTCAGCTGCAGGGGTGGCTGTGGTGCCTGGGTGGTGGCAGGGCTGACAGCAGACACACTCACAGGGGCAAGGGCAGACCACTGGCAGGGCCTGAGGTCAACCACAGACGCAACAGGGGCCAGGGCTGTCGGTGTACACTTGTGGGGCTACAAAGGCCAGAGCATGGAGGCCAGTGACAGGGTCTGGGGCTGGAGGCATGCAGGTGTGGGTGGCTTCAGGTGTTACCTGTGGGCACTGGTAGTGCAGGCCAGCGACAGGTCTGGCTCTGAGCCCTGAAGCAAGTGCATAGTCCTGGACTGGCACTGCGCATGCCAAGAGCTGCAGAAACAGGCTGGCTATGGGTGGAGAGGTTGTGCCAGATCCCAGGTCTCAGCTCTCATACAGTGGGTAGGGAGGAATTCCGGCAGCTGGAGTCTGTGAATGCTAAAATCTGGGGGTCCTTCAGCAGGGAAAGCTGCAGGGGCATCTGCATTGGCTGTGCTGGCTGTCGGCTTCCTCAGTGGCAGAGCTGTTGTGTTCCTCTGCAGTTTCCTGAGCTCCGTGTCAAGATCCTCGGTGGTAAAAGCTGTGGGGGTCCATAGCATCCACCAAGGTTGTTGAGATTCTCAGTGATGAAGGCTGATGGGGTCCTCCTCTGCAGAGGTGGCCACTGGGAACTCCCAGCAAGCGGCTGATACTTACACCCTGCCCTCTTTTGTTCATAGCTATCTCCAGATGTCTCAGTATGCTTGTCTCTGGGTGGCAGTGCCCCAGTAGTCTGGGGAAGCTGGCCACTGCCCCCGCTTTTCTTTTTTCAGGGAGAGTTCTCTCTTGGGGCTGATGGGGGAGGGATACAGGCAGAATGAAACTCTTCTTCCTACCCATTCTGTGTAGTTATTCCCTGGTTGTTGCCCCACTGTGTTGTTGCCCCACTTAAGAAGTGAACCCTGTGCTCTCTTTATTTTTTTTCTGTGCTCTCTTTATGAATGAACTATCCTCATTCATGGATGTGCTTACGTGCTCAGTCGTGGCTGACTCTTTGCAACTCCATGGACTTTGGAACCTGCCAGGTTCCTCTGACCATGGAATTTTCCAGGCAAGAATACTGGAGTGGGTTGCCATTTCCTTCTCCATCATTCCTGGATAGCTGACTGCTGTTCTTTGTGGGGGGACCAGACTGGGGTCTCCTATTCTGCCATCTTGGTGATGTCACTCACAGACCTCTTCCTAGGCTGGCCATTTGTTCTCGCTGTCTATGTTGGTACAGTCCCCACCACTCTTTGTTGTTTTATACCTGTTCCCTCTGTCATCTGTTTACACAACTTTTCATTATTCCTGTATGCATTTGAGTCTGTGTCCCCTCCCCTGAAGCAGAAACTGATTAAAACTTAACTTTAAGGTTGTGGTTCTTAAACTGTAACACATATCAAAATCATCTGAAAGATTTGTTAAAGCATTGATGGCTGGGCTCATTTAGTAGGTCTGAGAATGTGCATTCTGACAAATTCTAGGATGACAGAGATAGTGCTCTTCCAGGGATCACACTTGGAGAACCACTGCTTCAAGGTATTACTTAGATTTTCATTCACTCACTCATTCATTCAGTTCAGTTCAGTCACTCAGTCATGTCTGACTCTTTGCAACCCCATGAATCGCAGCACGCCAGGCCTCCCTGTCCATCACCAACTCCCAGAGTTCACTCAAACTCACATCCATTGAGTCGGTGATGCCATCCAGCCATCTCACCCTCTGTCGTCCCCTTCTCCTCCTGCCCCCAATCCCTCCCAGCATCAGAGTCTTTTCCAATGAGTCAACTCTTCCCATGAGGTGGCCAAAGTACTGGAGTTTCAGCTTTAGCATCATTCCTTCCAAAGAACACCCAGGACTGATCTCCTTTCGAATGGACTGGTTGGATCTCCCTGCAGTCCAAGGGACTCTCAAGAGTCTTCTCCAACACCACAGTTCAAAAGCATCAATTCTTCAGTGCTCAGCTTTCTTCACAGTCCAACTCTCACATCCATACATGACTACTGGAAAAACCATAGCCTTGACTAGACGGACCTTTGTTGGCAAAGTAATGTCTCTGCTTTTGAATATGCTATCCAGGTTGGTCATAACTTTCCTTCCAAGGAGTAAGAGTCTTTTAATTTCATGGCTGCAATCACCATCTGCTTTATATTTATTACAGAATACTTTGTATTGAAGATTCATTACTGATGAAATATATATGATTCTTGATAATCAGGCAAAATTTTAAACTTTATTATCTATATGTGCATGCTAAGTCACTTCAGTCATGTATGACTCTTTGAAACCCTATAGACTGTAGCCCACTAGGCTCTTCTGTCGGGATTCTCCAGGCAAGAATACTGGAGTGGGTTGACATAACCTCCTCCAGTGGATATTCTCAAGCCAAGGATCAAACTTATGTCTCTTACATCTCCTGCATTAGCAGGCAGACAGGCTCTTTACCACTAGTGCTACCTCCACCTGGGAAGCCCCCTATTATGTATACATATATATATATATGTGTGTGTGTGTATAATATATATATATACATATATATATGTATGTATGTATGTATATTTCTAGCTGTGACAGTGCTGTGAAGAGTATATAGTGTGGTTTCTTTGAAGAATGACATTAAGCTAACTTATACCAGTCTTAAGGAGGCTTGGTCTTAAGGAGCCAGTCTTAAGGAGGGCTTGGTCAGGTTAGAGGGGACCTTCTTAAATCACAGGAAGAATATCTGTGAAGGAAGGCAAAGCAGTCTCTTGGATCTAAATGATGAATCTCTGATGGGGATTTGAGAGACTATGGGAGATATTTCAGGTTGGGATACTGCCCAATCATCATTCCAAGGAGCCAGGTGCCTATTCTGTTGACTTCTGAGGCTGAACGTTTCTAAAATTTCAGGGAACAGAGCCAGGAGAGAAGGAACCATCAGTCCTGGCAACCTGATCCATCAGTCCTAATGAAGTGGGTTACACAAGGAGCAGTGGCCAAATTATTTTGAGATCCTCCTGTTCTGTTGGAAATCCCAGTGGCATGTTAGTAACTCGACCCAATTTCTCTCTACTCCAGTTTCTGGAGCTCAGAGCATTTCCAGGGGGTGGGGGAGATAACTTGCAAGATCAGATCATTATAATTTCAGGCTCAGCTCACCTGAGCCTCTGCCCTGGCTCATCATGGAAGCCATGGATGCCAGTTTCTCCTCACATATCCAGTCTCATCCCCTTCCTCCCACCTGGGCTTGGTGGCCTCCTATGCCATCTGTAGATTCTCCTTCTGTGCCATCTGAAAGCTTTATTATTTTTTTTTATCTTATAGCCCTTTTTTCTTATTCTCAGATGTCTAAAACTCTTTTTCTTTGCCTTCTGTCTTTCCTTTTCCCTTTTTGCTAAATCTATAAGCAAGAATACCTTCTACTTCAAAAACACTCTTCTATATTTCTTCTTGAATTTCTTCATCTATTTTTTCTATTTATACATATAAAATTTATTCGCAAATAAGAATATCTAATTCTGATCTCTAAGCCTTTGTTTTTACTCTTTGAGAAGACAGAGTGATTTTGACACTGTTGGCTCTTTTTGAGACTGATTTGTTTTCTGTCCTTTCATTATTCCTTATACATTATCTGATGCCTTTATTTTCTAATACAGCAGTCATATGAAATTTTTTAAGGTCATTTTTAGTTCTGAAATAGGAATATAATAAATTTGCTCCTCTTCTACATAAATTTTTATTGAATCCCCAGCTTTAATTGTGGTTGCTTTCATAGCATCATCACACTCACATAAAAAGACATGTCTTCACTTTACATTTTACAAACTCTTTTTCTACCTTGCAAATTAACTGTATTGGTGCTACCAGTCAACTTCTTTTTTTGTGTGATTTTATTCTGGACTCTTAAAGTGAATTCCTAAAAATGAGTCCTCTCCTAAAAGTGTGTCTTACATGCTTTAAAAAAAACATTTAACTTTAGAGGTTATTTTTATACCCATTCAGATTTTTTCTGAGGTGATAGAATCCTTATGCAATTTTTCTTGTATGAAGAAAACACAGCAGGGCCTTAAATAATTTTCTTCTTGCACTTCTTTTCGGGGTACATGCATTTCACAGGTCTGATCTTGTGTCCTTCCCAATTCGTATCCATGCATTCTCTTTCCAAGACAGATATCATGGATCTTCCTGTATCTGACTGATAATGTAAAACTTCACCCAGAAATAAGCTTCCGTGGTTCTGGAAGAGGTGCAAGTCCCAGTTCTTAGTCCTCTTGTATCTGGTAAAATTTTCTGTCTCTTTTCTCAAATATGATATTTGCCATTTTCTTTTCTCAAGGTCTAATAGCACTGACAGTTTTGAGTTTTGTTTCCTTATTTTTCCAATTTAGGTAATTTTTATTTATTTGGTTAAGATTTCCATTAACTGCACTCTTTCAACTCCTTCAGTTGTAACTCTTTGCCTTACTGAAAGTACTGTGTCGTTTCCTGCTCCTGTGTTTGAATTTCTATTATAGCCTGTCCGATTAGCTCTATTTTCTTTTTGTTGTTGTTGTTTTTTAATGATTTTATTTATGGTTGTGCACGGTCTTCATGCTGCGTGGGCTTTTCTCTAGCTGTGGCTCCTCTTGTTGCGGAGCATGGGCTCTGGTGCCCACAGACCTCAGTTCTGCGGCTCCCGGGCTCGAGAGCCCCAGCCCAGTGGCTGTGATGCATGGGCTCAGCTGCTCTGCCACGTGTGGTCTTCCCAGACCAGGGGTGGAACTCACGTCCCCTGCTTTGGCAGGGGGGCGATTCTTTATCACTGAGCCGCCAGGAAAGCCCTCAGGCGTATTTTAGACTAGTTTTCCACGCTCCTATCTGGTGAGAGAGGCCTGGGAGCCAGGAGTCCTCAGCCACAGTGCTGGCTCTGCCATCAAAAGCTCTGGGGCCTCTAGCGAGCGCCTGCCCCTCCCTCAGTGTCTGACTCTTTGCCCACCAGGTTCCTCTGTCCATGGGATTTCCCAGGCAAGATTACTGGAGTGGGTTGCCATTTCCTTCTCCTCTATTTTCTTTGATAATTTTCTCAGTGTTCTTAACTTTTCTTTCTCCTGCATAAATTTCGAGTGGAGATACATCATTATTCTCTGATAACTTGTAATGCATTCATATAATCTTAAATTATATTACTGCTAATCTTTATGTTGACATGTTTTCATTTACATTTCTTAAACTGTCAAAAACAAGAAAAACATAAGGACTTTTGACTCTTGTCTACATACACTAAGTAATTTAGCAAATTCTTAGTTCTCATCTTTTAAAAAATACACTCTTGTATTTGCTATAATATCTGAACTCTTTAATTCAGATTATTTTCAAATCACTATTTAGTATCATGTGTCTTAATTTCTATTTTTGAAATATGTGTTTAGTCCTGTAGTCATATTATAACAATTATTTTATTTAATATTTTTTAAACATATCCAGTGCTTACCATCAAGACTTTAAAATCATGAATTCATATTTTATTCATCTCTAGAACAACTAGAATATATCTTTATCAAGGAACTTTAGTCAAAATACCTGGGAATCTCTTACTGTTAATTTCTAAGAAAGATAACTTGCATATGAATAAATTTTTCACCTTGAAATCTCTACTAGGTGGAAAGAGTCTAGATGTTTATCAGCATGGAGTTAGTTAACTATACACTGGTCCATCAATACAACAAAATACTATGACTATGATACTATTTTTCCTTCTTTCTTTTTTTTTTCTGCAACAGAGTCCATAGGACTGTTCTATACATCAGTGTCTCTTTTGCTGTCTCGTACACAGGGTTATTGTTAGCATCTTTCTAAATTCCATATATATGCGTTAGTATACTGTATTGGTGTTTTTCTTTCTGGCTTACTTCACTCTGTATAATAGGCTCCAGTTTCATCCACCTCATTAGAACTGATTCAAATCTATTCTTTTTAATGGCTGAGTAATACTCCATTGTGTATATGTACCACAGCTTTCTTATCCATTCATCTGCTGATGGACATCTAGGTTGATTCCATGTCCTGGCTATTATAAACAGTGCTGCAATGAACATTGGGGTACACGTGTCTCTTTCCCTTCTGGTTTCCTCAGTGTGTATGCCCAGCAGTGGGATTGCTGGATCATAAGGCAGTTCTATTTCCAGTTTTTTTAAGGAATCTCTACACTGTTCTCCATAGTGGCTGTACTAGTTCGCATTCCCACCAACAGTGTAAGAGGGTTCCCTTTTCTCCACACCCTCTCCAGCATTTATTGCTTGTAGACTTTTGGATCGCAGCCATTCTGACTGGTGTGAAATGGTACTTCATAGTGGTTTTGATTTGCATTTCTCTGATAATGAGTGATGTTGAGCATCTTTTCATGTGTTTGTTAGCCATCTGTATGTCTTCTTTGGAGAAATGTCTATTTAGTTCTTTGGCCCATTTTTTGATTGGGTCATTTATTTTTCTGGAGTTGAGCTGTAGGAGTTGCATGTATATTTTTGAGATTAGTTGTTTGTCAGTTGCTTCATTTGCTATTATTTTCTCCCATTCTGAAGGCTGCCTTTTCACCTTGCTAATAGTTTCCTTTGATGTGCAGAAGCTTTTAAGTTTAATTAGGTCCCATTTGTTTATTTTTGCTTTTATTTCCGATATTCTGGGAGGTGGGTCATAGAGGATCCTGCTGTGATGTATGTCAGAGAGTGTTTTGCCTATGTTCTCCTCTAGGAGTTTTATAGTTTCTGGTCTTACATTTAGATCTTTAATCCATTTTGAGTTTATTTTTGTGTATGGTGTTAGAAAGTGTTCTAGTTTCATTCTTTTACAAGTGGTTGACCAGATTTCCCAGCACCACTTGTTAAATAGATTGTCTTTAATCCATTATATATTCTTGCCTCCTTTGTCAAAGATAAGGTGTCCATATGTGTGTGGATTTATCTCTGGGCTTTCTATTTTGTTCCATTGATCTATATTTCTGTCTTTGTGCCAGTACCATACTGTCTTGATAACTGTGGCTTTGTAGTAGAGCCTGAAGGATACTATTTTTCAGAAAAAGAAAGAAAAGCTCTCTGCACATACTATGGAAAGATCTCAAAGTTCTAACAATGATGAAATGAAAACATTATGGCACACTGCATATCCGTGTTCATGGCAGCACAATTCACAATAGCTAAGAGGTGGAAGCAACCCCAAAATCCATCCATGGATGAATTAACAAAATGTAATAGAATATTATTCAGCCTTTAACGGAAGGAAATTCTTATACATGCCGCAACATGGAGGAATCTTGATGATATTAGGCTAAATGAAATAAGCTTGTCACAAAATGATGCTGTATGATTCCACTTATATGAGGTATCAAAAGTAGTGAAATTCATGGAAGTAGAGACTGAATGATAGTTGTCTGGTGCTTGAGGGTGGAGAGAGAAGGGAGTTGTTAATAGCTATAGAGTTCAGCTTTGCAATGAAAAAATTCTGGGGATTGGCTCCATAATAATGTCAATTCAGTTTTCATTCCAAACTCAAAGAAAGGCAATGCCAAAAAAAGTTCAAGCTACCATACAACTGCACTCATTTCACATGCTAGCAAGGTAATGCTCAAACTCCTTCAAGCTAGGCTTCAGCAGTATGTGAACTGAGAACTTTCAGATGTACAAGCTGGT
The DNA here is from genome assembly GCF_032452875.1 of Bos javanicus. Classification (NCBI taxonomy): domain Eukaryota; kingdom Metazoa; phylum Chordata; class Mammalia; order Artiodactyla; family Bovidae; genus Bos; species Bos javanicus. The sequence continues at coordinate 28,357,342 of NC_083869.1, forward strand.
ATTTAGAAAAGGCAGAGGAACCAGAGATCAAACTGCCAACAATCATTGAATCACAGTCAAAACAAGAGAATTCCAAGAAAACATTTACTTCTGCCTCATTGACTACACTAAAGCCTTTGACTGTGTGGATCACAACAAACTATGGAAAATTCTTCAAGAGATGGGAATATCAGACCACCTTACCTGTCTCCTAAGAAACCTGCATGTAGGTCAAGAAACACAGTTAGAACCAGACATGAACAACAGACTGGTTCAAAATTGGTAAAGGAATACATCAAGGCTGTATTCTGTCATCCTGCTTATTTATATTTATATGCAGAGTACATACATCATGTGAAATGCTGGGCTGGATGACTCACAAGCCAGAGTCAAGATTGCCAGTAGAAATATCAACCATCTCAGGTATGCAGATGATATCACTCTAATGGCAGAAAGCAAAGAGGAACTGAAGAGCCCCTTGATGAGGGTGAAGAAGGAAAGTGAAAAAGCTGCCCTAAAACTCAACATTCAAAAAACTATGATCATGGCTTCTGGTCCCATCACTTCATGGCAAATAGATTTCTTGGGTTCCAAAGTCACTGCAGATGGTGACTGCAGTTATGAAATTAAAAGACGCTTGCTCCTTGGAAGAAAAGCTATGACAAACCTAGACAGCCTTATCAAAAAGCAGAGATATCACTTTGCTAACAAAGGTCCATATAGTCAAAGCTATGGTTTTTTCAGTAGTCATGTACAGATGTGAGAGCTGGACCATAAAGAAGGCTGAGAGCCAAAGAATTGATGCTTTTGAATCATGGTTCTGGAGAGACTCTTGAGAGCCCCTTGGATAGCAAGGAGATCAAACGAGTCAATCCTAAAGGACATCAACCCTAAATATTCATTGGAAAGACTGATACTGAAACTCTAACACTTTGGCCACCTGATGTGAAGAGCCAACTCACTGGAAAAGACCCCGATGCTGGGAAAGATTGAGGGCAGGAGGAGAAGGGGACGACAGAGGATGAAATGGCTGGATGGCATCACCGACTCAAAGGACATGAGTTTGAGAAAGCTCAGGAGATAGTGGAGGACAGAGGATGCTGGTGTGCTGCAGTTTATGGGGTCACAAAGAGTTGGACGTGACTTAGCGACTGAACAGCAACAGCATTACTAAACTGTACACTAAAAATGGTTAAGATGGTAAATGTCATGTTGTGTTTTTTCCACAATAAAATCATCATAGTATAGAGTATGAAAACTTCAAGGTAAAAATGCTGCTGCTGCTTCTAAGTCACTTCAGTTGTGTCTGACTCTGCACAACCCCATAGACGGCAGCCCACCAGGCTCCCTCATCCCTGGGATTCTCCAGGCAAGAACACTGGAGTGGGTTGCTATTTCCTTCTGCAATGAATGAAAGTGAAAAGTGAAAGTGAAGTTGCTCAGTCATGTCTGACTCTTAGCAACCCCATGGACTGCAGCCTACCAGGCTCCTCCATCCATGGGATTTTCCAGGCAAGAGTACTGGAGTGGGGTGCCATTGTTTTCTCCAAGGTAAAAATAAATGGGTTCAAAATATAGATGGATTTGTAGTTACTTGAATTTGCACAAATGGTATGATGTACATAGGAATATATCAATAGTGTGCGTACTCAGTCACTCAGTCATGTCTGACTCTTTGCAATCCCATGGACTCCAGGCTCTGCTGTCCATAGAATTTTCCAGGCAAGAATACTGGAGTGGGTAGCCATTTCCTTCTCCAGGGGATCTTTCCAACCCAGGGATCAAATCTGTATCTCTCACATCTCTTGCATTGGCAGGTGGATTCTTTTACTACCAGCACCATCTGGGAAGCCCCATACCAATAGTAGTCCTAAGTGGGTAGAATTTGGAACCCGTAGATGTGGGAATCAGCACTGGGAGGGAGATTTTACACTGGAGAGTTGTTTTATATTCCATTTTTTAAACCATGAGGCTGTACTACTAATTCATTAAAAATAAAATGAAGAAACTCAAACAGTGAATAGATGGTGTTTATCCTCCCCAGAATCCATCTCACATTTCTCAGTAAGAGAGGTTATGTGTCTGATAGAGTCCAAAATATTTCTTTTTACCAATAGAACCTATTTACTGACTAATACGCAGAATAATGACTGCCTCCTCATCCTAGAACCTGTGACTATGTTTCTTTCCAAGACAAGCGGGAATTAATTGTGGATGGAATTAAGGTGACTTAAGATAAGGAGGTTATTCTGGATTATCCAGTGGGCTTAATATCATCACAAGTTCTCTTACAAGGGGAAGAGAGGCAGGAGAGGGAGACAGAGGGACATGATGGAAGACTCTACCTGCTGTTGCTGGCTTTGAAGATGGAGGAAGGGGCCACAATCCAAGGGATGGGGAGGCCTCCAGAAGCTGGAAAATGAGAAGGAATGGAGTCTTCTCTAGAATTTCTGGAAGGAACCCAGACCTGCCAACACCTTGATTTTAGACCAGTGAGACCTGGGTAGGACTTCTGACCTACAGGGGTACAAGATAAAAAACTTGCTTTTTGTTTTTGAAGTTTGAACTTCTAAAAATTTATTTACTTATTACTGAAGTATAATTGATTTACAGTGTTATTTGAGTTTCAGTTGCACAGCAGTGATTCAGATATGTGTATACATACATATATATAATATGCTTTTTCAGATTCTTTTCCCATATAGGTTATTACAAAATATTGAGTATAGTTCCCTGTGCTATACAATAGGTCCTTTTGTGTATCCATTTTATATATACTTGTGTATCTGTTACTTTTAAGTCATGAAGTCTTTTGTTACAGCTCTCACAGGACACAGTGACTGTGGAGTGGTTTGAGGGCACAAAATTACAACTCTGATTAGTCTCTCTAGAAATTTAAGTGTTTATTCATTTTATTCCAATTAAATTTGGACAAAGATGAATAGAAAAAAATTCCATGGATATTGGCACATCGTCATCTATTCTTGCCTGGAAAATCCCATGGATGGAGGAGCCTGGAAGGCTGCAGTCCATGGGGTCGCTAGGAGTCGGACACCACTGAGTGACTTCACTTTCACTTTTCACTTTCATGCATTGGAGAAGGAAATGGCAACCCACTCCAGTGTTCTTGCCTGGAGAATCCCATGGACGGAGGAGCCTGGTGGGCTTCCGTCTATGGGGTCGCACAGAGTCAGACACGACTGAAGCGACTTAGCAGCAGCAGCAGCAGCAGCATCTATTCTTTAATTTAGGAAAGAAAATTGAAATCAGAGTGATTCTATCCCTTTGAAAATAACATCACATTTTCCTATTTTCCTAATTGTGTGATTTTACCTCTTCCTTAATCCTTGGGTTGGGGGTGGGGGGAATGTGTCACTACTCAATCAACAAATAGAAAATACAAAGGAACAAGAATCACCTTGAAATTAAATACAAATCAGGACATGTCTAGGTTGGAATCTTTTTTCACAAATTGAGCTAATTTGTAGTTTTTCCTTGGTGTCAGACACAATGCTTTAATTCTGAAAACCTTATCAAATAGGAATGATAGTATCCCCACTTTATTGATGATAAACCCAAAGCTTAAAACAGCTGAATAATTTTTCCGAGATACTCAGGTTTAAACCCATGTCTGTTGACTCAGAGCCCATGTTCTTAAGCACCGAGGTTCCCTGCTCTTGCGCCCTACTTCCTTTCCTCCTGGCTGTCCCCAGAAGCTCTGCCATTCGCATCTTGCTTCTCTAACACCTGGCCTCTCCCTATGATGTATTTCTCACCATAGATTTTATCACGTTATCTTTTTCCATCACATTTAGTCTCTGAAATCGTTGATCCCTATTTTGCTAATATCACCTCTACTCTTTACTGCTTTCAACATAGATTTAATATACTATTGTACTTTCAGTGTTCGTGAGTGAGTGGTCGTGCTTTGCTTTTTTTGTTTGTTTGCTTGTTTTTAAGTCTGATCATTTAAAATAATTCTATATTGAAGCTTATTTGCCCTTTCATCTCGATTCATAGAAACATAGGAAAACACAAAGTAAATACTTTCTAATTTTTTCCTGTTTTCTGTGTCAGATTCCCTCCCTCACTCAAATTCATGGCATCTTTTGAAGTCTCTTGGGTTCTACATTCCACAGAAGAGAAGATAGCTCTATTAGTACAAAATGTTAAGAACTAACAATTCCCCAACTTCCACATGGAGAGTGGAGGCATCTCCCCAGTGGATCCTGACTTACAAGGACCACCCAGGTCTGAGTCTAACCAGCATGATCTAATGAAGCTTTCCTGAACTAAAAAAAGGACTGTGTACTGCTTCCTGCTCTTCTGATTCAGTGCAAAGCAATTTGTCCTTTCATATTAGAAGTTGTTTGCACTTTTTCCTCTTTAATTTTGTCAAAATTTTAGCAGAAGCATGAAAAATACAGTTGCCAGAGTGCATTAATTACTGAAGCTTTCTGTTTATACGCCTTCTTGAAGCCTACTTCACATACAGCAATTTCATTGACCGTCTGTCTGCTTTCAGCCGTTGCCTCATTGCCCAACAGGACATCTTTAAGGACATGGGGAAAGAAGGAGTGATGAAGTTTCTATAAATGGATGCACACTGTGTGTGTATGCTCTACTCTGTCTTAGCATTTACTAATATACCTTTGAGGTAAGGATCCACATAGGACAAAGGGCCCGGGTAGGTGTCTCTTACTCCCCCTCCTCCCCTCCACTCCTCTCTCCTGCAGGGCCAGGCTCTTCTGACTCACAGGGTGCAGTCTTCACTTGCCACTGTTATTTTTACCACATGCCCTTGTCTGGGCTTGGTTTCTAGACAAATTCAGACTATCAAAACATTGATAGTTCTTCTTGCTTTTTCGTGCTCTCATTACCTTGTAATTCACTGTGACCTTTCATTGTTCTTGCAACGAAAGTGAGAAGAGGGAATGAGGACCACTCACAAATCCAGAAGTCAGCTCCAGGAAGATAATTTTGCTACATAAGTGTTTCTTGTTTGCATCCTTCTCATCTTCAGCAGGAGCTGCCATCTCTGAACACCACTTTTCCATCCCTAGCTACTTGCTCTATTTTCGCTTATCTTCCTCTTCACTTCTTTTTCCATTTCCATTTCTTCCTCCTCTTTACTCCTTGTCCATTTCTTTCTGAAGCCCACGTAGGCTCTGTCCTCACAGCAACAAAGATTTTCTGTGTTTAGGTGGCAATTCTGTTCTGTTCCCTATTGCTTGTCATCTTGAATTGCAGGCCTCTGAAACTGGCACTGGTTGCCCGTCTCCCATTCAGCACCATGAGCACTCTGCTTATATGTAACCCCCTTTCATCCTAAAGGCTGCACATGGTGTTCCTTCCAAGAGGTCCTGCTGTACTCTTTTCTCCATCCTACTGTGCTTTTCCCGACTGTAGGTTATACTCAGATGATTTACTGAGCCTCATCTGTAACCTATGATTTCTATATACTCGCTAAGAACCTTCTGTACCCCTAAATGAAAAGCACTTGGCAAGGAGTTAACCTTATCTTTCCTTTGCCACAATTCTATTTCATGCCTGTGTCAATGAAACCAACTCCTCAACTGTCTGCTCCTTTTACTGAACCATCCCATGTCACAATTTCTTCTTAAGATATCATAGAATCTCTGATCCTTAGGATTGAAAAGGATCTTTAAACTAATTTAGTTATATATAATGACATGAGGATAAAATGACATAAAGTTAAACAATTATGATGTGAAATTAAATATACAATATGACCTTGTGAGTGTGTATATGTGTGTGTGTGTGTCCTGAAGGACGCAGACATCACAATGGTAACAGGGTTGTCTCCAGGTGGTACAGTTACTGTCATTATTCATCTTCTTTCCTACACTCACTCACATTTTCTTTAATAAGTAATACAAGAAATAATAGGAAACACTGGAGAATCATTTTTAAAATTCCAAGGGGACATTTTTTCCGCCTAGAATTTTATACCAATCAAATTAATTATCAATAGCACACTAGAATGCAGACGTGTCAGACATGAAACCACTGAAAAATTTATCTTCAATTTGTCCTTTTAGGAAGCTCAGTGAAAATGATTACAAAACAAGGGCGTAAGCCAATGAAACGAAGACATAGGATGTAGGAAACAAACAAACAAAAAAACCAAACTGAAAAAGTCTTTGAAAAAATAACTATTAATAGGAAAGGGGACATGAAAATAGTCATGGAAAGAAATCACCTTAGAAAGAAGGAAAGCCTGAAAGGGAGAGCTTTTGTTTTGCTTTTTCCTTTGGAAGAAATAATTAAGAAGAAATTAGCTCTGTGTCCCTAGATGTCATTTTCAATGGATAGAGTCAGTCACATGCTTAGTCATGCAGCATGTATTATGTGTCACAGGACTTGCTGCTCAGAACAGAGAACTAAAAAAAAATCTGTTTTTATGTAGCATAAGAAGATAATGGCTATTATCTCCTTTAACTGCCCCCACAGCCCATTTTACAAGTGAAATCTTTTCTAATTCAGAGGGTTTGCTCAAGGTTGCCAATCAACAAGTGCCAGGGGCTGACACTGAAACATGGACTTAAAGCCTGTATTGTCTTTCCTCTGTTCAAAGTTTTTTGTTTCTTCTTTGGGTGGGGGTGGGAGAAAAGTCTTTGCTAGGAAATCTGTTTTCTTAGAATTGTATACTTAGCAAAAAGGGTGAGGAAAAGAATTTTTAAATCTCTCCTGGCTGGCCATTTTGCAGACGACGTGTCTGGATAAATCTGCACCTGATCATCTATGACAACCCGCTCTTGTACAGATGGGACGCCCAGCAGATGATGCTGTGGCCCACAGCCTGAATTACTGCCGCACTTCCCAAAGTGTCTGCTCAGCACAACTGCAAGTGGGAAATAAACTTGTAAACCATTGTGAGTGATGTAGCTCAAAGACTTTATATGCTGAAATATCTTTAAAGTTGTTTTTCATTGCAGTCTGCCCTTTTTCAGTGGGCAGAATTCATTTTCTCTTTAAGTGTGCTCAGTGAGGGCAAGACAGAAGGTGAAAGGAAGATGAGGGTCTGATTTCCTGGTGTCCTGTGTGAAATATTCAATACACTCTCTTCTTCAAAGTAAGGATCACTCTCTTTTTTCCTTTCTTCACCTCACATGACCTCACCTCACCACACCACACAAAGCACCTTCTCCAATAGTCTGTCACTCTCAGGCAAGCCACTCCAAGGTACCAAAACTCTGTATCCAACTGGGAAAGATTTGCTGGGTATGGACAGGTGTGTGGCCTCACTGGTGTTAAGTTTGGCACAAGCCCCCAGCCAACCTCAGGTTAGGTTAGCACAGGAGTTTCAGGTTTCAACTCTGCAAACCAGGAACTGCCTGGGTTCTAACCCCCAGCTGCATCTCCACGAAGCTCTGTGACTCTAAACAAGCTATGTAATTTCTCTGTGCCTTGACTTTCTCTAAAGTAGGAATGATAACAATATCCCTTTCTTTGTAGGATTTTCAGTTCAGTCCAGTTCAGTGACTCAGTTGTGTCCGACTCTTTGTGGTCCCATGGACTGCATCCCGCCAGGCTTCCCTGTCCACCACCAACTCCCAGAGCTTACTCAAACTTGTGTGTCCATTGAGTTGGTGATGCCATCCAACCATCTCATCCTCTGTCATCCCCTTCTCCTCCTGCCTTCAGCCATTCCCAGCAGCAGGGTCTTTTTAAATGAGTTGGTTCTTTGCATCAGGTGGCCAAAGTATTGGAGTTTCAGCTTCAGCATCTATTGATTTCCTTTAGGATGGACTGGTTGGATCTCCTTGCTGTCCAAGGGACTCTCAAGAGTCTTCTGCAACACCACAGTTCAAAAGTATCAATTCTTCATCACTCAGCCTTCTTTAGAGTCCAACTCTAACATCCATACATGACTACTGGAAAAACCACAGTTTTGACTATATGGACATTTGTTGGCAAAGTAATGTCTCTGCTTTTTAATATGCTGTCTAAATTGGTCATAACTTTTCTTCCAAGGAGTAAGGATCTTTTAATTTCATGGCTGCAGTCACCATCTGCAGTGATTCTGGAGCCCCACCCCCCCCCCCCCAAAATAAAGTCTGTCACTGTTTCCTCATCTATTTGCCATGAAGTGATGGGACGGAGAGTGTAACAGGCAGGAAGGCCAGGGGGGTCTCCAAAGGGACGAAATAGGCTTCTAGACATTTTTCTCTCTCCCTTAAGTGGCAGGAGGAAACAAGTATTAGATTTTCCCCCCTTTCTCTATACAAATTTAAAAAGAGGGTTCTCTTAAAATTCTATGTTGCCATGATGACACCTGGCTCCAGCTGAACTTAACTTTTCTCAAACCTTGAGCTAACCAATGCATTTTTTTAATGGAAATGTTTATCTTAAGCTTTGTTAATGAACTATGTATTTATCCTAGACTCTGTCTCTCTTCAAGTCAGTTCCACCTAAAACTCAGAACCCACTTGACAAATCTGTATGTTTTACTCACACATTGTTCTCCTAATCTATGTTAATGAAACTATATATTTACTTGGAAACCTGCCTTTCTTCAAGATTCATGTCAATCAATTCATGGCCCGGGATGACTCACCTGGTGCAAATGTTCTCTTAAAATGCATGTTGTAGGTGTTGGGCCTGGTGCCAGTCTCTGAGTTGTGAAACATTTCCTTTCTCTAATTAGCAGAATCCTATATAACATCTGGCTAAAGACTAGCAGTGGGGCACTCTTTATGCCCCCTTCTGATGTCTATGTCAGAAGTTTTCTCTATTTCTTTTATACTTTAATAAAACTTTATTACAAAAAAGCTCTGAGCAATCAAGGCTTGTCACTGGCCCCGGATTGAATTCTTCTCCACCAGAGGCCAAGAATCCCAGCATATTTCGTGGTTGAGCAATAACCTTTCAGGACCAGATGCCATGATCTTAGTTTTCTGAATGTTGAGTTTTAATCCAACATTTTCACTCTCCTCTTTCACTTTCATCAGGTTCCCCAGGTGGCACAGTGGTAAAAAATCCACCTGCCAATGCAGGAGCTGCAGGAGACTTGGGTTCAATCCCTGGGTTGGGAAGATCCCCTGGAGGAGGGCATGGTAACCCACTCCAGTATTCTCATCCGGATAATCCCATGAACAGAGGAGCTTGGCTCAGCTACCGCCCATGAAGTCGCAAAGAGACATGACTGAGCCGCTAAGGACACGTGCACAGACGCAAAGTGAGGTCGTATATGTAGAGTACTACTGTTAAAGCATGTGGGTGATGGGGGGGGTGGGGGGGGTGGGGTAGCAGTTAATCAACTTTCTTTTCTCCTGCCATCCTAGCCTCAAAATAACATGCCCTAGGATTTCAACAGATTCCCAGAGTATGATCTGTCTCCATGTAATTGACTCTGGATTTGATAAGCAATCAGTTTTCATTCTCAACTCTTCTCCCTGATCAGACACCATGTCCTCTTTAGAAACACACTCAGCTCTAAGGCCTCAGGTCAAGTCCCCTGACCCTGCTGGCACTAAACCAGCAGACTCCAAACACTTCTTTCCTGTCCAAGAATGAGCACCTTTTTCATTCTATAGCTGTTCCTCCCCCTGGTACTTCACAAAACTGCTAACTTGGAAATCTGTGGCAGGATGCTGGCAAAAATTTGTTTGGTAACTTCCTCAAACTTATACATTATTAAGAGTTTTGAAATGGCCAAATGAGGTTTCCAAAAGGAAAATACTTTCTCTTCAAAGCCAGAAAATTGCAACTATTGTTCTATGTCAGCTGTCTGGGCTACTGTATCTTCAGCTTGAACACAATAGATGATTCCCCGATTTACAAACCTCCTCCGTGGGCCTCCAGGGCAGTCTGAATCCTCTGGGTTTGCTAACTGGGGATTAGGAGGTAAACCGGTGTCCAAACTGCTTTTAACCTACAAGGACTCCGAAAACCAAAACCAACAATACCTGTGAAGGAAAAGAAAACCTACCTTTTCTTTAAAGATTGGGGCTCTGCCAGAATCCAGCCTAGGCCTGTCTCTATCTTCCTCCGTTTCTCTTTCCTCTACTCTTCTCTCCTCACTTTACACACATTCACGGCTTAATAACCAACTCTAAACGCACAGACCTGTGGGAGAAAGGTAGCCCCCACCCTCTCCTTCCTTTCCAAGGAAGAGGAACGCTCACCTCAAGAATGGTGCCCCGCCGTGAGTAAGCAGAATGATGGCGTCTGCAAAGACCAGTTCTCTGGGAGACTCATGGTTTCTTTCTTTCTCTTGGCTTAACTGTTAAAGACCAATTGGCCGTCACTGGGGAGGAGAGGCTTGGAGCTTTGGCCCCTTGCTCTGCCTCTCCTCTCCGTGCAGCTGACCTGGTCCGTTGCTGCAAGGCCTGCCACTTTAAAGTAGCCCAGGCCTCGCCCTGCTGCTGCTGTTGACTTCCGTCTTCCGCCGGACTTCCACCTTTCTCTTCACTCTGATTGGCCCCAGGTGTAGATACTTAATGGCAACCCACTCCAGTACTCTTCCCTGGAAAATCCCATGGACAGAGGAGCCTGGTAGGCTACAGTTCATGGGGTTGAAAAGAGTTGGATACAACTGAGCGACTTCACTTTCACTTTCTCTCTGAGCTTCTCTCCTTTTCTCTTTCTGCCATAGGGCACCTGAGCTATGGCAGCTACTAAAGTTGGGTCCTTGTTTGGTTAAGCAAAAGGACTTGGGGACAAACACCATTTAAAATATTTTTCTTTAAAGTTTGATTTTCAAATGTCCTTTTTACTGCTCGTTCTTTCTCCCTCTGGATCTGATGGATGTTTTCTACTTGTATTTTGCATGAAACAAATGGAAAATTATTAGCTTAAAAGAATATGGTTGCAGTGGAAACCTCTGAGATTTTTACTTCCTAGCACCCATTCGCTTTTTTCCAGGAAAGAGTTATCTAGTTTATCTCTGGGAAGCTACCCTCTTTTCTACCCTCCTATTCTTGGGGTGGGGCTCCTGTTTGCTGGAGCAAATGGCTCAGTCCTAGGTGATGAGTATTGCCCAGCCCTGGCCTCAGTGTTTCAGGGAGCACAAACCAATGAGACTTTTTTCTGAAACTGTTAGAAAATGGCTCTTTTCCACTGGACTTGAGATGGGAAGATACGATGTTAGAACTTTGACAGCCATCATCAATCACAAGGAAACAGACTGCCTGAGAGTGGAGCCAGTACACAGGATTATGTTAAGATATGGATGGAAAGGTACCTTGAGATTGAGCTACAGGACAGAGCATCCCTGCAGACAGCTCCACCTTTGAGTTTTTCATTTACAACCCATTAAATTCTTTCTTCTTAGGCCAGTTTGGATGAGATCACCCATCACTTAGAGCTTCCCTGGTGGCTCAGACGATAAAGAATCTGCCTGCAATGTGGGAGACCTGGGTTCGCTCCCTGGGTTGGGAAGATCTCCTGGAGGAAGAAATGGCAATCCACTCCAGTATTCTTGCTTGGAGAATTTCATGTACAGAGGAGCCTGGTAGGCTACAGTCCATAGGGTCGAAAAGAGTTGGACAGGATTGAGTGACTAATACCTTTTCACTTTTACTTTCTTTTCACCCAAAACTTAACAAGGGAGACTGCCAATTAAATAAGAGGGGTTCAATTCTAGTGTCTCTTGTTCAGTCTCCCAGTCTTCATCATTTAGTTTTGGGGTCCATGTCCACTTTAATCACAAGGGGGGCTGTGATTTTCTTTGGCCACTGTTTCTTGGGCTTTCATCTTTCCCACGTACTGTGAATGAAGCAGGGTCTGAGTATTCCTGGATTGCCTGGTGACAGTATCTTCTGGATACAACCAAAACGCCATTCCAACTTGATAATTCTTAGATTCACTTTTTCAGACCAGCCTTTCAGCTCTTACATTAAGATCTGTGATCCATTTTGAACTAATTCTTGTGTGTGGCGTGAGATATCAAGTAAAACCATTTTTTTGCTGAAGATATCTTAGTGTTGCAGATCATTTTTTTAAAAACAGGATTTTTCTTTCCCTATTCAATTGTCTTAGTGAAACCATTTACCACAGATTGGGACCTGAACCCATGTGCTGGGACTTGAATCCAGCCAAAACCCAGTTTGGGACTTGAACTCACATGGCTGGGACTTGAACACAGCCAAAGCTCTGCTTGGGACTTGAACCCATGTGGCTGGAACTCAAACTCAGCCAAAACCTTATTTGGGACTCAAATCCACATAGCTGGAACTCAAATCCAGCCAAAACCCTGCTTGGGACATGAACCCACATGACTGGGACTCAGACCAGAACTCATGGTACCTGGTTTTAGGACCTAATGAAGCTCAGGTTCTTGATGTCTCATCACAGAAAGAGTTCAGTGAGAGACAAAGTGATAGGTAAGAAGTAGATTTATTCAGATTCAAAGAGAAGCACACTCCATAGAGTGTGGGCCATTGCAGAAGATGAGTGCAGCTGTGAAATATGGTGTGGTTAGTTTTAACAGGCCGGGTAATTTCATATGTTAATGAGTGGGAGAATTATTTCAACTATTTTGGGGAAGGGACTGAGATTTCCAGGATTTGGAGCACCGCCCACTCCTTGGTCTTTTAATAGTGCCTTGGAACTGTCATGGCACCTTTGGGTGTGTCATTTCACTTGCTGATTGAAGATCAAGGTCCACTCTTGTCTGGTCCCATTTGATTCTAATCAGTTTATGTTGTGTCCTTGGGCTATGTCATTCTTTCAAAAGTTGTGCCCTGCCCCTCTTCCTCCTGTTACATTAGCACCTTTGTTGAACATCACTGAATCATAAGTGTGAGCCTTTATTTCTGAACCCTCAATTCTACACTACTGATCTATAGTTCTATCCTTAATGTCAGTGACAAATTGACATTTGCCAAGGGCATTTGCCAGGCTTCTCAGATGGTGCTAGTGGTAAAGAACCCACCTGCCAATGCAGGAGACAAAAGAGATGTGGATTTAATCCCTGGGTTGGGAAGATCTCCTGGAGGAGATGGTTGCATGGCAACCCACTCCAGCATCCTTGCCTGAAGAATCTTAGAGGAGATTCTTCCTCTGAGGAATCTCAGAGGAGCCTGGTGGGCTACAGTCCATAGGGCCGGCCACAAAGAGTTGGACATAACTGAAGTGAGAGACTTTATTTTTTTGGGCTCTATAATCACTGCAGATGGTGACTGCAGTCATGAAATTGAAAGATGCTTGCTCCTTGAAGAAAAGCTATGACCAACCTAGACAGCATATTAAAAAGCAGAGACATTAGTTTGCCAACAAAGGTCCATATAGTCAAAGCTATGGTTTTTTCCAGTAGTCATGTATGGATGTGAGAACTGGACTCTAAAGAAAGCTGAGTGCCAAAGAATTGATGCTTTTAAACTGTGGTGTTGGAGAAGACTCTTGAGAGTCCCTTAGATTGCATGGAAATCAAACCAGTCAATCCTAAAGGAAATCAGTCCTGAATATTCATTGGAAGGACTGATGCTGAAGCTGAAACTCCAATACTTTGGCCACCTGATGCAAAGAACTGACTCACTGGAAAAGACCCTGATGCTCAGAAAGACTGAAGGCAGCAGAAGTGGGAGTCAGAGGATGAGATGGTTGGATGGCATCACTGACTGGATGGATATAAGTTTGAGTAAGCTCTGGGAGTTGGTGATGGACAGGGAAGCCTGGCATGCTGCAGTCAATGGGGTCGCAAAGAGTCAGACATGACTGAGCAATTGAACTGAAGTGACTTAGCAGCAGCAACAAGAGCATTTGCCATCTGCCTCGGTAGGGATTGAATCCTGTGCTACTGCAGCTCTTGACCTTTGACACACCCTGTAGGGAGTCCAGGGTGGAGAATGAGGCACATTGTGCTCCAGGAAAACTGGTGAAATGAGTCTTTAGATAGTTGGATGCTTTCAGTAACTGATTTCATGATCCCAACCCTTGTATCTTTCCACTTCTAGAAAAACAGTAAATTCCTTTGTGGTGACATGAGCTTCTTGTGACTAGCAGAAAAGAAAACCTTTCATAAGATGAGAGCTTGATTGCATGAATTCCCCCTTCAGCAAAATCACATATTGACCTTTCCCTCCTACTTATTTGGAGCAGTTTCTCAGGGCTATCTGAGGTGTTGTCTCCTGGGCTGCAGTCCTCATTTTTCCCCAATTAAAACTTATCTTGCAACTCTCACGTTGTGAATCTTTTTTAAATTGACATGTCACAAGTACCCCCACCATATTGATTTACTTTGTATTAAGTTTTGGAATTGGGTGATGTAAACCTCATTGGAAGGATTGATATTGAAGCTGAAACTCCAATACCCTGGCCACCTGATGCAAAGAGTAGACTCATTTGAAAAGACCCTGATGCTGGGAAAGATTGAGGGCAGGAGAAGAAGGGGACAACAGAGGATGAGATGGTTGGATGGCATCACCGATTCAATCGACATGAGTTTGGGTGAACTCCGGGAGTTGGTGATAGACAGGGAGGCCTGGAGTGCTGTTGTTCATGGGGTCTCAGAGAGTTGGACACAATTGAGAGATTGAACTGAACTGACTGAAACCTTTCAGGTTTTTCCTTTTTTTTTTCTCCTTCAAAATTGTCTTCGCTATTCTGGGTTCTTTGCATTTCTGTGTAAATCTTAGGGCCAGGTTGTCAAGTGAAAAAAAATGCCTGCTGGAATTTTTGAATATTGAATCTTCTAATTCATGTACATGAAATGTCTCTTTGTTTTTAAAGATCTTGATTTATTTCAGTAATTCATTGTAATTCTGTTAACAGATCTTGCACTACTTTTGTTAAATTTATTCCAAGTCTTTTTGATGCTATCATAAATGTTTTTCTTAATTCCAATTTTGAATTGTTCCAACTTTATATCTTTTAAAGTCATCAAGAGACAAACAAATACTTATATAGGCTGTTACTAGTTTCCATTTCTTTCTGTAGAATCTCCTCAACATCTGATGCCATTTTCTATCCTTGAGAAAGACTTTAGTATTCTTGGAAGAAAAGAATGCCAGAAAAGTATCTTGGTTTTCATTCATCTAGGCATGTTTTTATTTCATCTTTATTTCTGAAGGATAGTTTTGCTGAATATTGATATATTCACTTTTTTTTTTTTTTAAGAATTTTGAATGTCATTGCATTGCCTTTTGGTCTCCACTGTTTCAGATAAGAAGTCAGCCATTCATAATACTGTTGTTCTGAGATCTCTCTATTAAAGTCCTGCATCGACTATTGTGACTATGGTCACTCTATTCTCACCAACTGGAACTGCAACTTCAGGCGAGCAGAGCAACTAACTTTACTTGCAGAAATGCCAATTAACAATAATGCTACTTCTGAAATAGTCTGGTGAAACATGGATTTTCACATTTTACTCCAAATAAAGCTAGCACCCTCCAGCAACAAAGCTCTCACTTTTCATGACTAGCCTTACCCTGCAAAAT